>NC_143555.1:53747500-54347500 GCF_054136105.1 Typopeltis vanoorti | reverse complement strand
TATTATTATTATGATTCAGGCCTCCATAAAGTTACAAGACTCATTGTGGGAGGCCTCCTCTAGAAAACACAGTCTATCATACCACTCGAATCCATTGACCGTTTGTCCTCTCATCACTCTATCAGGCAATGCATTCCACAGTTCAACTACCTTCCATGCAAAGAAACTACTCCTTACCCTCTTGCTCACAACTTCCTTTCATAACTTCCAGGGATGGCTCCCTTTTCCTCGCTCCTTCCCCCTGTGCCACGAAATGAAAGAACTCTCCATTGTCAGCCCTCTAACTACCTCTCAACAGTTTAGAAGTCTCAATCATATCACCTCTCCTTCTTCTAGCTACCCAACTCTGTAGCCCATATTCCCTCAGCCTATCTTCATCACTAATATTGTACAGTCCTGATACCATCTTTGTTATCTACCTCTGTACTCTTTCTGTGGTTAGTTTATCCCCCTTCAAATCCTGGGGACCAAATTTGAGCACAGTAGTCCAGGTGTGGTCTGATCAGGGCTTTATACAATGGAATGACAGTTCTTTTATCTCTTCAGGTCAGCATCCTTCTCAGTATTGCAGCAATCCTCTGGGTTATCTTCACCACTTTTGCAATATGAATTTCCTGAATTTCAGGTTTCTGTCAGTCATCACTCTCAGATCCCTTGCCTCTCTCACTTCCTCTAGTACAATTCCTCTAACGGAGTATGCAGCCTCCCTTCGATGTATCCCAAACCTCAAGACCTTACATTTAGCTCCATTAAACTGATATCTTCTTTCATATACCAATGTGTCCATTTTATTCAAATCCTTTTGCATGGCTACTACCACATCTGCACTATTACTAATAATCCTTCCCAGCTTCACATCATCTGCAAACAACTGAATATCCCCTTGCAAATCCATTGAAAATATCTTTGATATAAAGGTTAAACAATACAGTTACTGGGCCCCACGTGACATTCTGCTTCCTTGATACTGTTCCTCACACACAATTTTCTGGTATCTCTCAAATAGCAAATACTAAATCAAGTTCACTAACTTGACATCTAAACTCATATGCTGCAACTTAAGTATCAGTTTATCATGTGGTACCTTGTCAAATGCCTATGTAAAATCCTCCCCCCCCAAAAAAAGGCAAAATATGCCATTCCTTCAGCATCCACTCTTGTCTCACTTTATTATAAAAGCCCATATGACTAAAACAAGAGCACCCGTTAACAAATTCGTGCTGATTCTCACAGATACCATTACCCTCATCTGCTCAACACTGTAAATGATTCCTCACTAATTTCTCTAAATTTTAACAACTACCAATGAAATACAAACTGGTCTATATTTTGATACTTCCAGTCTGCCACCCCCCCTTATGTAGTGGCACTGTCTCCTAGCACTCCTTGGGTACCTTTCTCATGGCAAGATTTCTATTGAAAATCCAGGTCAACGGAGCTGTCAGTTTTTTAGCACATTCTCCAGGTGAAATCATATCCAGTCCAATTGCTTTATTGACATCCAGAGTACTCAGTATTTGAAACAGACTCTCTAATTGTGTTTCAAATACTGATACTCCTGCTAATAAAGTGTTCTTTGAACAACTGCACTGTGTCCTTTGAAAGTCACTCTATTCCCATTTTTATCCAACAATGTCATTCTTCTATAATCATTTCTCCTCCTACTGGCAACATAAAAGGTATTTCTTAGGATTTTCTTTGGATCTCAGGGCCAATATTTTCTCATATTCCAGTTTTGCCTTCCTTACCATACTAGTCACTCTACTGGCCTGAGTCTTGTATTCTTCATGCATCTGCTCTCCATCTCTCCCTCTCTCTCCTTATATCTCTTTTTTTATCTGCAGTTTCCACTTGATATTGCTTGTCATTCACTTTACATCAAATTGTGTTCTCTTCTTCGCTTGCGGTACAATTTGCTGTTGCTGCTAATAAATGTTCCTTCACAAGTTCCCAGGCATGGATTTCTCACTCTTCCAATTCCTCCATCCATGGAACTGTCCAATGCTGATATATAAGACTATTATAATCACCTGCCTTATAATTAAACATATTATATACCCCTTTCTCTTTGATACTCCTACATGTCCATTCATCTTCCAAGTCAAACCACATGGTCACTCTCTCCAACTGTGGACTGAGATGTCATGTCAGTTATAATCATCTCTTCTGACGCTATGACCAAATTTAAAAATCTTGAACCTCATGTTCCTTCTACATGTTGCCTGAGACATTTGTCCCTCAAGAATTCCAGAAATTCCATTCCCTTACTACTACATGAAGTTTCCTCTTCCCAATTTATACTGCTGTAATTAAAATCTTCCATAACAATCATTATTCTTTTTGCGCTCGCCTAGCTCAACTGCCTAAACCACTTCTGCTTATCATCCTCTATGCAATCTGGCTCATAGCAACATCCTACTAAATATCCTGTTCTGCCCACCTCTTCCTCACATCATATGCTTTCAAAACCATTAGTGCCATTGCATTCCATATCCTCCACTCTGAGAGGACATAACTCATCACTTATCGTAAGCAGTACTCTTTCCGTATTTGCCCTTCCTATCCTGTCAAAAAATGCTATACCCTGCTACTTCTATTCCTGTCAGTATATCATCTTCTGATATACCATGTCTCAGAGATCCCAATAATCTTTGGACAGGCTGATGCTATCAGTGCCACTTATTAATCTTGGCATTAGTTTCTTTACCTATCATGATCCCTTCCAGACTCCATTGGGTAAGATTGCTGTATAGTAGGATTTTGTTCAATTGTCTGTAGCAAGGTACCTGTAGAGAGCACGCTGGATTTATGCCTAACACAAGTTTCTGTGGTCAGGGGGTCAACCTTAGTCCCTTATATAGAAATGGCTTTGATAAATGCCTACAGATAATCTGTTTTTGTGGACCTTTCAACAGGTTATGACTGTTTAGCAAGAGGGTCTAATCTGAAATTCCTAGAGTTCATTCCAACCTTACAGATTGCTAATCTTCTAAATAATATGATTCAGATAAATGGATTTAGGTATATTCTAATCACTCCAGAAGTAAATTTACTAAATAATGGTCTTCCATAAGAATAAGTGCCTGCTCCATTGCTTTTCACTCTCTTTGCAGATAGCTTCATGACATGCCTTCCTAGCTAAATCAATCAATCTTTCCTTCAAGTTTTACAAGTTTTTGTTCTTTTTATAAATTCTTTGATTTTTATTTAAAAGTTCACATCTGAAAGCTACTTTTTTTTGCTTCATTGTAAAATTTTAATACATATTTTTCTTTTCAGTATGATGCACATCTTTATTCTGCTGAAAATAAAATGGAAACCAAATTAATCTTGAAGATATTGTAATCAGTAAAAATAAGGTCATATTGACTATGTTAATTTCTTTCTGTATGTAAATATATGCACATTCCTTTGTGGAAACATAAAGATGTGCATAATAATGACTGATCCATTTCCTGAACAGTGATATACTAGGTATTTGCCATTATTGGAAGAAATCAATTTTCAGGTGATAGTAGTTCAGCTCTCATTGTAGCAATCTGTTGACAAACTTGATTGTGTTGTATAAGTGCAGACTTTTTCTATTTTTTCACTCTACAGGCTATTGATTCTCATTTCTTTGATGTAAATCCACAATATAGATGGTTATTATTATTGTTATCACACAGGCACTGCCATGGAGTCCTAAGCCTCATCATGAGAGCCCGAAATTATCAACAAAATGTATATCATGCTTCTCCTTGAAACCATTAACAGAGAAAGTTGTTACAACCAACTCATGCAATCCATTCCATTCATTCACCATGCCCCAATCAAAAAATCTAGTTCTCATGCTCTTGCTAACCACACTCTCACCCAACTTCCAGAAATGACCTCTTGTTCTGCACCTAGCCAAATGCTGAAACATTTCCCCTGAATGAATCCTCTAAAATCCTTTATGTAACTTAAATGTTTCTATCATGTCCCCCTCCCCTTTTTTTTTTTTTTCCCCCTATTAACCAACTTTTGCAATCCACAAACCCTCAGTCTATCCTCATGGGGAGCATTCCACAGACCACTCACCATCTTGGTCACTCACCTCTCAGTCTTCTCTACTGCTACCTCATCCCCAAGAAACCCAGGAGACCAGACCTGAGCTCAGTAATCCAGATGTGGTCATATCAAGGCTTTATAAAGAGGAATGATAACTCCATTATCTCTGCTTGTTAGTGTGTTCTTCAATAACTGAGTATTCCTGTTCCTGGCTACTTCAGCAATGTTTCCTCTAAACTTTAGCTATCTGCTACTACTCCGAGATCCTCTGGGGCATATAGCTTGTAATCTTTGTATCCCAAATGCATAATGTAACACTTTCCCACATTCAATTGACATTTCTTATGCATTGCTGATACTTTCAGCCTGCAATCTCTCTACATCACCTTGATTAACTATTTCCCAACCCAACTTTGGTTCATTAACAAATAGCTGAATATCTCCTTTCAGATTATTTCCTATATCATTTATGTACAAATTAAACAGCAGTGGTCCCAGCACAGAACCCTGCTTTGCACACTAGTCACCTGCCTTCTCTTAGATTTTGTTCCTCCATATACTACTTTTTTGGTAAATTATTATTATTATGTGACATCTCCAGGGAATCCAAAGACTCATCGAAGGACGGCACCTACTCTACAGCTCTCCATCTCCACCACTCAATCCACCAACTACACCAACGGCATCTACTGCCAACCACCACTAGTATTTCCACAACAATCACAAACATCCATGCCCACAGCTTGATTTGAACTGCAGCCTTTTGGCTGGAGAGCGGATACGCTAACCACTCAGCCCACCAAGCCGGCTTATAATCCACCACTTAATGAATTTAAATGGTGGATTATTTTCATCAACTGGTGTGAAAATCACTTTACATGCTGGAAACATGACCTGACAGGAAAAATAAACTGCATGCTGCTTTTCCAAGTTATCTAACCTTCATCTGGCCTCACTAAATGTGATATAAATGGATTACAATTTAAAAAAATAAATAAATAAAATAATTTAAAAACAGCAAAAATAAAATAAAACTGAATTTGAGAATTTGTGTTTATTAGACACGCATATTCACACGTATATAATAATTTTATTCCTGCATATATTTTGACCAGAAACTAACTGGTCATCAGTGCATCAGTATGTTCACAATGTGAGGCTAGACGAATAAAATTACACCTATTTACAGAGTTGAGCCACATATTTGAATGGTTACAATAAAATAAGATGAAAATTAAAGTGCAAATTTAAAATTAAGTGATTTAAAATGAAATTTAATTTAATTAGATAATGAAATGAATGACACAGATTATATTTAATTTAATTTTAAAAAAAATTAATATGAGAATTCCAGGGGAATTTCCCATTGAATGCTCCAGGCATTACTATATTACCAGAGAATTATTATTGAACAAGATGTTCCAATAGTATTCTGTGTATATATAGATATATGTTAATGGGGCCAGTTTGCCTTTTTTGAGGGACAAAAAAAAAAAAAAAAAGTTTGTGAGAGGAAAAAACCATCATCTCTGTGAGAGATAGACTAATTCACTTTGATTAAAATGCCCTAAAGTTTCCTTGCATCATAGACAGAATTCAAATCTAGGTCTTTCCAATGAAAGGGCTCTGTCGAAACCAACTGAGCTATTGAGGTTTAGTAGATATAATATATGTATAGATTAAGTTAGCAGATCTTTTGTTCAACTCATGAATACTTCAGGTGTTGACAGTTACAAAATAAATAAGAATTAATTTACTTAGCTTTTTTTCTTTTTTTTTTTTTTTTTTACTGGTACTCTCATCTTCCTCACACAACTAGTTTGTGGTTGTACATAAGCACTAATAATCAGTTATTAGCAGCAACAAATTAAATTTATAATGGACCTAAACAAAGAACTACACTCCCAGTTTTGGAATCTTCTGCTTTGAATAAAAAGAGGTTTACAACTGTTAAGCTGGAGTTTATACAAAGGCTGTTGACTTCACATCAATTGTCTTAGTATCCCATAATGTGACATCATAAGAAGCATCATTAAGAAATTATATTCTTATTAATTAGAATTTCTTAATTTTAGAAATTACATTAAAACAAGAATACAATTTCTTGTTTTAATGTAATTAAAACAATTTTAATGTGATGATTAGTTCACTTTTCGAATGACTATCGACTTTACATCACTTACCTGAGTATCCTATAATGCAAAAACATTATGAGTAGGGTCACTACCCAGAGACCTTTCAACCCAGCGAGAGCTAGACACAAGAAGATATCATGGTTAAATCAATGTAGAAGTGTTATATTTTCCATGCACAAGTAGGTGGGAAAAAAATGTATATCACCTTATTATTTAAACACTCTGGAAAAAATAGTTGTGAAAAGTTCTTCAACTTGGTTACAATGTACATTATACTTGACAACTTACTTACTTACTTAATCCTCTTCACTCCACCTGGGTGCATAGGTCTTCCACCACCATTTTCCACCAGACTCTGTTCATCCGGTATTACATTTTAGAAGGATTCAGTTTGCATAACCAAGATTTTTTTCTGAGACTGGGTTACTAGCCCTGTGCTCAACCCTCCCCATTTATCCAGCCTTGGGACTGGCATGTTTTCACTAAGCATGACTGGGTTTATACTTGACAAGAAATCATATTATTGTTTTAATTCTTGTTTCATCCTTGGTAGTAACTCTTTCAATTTTATGCATTGTGGGATGCTAAGTCAGTTGATGTGAAGTTAACAGCTGCTGAATACAAGCTAGTCATAAAGTTACCTCGTGCTGATGCTTGGGGATAGGATTACAACAAGAACATGATTTCTTTTCAAATAAAATATTTGTACCAAACAGAAAATCTTTCCACAACTCTCAACTAATGGATTTGATAAAAATGTGGTACACCTTTATTCTACTTGTATATGGAAAGTATATAACTTCTGCATTGATTTAACTTTGGTATCTTTTTGGGTCTGACTCCAAGAAGATACCAAGAGTATAAGTACAAGGCACTTGTATGCTCTGGGATGTCATAGATGGAGTTTGTCCTTGGGTGAATGGATGAGGATTGCTAATTTGATATACGATTCTCTTTTTTTTTCTTTTCTTTTTTTTTTTTTTAGCACTCTGGCATTTATCCATCATTCCATAATGATTACAATTTTTTGTGCATTTGCACTGGCCCTCCAACAACACAGATTTATCAAAGTATAATGGGAAGAATCATTTGACATTGTTTAGAATTTTTACATGCATCTCATTGCAGTTAAAAATGTTTAATATCATTCACAGTTTACTAATTACTGTTGGTTTTAAATAGGGATTATAGTATCCAGTGAATATATAGCATATATAGTATGAAATTAAAAATGCCAATAAATTATATTCTTGAAAGTTTTTCCACTTGGTTAAAAGGTACTCTTGCTCCCCCAGGAAGCAAGCCACCATCAGTGGAAGCTAGACCCAGAAGAGAGCAAGGTTGAAGTAATGCAGAAGTCATACACTGCTTGGAAAGAATTCAGTGGGCACCACATGGGCAAGGTGCATCATGCATGCAGAAAGTCACATGCTTGTAGCCAGTATAAATTGGAGGAATATGATGCTCCCAATTCAGTGGAACTGTGTCTTGGTGAAATGGCTGTAAGAAGGGAACTGACACAGTTTGAAAGAGGCATTGTGATAGGATGCCATGTTGCAAGTCTATCTGTTCAGCAAATTGGGCCATATCAGGTTAACAATCAGTGATACCATACTGTGATGGAAGCACAGAGCACCGGGAGTCAACTGCAAGTGCTGCCTGTAAGTGGACAACCCACCACACTCACTGAACATGACTGTAGGGTGCTACAAGGATATCTACAAATAAATATTTGTTGGTCGACAGGTTGAATGCGGAGTTGCTGGAACCGATTGGGACACAAATCTGCACAAAACAATTCAGAACCGGTGCAGACAACATGGGTTTCCATCGTAGGACTGCAATAAACAAGCCCAACATTTCCTGAACCAACATGTAGCATCGTCTTCAGTAGTGTGCAGTGGGACATGGAAGCTTGGAAATATGTGTTATGGAGCAATGAATCACGCTACACCCTCTACCAAGCAAATGGACAAGCATCACACCACTACCTTTAACTATGAAAGTTGTAGGTGGTGGTGTGATGGTATGGACCTGTTTTTCCTAGTTTGACCTTGGACCTCTGTTTGTGGTACCACGAACACTGAACTCCAAGAGGTATCTGAACATTCTGGATAACGTGCTTCCTACTTTGTGGCATTTCTTTGACAATTGTCTCTTTCAGCAAGACAATGCACTGTGTCATAAGTCTGCTGCAGTAATTGCATGGTTTGTGGACAGGAACATCACATAGAAAGATTTTTCAAGTGGTTATAAACAAAATTTTAAATGCCAAGAAATTATATTCTTGTTTAACCTTTTATCCAAGCATAAGCAAACAAAAGTTTACATATGAATTATCTTCAGGACTAGGCTACTTGTATATAGAGGCTAATGACTTCATATTATTTGGCTTAGTATCCCATAATGCAAAGCACACATCGTTTCGGTTGTGTATGTATAATACTTTGCAGTATTCTCTGTAGCCAAGATGGTCGTGTACAGTGCTGTGCACTTCCTTGATTAAGATGTATGTTCACACATATATCTTAATCAAGGAAGTGTGAGGAGCTTTGTCATGTATACTTTTTTTACATGCATTATGTTATTGAACAACATTCTTTTCTGCTGCATTATTATCTTGATTATCAGTATATCATAACAACAGGATCACTACTGTTTGATATGCATTCTGTTGCTATGAGTTAGCAATTTTGAGGTGGACTTGCAAATATGAGCGGTAAAGTTACTTCTGATTCTCATCCCATTAAAGTATAACTTTACATCATATTGTATCTTGTTATTATTGATTTTCATTTTTTTTTTTTTTTTTAACCTGGGTGATTAAAAAATTTTAAATCCACAGCACAGAACAGTAATAATTGTATACATTGACATTGTGAATTATATGTTGCTGGTGTTAGTGCTGCTGAAAGATAAGTATTTTTTTCGTAATTTAGATAATAATAATAATAATAGGTTCGTTCACTGTAGTTTATTATTTTATATTGGTGTGTGATTGACTGAGTTATTTAGTTCTAAGGAAACCAACCCTGCAATTTTGTTTAAATTCACTATTGCTGATATGGCACCTATGCATAGTAGAACAATGATAGCAAAGACGTCGTTGTTGGGTGAATGAAATTTGTGTGATTTTGTTCAGTGCAGAGTGAGTGTATGTGTGTTTGTGGGTGGGTGATGTATTTATCGAAGGAGAATGAAACTGATGAGCAAGTGCAGTAAGTCTTTTAAGAATGCCATTTGGGTGGAGAGAACAAAGCAAGTGTTAGCAGAGTAGAACACATCAACGGTAAGCTAGACTATGTTAATATTGAATGTGAGGCGGTTGAAATACAGGAGAATGAAGTGGACCTAAATAAGGAAATAGTGTGATTGCATGTTTGTTATCCTTCGCAGGACAAAGTGTAAAATTGAAAAATTGCAGAAATGTCAAGAGATTAGCAGGGTTGAGGTCTGATGTAAGTTTCAAGATCACGTAAATAAATGAGATAAACAAGGTAAGGAAAAAATTTCATATGGAAATTCTAGGTCGGGGAGGATTTAATGAAAGTATAACAAAATGCTCTTTTTCTGGTGCAGAAATTAATGATAGGAGCAATGCTATCTGAATGCAGAAAGATAAGGTAAAAGAATTAATTGTCTTGATTGGCACTAATGACCTGAAAGATAAAAGTCTTCTATGAGCGAAGATGTGCAGGATGCAAATGAGTTGTTGGACAAAGCAAAAAAGAAGCGTGCATAAGAAGGTGAAGATTGTAAGTGTCCTGTCACACCATGATAGAAGCAAGCTGAGGAGGAGGGCATTGATAGCAGACGAATCAATATGAGGTTGTGCAGGAAAAAAAACGATGTCAGGTTTGTGGACCTATTGTCTGAGTTGACAGAAAGAACAATTCATATATTGCTGATGGTCTACTTAAATGGTTTTGGTGTCAGGTGTCTAGACAGTTTTGTTCACTGAGAGTGCTCAAGTGCAAAGTCTGGAAAACTTAAGCAATTAGGATGGATGCAGGCAAGAGAGAGAGAGATTGTGTGTGTGTGTGTGTGTGTGTGTGTGTGTGTGTGTGTGTGTGTGTGTGTGTGTGTGTGTGTGTGTGTGTGTGTGTGTGAAGGCGCACATGAGGCGAGTGTGAGAATGACCAACAAATGCAAAATCTAGTCTCCCAAGCAACAGTATCAAATAAGGTCACAATGCTACAGTTTCTATATACTAATGCCAGAAATATCAGGAACAGCAGGGAGGCATTTTTAGCATCGATTAGTGCATCATTGCCAAAAGTTTTATAGGCATTAGTGAGACTTGGCTAATAGCAGATGATACAGTTACAGGATAGAATGTTAAAGAGTTTAGTATTTTCAAGGATGATAGAGAAGTTAGAAATAATGGGGGAGGGATACTACTAATAATAGCAGATGAATTGAAGCCAATGCATGCACAATCGACAATGGCAGTTATATAGGGGCATACAATGCCCCCTATATCATGTTTCCAGAAAGAGATCAGCAAAACATTCTCCTAGCCATGATGGCATTCCTCCAATTGTCCTGAAGGTTTGCTCACCAGAACTGTCTCCTGTCCTATGTTGCTTATATACACTGTCTTACTCCACTGGTATCTATCCCACAGCCTGGAAATTGGCCTATATTCAACCCTTTCCCAAAAAGAACGACAAGTCACTGCCGTCCAACGTCCTGTCTAAAGTAATGGAAAAAATCATCAATTCCCAACTCTTACACTGCCTTGAACCTACCTGTCTAATAAATGACTGCCAGTACGGATTCCATTGCTGCCGATCAACAGGAGATCTACTCACATATGTCACCCATCTCTGGTTAAATGCCATGGAGAAGTTTGGCAAATCTCAAGTGGTTGGACTTGATATTTCCAAGGCATTTGACTAGGTCTGGCACAAGGGCTTACTAAGCAAGCTACCATCATTTGGTATATCTCAAGACTACTGTAGTTGGATTGCCAGCGTTCTGTCTGGACGCACACATAGTGTGTGTCCAGACAGAACGCTGAAGCCAGAAACTAGTTTCTTCTCATAATCATAACCGATTATGAGAAGAAACTAGCCAAGCAGGAGAAAGGAAATCCAATAATGTAGCAAATAAGAGGAAGAATGACTATGGAAGGATAACTTTAATGAGTGCAGATGATGAATGATGAGGTGACAGAATAGTTACTTACTTATACGCGTGGATAGGCTTATGTGTTCGTCAGACATGTTATGATTAGTTTCACGGTATAAAAGAACACAGATGGTTAAGCAAATAACTATTTATTAACTTAAGGCTAATATTTCGCTGGTCTTATATCCAGCATCTTCAGAGCACAACACAAAGTTTGTTACAAAGGCAAGACAACCACAATCCGGTGTAACAGTGGGGACAGTATAAGTGATTGCAGCATGCAACACAAGACTAAAGTCCTAATATGTCGCCATCTAGGTAAAAAAAATAAAAAATAAATTTTTTTTTTTTTTTTTTTTCAAGTTTTGAAATAGTAGTCCAAATGATAAAAAATAAAAGTAATAGATATTAATTTGGTCTTAGGATGACTGTCTCCCAAATCTTTGGTAGATTTATACAGCCATACTTGTTAAGGTTTGGGGTATGTTTCAAGGCTTCTGTTGATTCCAGGAACAACCTCTCTGACTTGTAGAAGCTTCTGTGCATTACTTTTGTTTCTTTCCAATTGATCCTGTGTGCAGGGGTATCCAGAGCATGGTCTGCCAGACCCGACTTACCATAGCGAAAGTGTCGGATATATTTTTTGTGTTCACTGAGGCGGATGTCCACATTTCTTCCTGTCTGTCCGTAGTAGGCTTGATGGCAAGAACAGGGCACTTCATAGACACCAGGATGTGATAAAGGAGTGCATTTGTCCTTGGGTGAACGGATGAGAGTTGCTAATTTTTTATAAGGTTTAAATACTGTGCGTACTTGGTGTTTGTTAAGCACCCTAGATATCTTTTCAGATGTGCCTTTAATGTATGGGATGGTGATTGTTTTGTTGTAGTCTTCTGTGGTAGATAGAGGGGATTTATGGGTAGCATTTAGATGTTATCTATTTTACTGGGATTATAACCATTGTTTAAGAAGGTTTGACGTAGGTGAGAAAGTTCAGCAGTGAGAGCACTGTCATTGGAACAGATTGCTCTAGCTCTATGGGTTAGTGTTTTTAAGATACCATATTGTTGAGAAGGGTGATGGTGTGATTGTTTGTGTAAGTATCTCCCTGTATGTGTGGGTTTTCTGTAAACAGAAAATGATAAGGTACCTTCTGGAAGACGTGTGATCAGTGTGTCCAAGAAAGGCAGGCAGTCATTGGCTTCTAGTTCCATTGTAAAGTGGATTTTAGGATGCTGGCTATTTAGGTGCGCTAAAAATGTATTCAATGTGTCTGGGCCATGTGGCCAAATGGCAAACACATCGTCAACATAGCGAAGCCAGAGGCTAGGTTTGAGAGTGGCTGTGTTGATAGCTAATTTTTCCAGATGTTCTATGTAGAAGTTGGCTAAGGGGGGAGAAAGAGGTGAACCCATAGCTCTCCCATCTAACTGTTTGTATATTTTCCCTTTCCATGTAAAATAACCTGCCTGTACTGTGAATTTAAATAGCTGGGATATATCTGGGGGAAATTGTGAATTTAGTAAGTTAAGTGTTTCAATCAGTGGTACATTAGTGAATAATGAGGTGATATCAAAACTCACCATTAGATCTGAACTATTTAAGGTGTGGTTTTCTAAAATACTTTTTAGGTGGGTAGAATTTTTAACAAAAGAGGGAGAATTGTTTGTGTGAGTGGTTAGTAATTTTACTAAATGTTTGGCTAGTTTATATGTGGGACTGTTTATACTATCTACAATAGGACGTAAAGGTGTACCTTGTTTGTGTCAGACAAAGGAAATGCCACTGTAGTTATGGATACAACAGAATATGACAGCAAAATGCAGGCCCTGCTCCAAGACCGATCTACATATTAAATCATAGATTGAGATCCCACCAACTCACAAAAGAATAAGGTGTGCAAGTTACTGAACAAAATCACTTCCTGGGTGAAAGAAATTGTCAAAAAACTTAAACCCATACACGTTAAAGCACCCAGAATATATGGTGCTCCAAAAATACACAAACAAGGTACACCTTTACGTCCTAATGGACTACTATTTCAAAACTTGAATTTTTTTTTTTTTTTTTTTTTTTTTTTTTACCTAGATGGCGACATATTAGGACTTTAGTCTTGTGATGCACACTGCAATCACTTATACTGTCCCCACTGTTACACCGGATTGTGGTTGTCTTGCCTTTGTAACAAACTTTGTGTTGTGTGCTCTAAAGATGCTGGATATAAGACCAGCGAAATATTAGCCTTAAGTTAATAAATAGTTATTTGCTTAACCATCTGTGTTCTTTTATACCGTGAAACCTATCATAACAAGTTACTTACTTATCACTTTGCAAGGGTATATCATCTGTGTGAGGTTACTATTGTGACAGGGGCTAGCATGGTAACAGAGGTGGTTGAATTGGAGGATCTTAGAATATTGTAGAATCTAAATGTAAGCTGATATCCCATGATAGCCATGGGATATCAGCTTACATTTTATGAGAAGGTGCAGGGGAATTTGCAGTACCTCTGACTAGACTGTAATTTATGTCTCAGCTCGGGCATAGTTCCAAGGGAATGAAAAGAGCCCAAAATAACTCCTTTGTATAAGAGAGGCTCTAAGACTGCAATATCTAATTATAAACCAATCAGTATCTCAGGAGTGGTGGTAAAAGTACTGGAAAAGTTGATCAAAAAGAGAATTCAGGAATGTCTGGCTAAGAATATGATACTTTGAGTAGACAACATGGCATTTTGAATGGTTGGTCATGCTTTCATTTACTAACTTTTTATAAGAGTGACAACTGAGTTGTCATTCTACTATTTAAAAAAGAAAAAAAAAATAGAATGGCTATGTGATGATTCTGATGGATTTTGCTAAGGCATTTTCCAGAATACCTCATACAAGACTGTTATGCAAATAAGAACAGATGATGGGAATGGATATTATTATTATTATTACATGACACCTCCAGGGAGTCCAAAGACTCATTGAGGGAGGTCCCCTTCTCTACAACTCTGTATGAATCAACTACACCAACGCCATCTATCTCCCACCACTGGCATTTCCACAGACAATCACAAACATCCTGCCCATGGCGGGATTCGAACCTGCAGCCTTTTGGCTGGAGAGCAGATACGCTAACCACTCGACCAACCAGGCTGGCATGAAATTAGTTATATGGATACGAAGGTGGCTGATGGGTAGATACCAAAAAGTTGTATACAGAGGACCAGAATCCAGGAGACTGGAGGTGACTAGTGGTATGCTGCAACATTATGTATTAAGGGCATTACTGTATAATTTGTACAAAAATTATATAGAAATAATCGGGAGGGAAATATTGTTGTTTATTGATGATACAAAATTAAGCAGAGTAATAGTTTACCGATAATAGCTTGCAGGATGATTTTAATAGGCTGTCAGCATGGATAAAAAATATTGGCTGTCAGTTTAACATGGAGAAATGTAAAGTTTTACATTTGGGAATAAATAGATTACAAGCTGTGTACCATATTGATAGAACTCCAGAAAACAGATGAAACTAGGAATTTAGGGGTAGTAGTAGATATAGTTGAATTTTAGAGGGCATATTGCTAAGATTGTCTAACACTAATTAGTCAATTGAGGATGAAAGTGGAATGCTTTTGACTGGAAAGATTGAAATCTTGCATCGTTGGCATGATTAGTCACCTAATCTTTTCTCAGAAGACAGTAAGTACCCTTAATAATTAAATCCCTGAAGACAATACAAATAACATTGGATGAAGGAGAGTTCCCTATTTTAAGAGAAGCAATAGAAACAGTAGTTAATTCTATAAAGATGGAAAATCGCCATACATTCGATGAAATGACTTCAGAAATACTGAAATCAGAGGAAAAACTTATCCTAGATGTTCTGCTCAAAATTTTTCAAGATGTATGGAACAGTGAATCTTGGCCTAAAGAATAGTGCACCTCTGTTCTAATTTCCTATTCAGTTCTTTAATCATTCTAGTCATCCAAGCAAAATTTTCCTAAAAATCTTATTCTCTAGAACTGAGGAGAAAATAGAAGTATACTTTCAGAAAACCAAGCAGGATTCCATAAAATTATATTGAATGTACCATAATTTTATAGACTTACAGAAGGCCTTCAATTCAGTATGGCATGATGCATTTCGGAGAAGAATACTGAAGCAGTGTGGAGTAGAAAAGATAAAATAGTATGCCTAATTAAAACTCTTACTGTTCCTCAGATATGTTAATAAATCACTGGTAACTATATATTAAACATAGCATTGGAAAACAGTGGTATTGGAATTACATTTGGTAGCAAAAAAAAAATCAATAATCTTAGATTTTCCAATGACATTGACCTAATATCAGAGAATGAACACCGTTACAAGAATTAACAGACAGAGTTTCTAAGTACTTACTGTTTATGAATTAATGATCACCATTCACAAATCAAAAACCATGTATTCAGACAATGAGCCTATGAAAATTTCAGTCATTGATGAAATAATTTAAGAAGTTGAATGATTCACATACTTAAGAAGTCTACCATACAGAGATTGGGCCATCTAAGCATGATTAAAGCACGCATTACTAAAGCAACGGTTTGCCCTTCAGTTGTTACAGCCACTTTGGAAGGATAATAAAATACAGCTAACCACAAGACTGTACCTCATCAATACTCTTGTTAACTCTGTCTTACTTCATGGATATTAGTGTTGGATCTTGCTAAAGAAATATGAAAAAAGAATATTAGCTTAGGATGAAGTGTTACAGAAAACTTCTGAAGAAACTATACATGGCATACATAACAGATGATGAGGCTAAACAGTTCCAGAGGATGGGCTACTTTGAAAAGTCTACCACACAGAGATGGCCCATCTTAGCATGATATTAAAGCACACACCAGATTATTATTACGTGACACCTCCAGGGAGTCCAAAGACTTATCATGGGAGGGCACTCTACTTCGCTAAATACACCTCATCCTCTCCACTACTACTTAATTCCCCAATTGTGACACTACTACCATCAATGCCATCTGTTGCCCATCATCATCACCAACAACAGTATTTTTGGTCTGTAAATTGCATGTTCCGTAGGCCAGTTTGTCTGCACATGGGATGAAAATTCCAAGTTACTGGGAGAAAAAACCCTGCTACCACCGTATGAGATCGGCTAACTGACCTTCAACTGAAAAAGCCCATATAAGGATTCCCCTTGTCACAACGAGGATGGATATTAGAAAATTGGCTAATTCTTTATTCTCCACCTTGTTAAAGACTCCAAGACAGAAACACCCAGAGAGATTGTGTTAGAACTGTCACCTTTGTATGATTTGATAACTTTAATTAAAAATAAATTTCCACTACATACAACCAAATTCCTTGAACTTTTAATGCTTTATAGGTACTTTGTATACTTCCTTGTACACATATCCACACACACACACACACACACACAACAAATCATTATATTAAAGTCTTCCAGATCACATATATGATGTTTACAATTTGGTTCCATGATTAAAACACACTAAATACACATGTAAAAAATAATAATAGCACTTTCCCATTTTAAGACACACTAGTTCCTAGAAAGTGAAAGGAAAACTTTTATCCATACAAATTAATATCTTTTAGTTATGTTCAGGTAACTCACCTTTAGTTGATACGTGAATCGCTCATACATGATGGTTAGACTTTGGTTCATGTCCCTAACAGAAAATACATTTTACACTGAGAATAATCAGCTTTGATAAAATAAAAAATAATTAGTTAATTAATGATTATAACACTTTTTCTATTTTAAGACATGCCATTTACTAAAAACAGAGGAAAAGTGTTATTTGCAGTCTAGATAACCCAGTTGTGCTAACAAATACACTCACTTCTTTTCCTACCAACCCTCTCAACAGTATAGAGTTCTTAAAACTTTATCAACAGAGCAAACTTCATTTTTCCATTGAGGAACTACTTACCAGAGAAGTGACCCCCCCCCCCCAAAAAAAAATTCCTTTGCACTGTCCATAATCCATGCAAAATCAAAATCATTATATACCACACTCTCCTCCCCTCACCAGCACACACACAGAGAAAATAACAATTCCATCTTGATACTATACATATGTGGATACTATACATTGTCTGCCATCACTCATATCCACCTTTCTTTATCCTTCATTCTCCTCAGTAAAGTTCTTTCTGTTATCCATTTTCCTTATGTCCAATTAAAGCAAATGTTACTTCAAGTACCACTGACCTTCCTGCTTGCCTACCTCCTCATTCCTAAAGCTTTAATCAGCCTGCTCTTCCTCCCTCTGGGAAAACAAATCCTGTGCATCTCTCTCTCTGTCACCTCATTTCAAATAATTAAATCCTAACACAGTACCACTCTTACACTGTTCATTTTGTGTTTTTTGGCTATCTTTTACTCTGATTTAATGCTTTCTATGTTTTATCTCATTTCTCAACATACACACCGTATTATGATTGAATAGAACTTAGAACACATCAAACTTTCAACTAAACAGACTTAAATGATAATAAATTTAGTTTAATCCTTTATCCAAGTGTGAGCAAACAAAGGTAAGGTGGTGTTGTACCACCTTACCCCAGTCCTGAAGATACTTTCAGGTGCAAACTTTGTTTGCTCACACTTGGATAAAGGATTAAACTAAATTTATTATAGTCTAACCAAGTGAAAAATAAACTTTCAACATCTTTCTCTAAATCCAGAGTAATTTAATAAAAGGGTGGCACACCGTTTGGCAACTCCTATAGGTAGAGATGACCTTGCTAATACTTCTGCCTGGTATCTCCACTTGGACCTGGCTCCCACTGAGGAGATCTCAATAAAGGGCGAAACTAGTATGGGTAGTGGCCCTTCCCTTAATGCATCATTATACATATCGAAAGGAGATGTGTTTTGCATTATGGGAGATGCTGAGATAGGAGTGATGTAAGCTTGCTCCACCTTTGCAAGGAGTTGCCTTGGTGTTGTACCACCTTACCCCAGTTGTGAAGATACTTTCAGGCGCAAACTTTGTTTGCTAACACTTGGATAAAGGATTAAACTAAATTTATTATAGTTTAATCCTTTATCCAAACAAAGGTAAGGTGGTGTTGTACCACCTTACCCCAGTCCTATCTCTAACCAAGTGAAAAATAAACTTTCAAGACTTAAATGAGAAAAACTCAATGAAATATTATTCTTTGGTAATTAATCTGTGGAATCAAATCATGTTTTCCTTAACTTGGGAGTGGGAGACGTCTCTTTATGAAGTCTTTACTGGTCATTTTCTTTTAAAAGTATAGTTCTTAGGTGTATAGTGAAATTTGATGGACCAAAGGAATAATATATGCCTGCTGGATTGCACTTGAAGGAATCTGGAATTAGGTGTTTTGTTCAATGAGAGAAACTTAGTGCTGTTTAAGAGGATGAAGGCACACTTAAAGTTGAAGGAGACAGAAAATGAGAATGAGCAGAGAATATGTATGTAGTATGTAAGGTCTTTTATACCCTGTCTAAAATTTAGAAAAAGAAAGTTTTTAGATATGGATTATATTGCATTAACTTAGAAAGTAATTATATTTGAAATTATAGATAAATTAATAATAGGTGTTGTTCAAGTATTGGATGCAGAAGAGCTGATCTTTCTCAGTTTTAGAATTGACAGTATTTTATAACTCTGACAGGTGATAAATGGTTTTCATTACTTAGTATAAGACTGCTACCCTGAATAAGGTATGTTTTGGTCTCTAAAGCAGGGCTTTTGGACTATCTGAACCCAAAAGTCTATCCATTATACTGATGTGCTGTGAGTTTGCAACCTTTCATAAGTAGGATTGTCATTAAAAAAAAAAAAGAAAGAAAAAAGAAATATGGTCTCATATTTTAATGTGACACACATGCACACCCATTCTTACCCACATTAAAATTTAATTAGCATTTGATGAGTTTGACAAATATATTATCATACTTTGTAGTCATTAATACTAAATATAATGCTAGGGATGATAGTAATGTTGTTGAAATTTGATGTTTAGTTATTATAGATTATTATAAGGTGTCACTTCTAAAATTTAGAAACATGCAACTGTATTATTGAAGTTTTTAATAACATTAACAGACAATTTATTTATATCACTTTTTTTTTTTTTTATTCTCTCTCTCTCTCTCACTCACAGCTTGGCTCTCCAGAAGCTGCAATGTTTAAAGTTGGATTTTTAAAAATTCATCCAGAGATTCCAGAGTTAATGTCAGAAAAAGCCAAACAGTTCATCTTGAGGTATTTTTTTAATTATAATAAATATATTAATAATAATCTGTACCATGTAAACTACAGTATTATTGCAATGAAATTGCTCTTCAATATTTAGATAGGAATTCCACTATATCATTCACTGTGATTTTGCAATATGTTCATGTAGTATGAATGCATGATAAAATTATGCTTTCCTAGTGGAAAGATTAAGGATATTACTGATATTAGAATGCACAGAGAGGAAAGTGAAAGAGTTAATCATTTTGGCAGAAATGAATGATTGAAAGAGAATAAATGACAGAGAAACGAAAGCTATTTAAGGATGATGCAGGCATCCTTGAGGTGAATAAGATTGGCAGAAAGATCAGTGTGCTCATGCAGTTTTTCAGGTCTCAGATTTGAATGACACACACATGTTTTTACCCACATTAAAAGATGTAAAAAGCATGTCCGTGGATCAATGGAAAATGGTTGCATTCATATATACCAATGTCAGAGGTATCCAAAACAAATATAAGCAGTTTTTTGGCAATTATAAGCATTAGTGAGACATGGTTCATTAAGGAAGAGAAAGAGATATTTTATCTTTATGGAGGGGGAGACAGAACAAGGTGGAAGAAGGAACACTGCTAATGATACCAGAAAAATTGTAATCATCAAGAGTAAATGAACACAAAGATAGGGTTGAGGGCCTGAATGTGACTAACCATGTGGGCTTTTCAGTTAAGAAGTTGTGTGTGTGTGTGTGTGTGTGTGTGTGTGTGTGTGTGTGTGTGTGTGTGTGTGTGTGTGTGTGGAACTACTAAGTGGGTGATTATTACATGCTTAGGAAGCACTGTGAAGCAGAAAGATCAGGGCATGGGAAATAGACAAGGGGCATTGAAGAAAAGTAGTATCAGATTGCATTCCCAAGGTGAGGAGTATAAATCATGTTGAGAGTTAAAAGGAATGTTTGTCTCAGCATTGGCAAAGGCCTACAGGAGAAAATAAAGGAAGGCAAATTACTTCCATTACGTAAATGACACTCCAATTTTAATTGAGCAAATTTTACGCCAGTTAATATTTCAGGAGTGGTATTTGAAGAATTGGAAAACTCAATTAAGGACAAACTTTGGGAATGGTGGATAGGAATATGATACTCAGTGGGGACAGCATGCTTTTTGGGAAGAGAAGATCATGTCTTCTCAGTAATCTGTTTACTTTCCATAACAAAAGTGACAGCTGAGTTAGATAAGAGAAATGGGTAAACCAAGATATTATTGGACTTGCAAAAAGAATTTGACAGAATACTTGTTGTTTTTCCTGATACTACTGCTGTCAGGTACACCAGTATTAATTTTCTGTAGGTTGTTCATTTAGAAAAAGATTAGCAGCAGTATACCACATTGGTGGAACTGTACTCCAGGAGATTGATGAGGACAGGGACTTGGGAGTGTTGGTGGATAGGGAGATGAAGTTTAGGGAGCACATTGCAAAAGTAGTTAAATCAGCTCATGTTCAACTCACTTGGTTGTTGAAAAATACTTTGACGAGCAGAGACAAGCAAGTTATTGTACCTCTGTACTAAGCCTTGATAAGACCTCATCTCGACCACTGTGCCCAGATTTGGTCACCTAGGTTCCTTCTTGATGGGGAGGTGGTGGAGAGGATCCAGAGGCAAGTGACTAAGATGGGAGCGGGTCTATGGAATGAACCATATGAGAACAGGTTGAAGATTTGTGGGTTTGCAGAAATTGGTTGATAGGTGGAAGAGGGGAGATATGATTGAGACATTCAAATTGCTAAAAGGTTTCTATAGGATTAATTCAGAGGATATTTTTGAGATCAGGACTGGTGGTGGGAGAACTAGGGGACACCTGTGGAAGCTGGGCAAGAGTGTGGTTAGCAGGGTGTTAGAGCTGGGTTCTTTACTTTTAGAGTAGTAAATGAGTGGAATAAGCTGCCAGAGTATGGATGCTGTGACGGTGAGTGAGTTCAAGGCAAGGTATGATAGATACTGTGAGAATGTCATATAGTTGTGCGGACATGATGTTTAGGGCCTCCCTTGATGAGTCTAAGCACTCCCTGGAGTCACCCGTAATAATAATAATAATAATATATCAAATGAAATAGCAAGGAGAAAAAAGAGCTACTTGGATAGCCTTCAACAAAATAAAATCAACAATTACCAACCAAAACATAGATATAGACATAAGAGCCCATCTTTTCAATAGTCGCATCTTACCAGAATGGGCGAAAAAAGATTAGCAAAACAAGTGTTCTCCGCCAGGTTGGCAGCAAAACAACCCAGTGGAAGACCAAGATATAGGTGGATTGATACGGTATAATGTGCCTTAGACGATAGAAATATAAGATCTGATAATGTTGGAGTCTTGACAAGTAACAGACTGATTTGGAGGAAAATTGTAGATAGGAAGTTAGTAATGATGTAATTTTTTTCATGAAGTGCTATCATATCCTGTACACCCCTTGAGGGTACATAGAAATTTGATGATGATGATGACATCTTACCAGCATTAACTTATGGCAGTGAAACATGGAACACAACTTTAAAAGAAGAACAAAGCTTAATAACAACTCAACGTGCAATAGAAAGAAGAATATGCAATATAAACAAAATAGACCACATAAGACACACAGAAATCAGGAAGAAGTCTGGACTCACAGATATAATAAAAACAATCTACAACAGCAAAAGAAGATGGGCAGGACATCTCGCCAGGTTGAGAGACAACAGATGGACAGTCAGAGTTACAAACTGGTATCCGAGAGATACCAAAAGGAAACCTATAAGACCAGCCTTAAGGTGGAAGACCCAATGATTAAGAATGTTGGAAGAAAATGGAGAAGAAATGCCCAAGACAGGAATAGCAATAGAAAGAAGAATATGCAATATAAACAAAATAGACCACGTAAGACACACAGAAATCAGGAAGAAGTCTGGACTCACAGATATAATAAAAACAATCTGCAACAGCAAAAGAAGATGGGCAGGACATCTCGCCAGGTTGAGAGACAACAGATGGACAGTCAGAGTTACAAACTGGTATCCGAGAGATACCAGAAAGAAACCTATAAGACCAGCCTTAAGGTGGGAAGACCCAATGATTAAGAATGTTGGAAGAAAATGGAGAAGAAAGGCCCACGACAGGAATACTAGACTCTTTATGACATGCAGTCGTGGAGAAATCCGGACTGAAACCACAGGTCCATCAAGGTAATATATCGAATGTCTGCAGTATATATTAAAACTGCTGAATTGCTTTGTCTTTGAACTTGAAACTCAACTAATATAGAAGTTCTATCTCACACATACTTTCTCACTTGAACAGAATTTCAATTAATGAATAAAGAATAATTTTCTTTTAAACATAAAAATTTACAAACTCTTTCAGTTGAGCATGACTAGATGTTAAAAACAAATAAATTTTTTTTCTTGTAATGGTTGGAATCTTCAGTTCAGCAAATGTCTCTTTGATCATTAAAATTCCTCAGATGCATCTGTATCTGTTTCTGTTCAACGTTGACATATCCTTTTTCTCTGTCATTACAGAAGAAGAACAGAAAATATTTTTCTTTTCTTCTTGGAAAGAAGAAAAGTGGAAGATGTGTGAGAGAGATGTTTTATTTTTAATAGAATTTTCACCAAGTATCAAGGGTATCATCAGTATAAAATTTAAATTAAACAAGCATAATGAAATGAAGATCTGACAGTGAGAATATATGAGCCACATAAATGACATAGCATCAGAGAACTTAACAGTAACCATCTAGCTACAATGTCTCCTCTTTAAGGAAGTAACCATGTAGTCTTGACCTGGGAAATTGCCAGACATGCAGAATTTTCTATTAAAAAGGAATATTTATGGGAAATTACGAAACAGGTGATTATGACACGCTGAGGAGTCAGTTTTCAGCAGTACCATAGCATAAAAATTTGGAGGGGGAGAGATGTTGGTGCATGGGAGGTGGTTAAGAGCTGTTTGAAGAAAGCATTATCAGATTCTGTACCCAGAGTCAGAAGGATAAATCATGTCAGAGTAAGATCAATGAATAGTATCGTTAAGCAGTAGTTCCAGACAAAGAAAAAGTTGTGGAGGGAATATAAAGAAAACTCTAATCAGTTCCCATGAAGCAGTACAAGGTACAAGCAAGAAAGGTGACCCATATGGTAAAGAGGCCAAAACTAATTATGAGAGAAAGCTGGCTGATGAGGCCAAAAGAAATCCAAAAGATTTGTTTTCCTTCTGTACAAGTAAATGAAGGAATTGACTATGGAAGGATGTTGTTTGCTAATTACTGACGCAGAAGTGGAAAGAATGATAGTAAATGAAGGTGATGTGGGGATTCTGCAGGATGACTTAAATACACTAGCAGTATGAAGAAAAGTAAATGGTTGCCAATTTAATGTTGCCAAGTGTAATTTGATGCAATTTGGGAAGAAGATCCCTGTATTCATTAAACTGAACTGCAAGAAACTGATGAAGCCAGAGTTGAGGTTTTAGAGGGCATGTTACAAAATCAGCCAGACCAGCACATCAATTACATGATTGTTGGAGAATACTAACAAGTAGAAACAGAGAAGTTATAAAATTTTTATTAAGTGAGACCTCCAGGGAGTCAGGAACTCATTGAGGGAGACCACATAATATACACACCAGCTATCATACTTATTCTTGAATTCATTCACACTGCTTGCATTCATAAAATCCAATAGCTATCCATTCCAATCATGCACCGCCCTACAAGAGAAAAAGCTTCCATGGAAGCTTTTTCTCTTGTCCTTTCCCCATCCCTCCATAAATTGAAAAATTCCATCAACTGAAATCCTGTATGACTCTTTCAGAAGTTTGTAAGTCTCAATCATATCACCCCTCTTTCTCCTGTTTGTTAGTGTCTACAGTGTACATATTCTCAATCTGTCTTCATAATCAGTATTTCACAATCCTGATATCATTTTTAACACTCTCCTTTGCACTCTCTCCACTATATCAGAATTACAATGGAAACCAGGACACTGGACATGCACACAATAGTCCAAGTGATGTCTTATCAAGGCCTTGTAAAGAGGCAAAATGACATCCATATCTTTACTTGTGAAAGTTTGTTTTAGCATTGTAATTATCTTTTGAGTTGTATTTGCTGTCTTTGCTACATGACATCCGAACTTCAACTTCCTATCTACTAACACTCCAAGATCCCTAGCCTCATTGGTTTCTTCTAGCATAATCCCACCAATATAATACGACATTGAATATCTAATCACGCCAAAGTGAATGACTTTACATTTACTGACATCCATTTTACCATTCCCACAATTCCGGCCTATTCAAATCATTCTGCAAGTAACATATCAGCAGCATTCCTGATTACCCTACCTATCTTTGCATCATCAGCAAATAGCTGTATGTCACATGTCAAATCCTTCCCAATATCGTTAATGTACAGATTGAATAACAGTGCACCAAGCACTGATCCTTGTGGTACACCACTGGTTATTTTATTTTTTATTTTTTTTTTATTAATCTTTGTACTAGTTATGGGCATTACTACCCTTACATCACATCCAAACTTGATATAGGCCCAAGCCTTTACAGGTGTTTTACCCTATGCATGTTCTAGTTATCATTGTAGTCATTCTCTGGTGACAATGCCATGCCACCAGTGTGCCCTGTAGAACCCTCAAGGAAAGAACTTTTATATCCTTTAGCTGTTTTAAGTTCTTATAGCTATCTGCGTTCCATACGCAACGTAAAGAGATGGTGGAGTTGGTGGATATGGGAGGAGCATGGGGCAACCTTGGAGTTGCCCCATGCTCCTCCCATATCTTACTAATGAGATCTTGGTTATTCTTATAATAGTTTACCTTATTATTGTGACTGTAGGCTAGTGGGTGCCCTGTTCCCACCACCTGGGCACCCACTAGCCAAACGTCATCATCTCTTTTAATCATTAAGTCTGGCTTATGCAAACGCACGGAGGTCCCATAATGTGGTCCCGCTGTGGTCTCCCAACCTTTCTTAAAGCAGTTTTTCAGAATGGAGACCACGCCGTCATGCCTCCACACACGGATCCCATGGGTACGGAAGCAACACTGGGCTATATGAGACAATGTCTCACTGCAGTGGCAGCCAGGCCTACAGTTTGAGTCGTCACTACCCCCATCAAGCTGTGCAGGGCATTGGGTAAGGGATGGCACCAGGAGTCTGGTGACATCCCTTACCTAATCATGCTGGGGAGGCACCAGATATGACTCTTTTAAAGGAGCACCATCTACAGAATAGTGCAGCAGAGATGCCTATATCTTGTGTTCTGTGGATACTGACTCAATTAAGGTACCTTGATAATGGGACCAGCCTTTAGCCCACCTAACTTCTTGTATTAATGGGCTATAGAAAGCCTCTGCAGAAAGGGGAAGAAGATAGTTCTAACTTGGCGATTCTGGACAGCTGCAGTTGTGGGATCACCCTCGCATGAAAATATGCAGTAGGGGTGTCAGGCGGCAGTCAGAGCCATGATCTCATAGCTGAACAGATAGCCCTGTCCATTCAGGACAGTACCGAAATATATGTCCTACCAAGCACCAACTTGTGGTAAAAGCGAGATAGGAGATAGTGGGAAAGGAGAAACAGTCTTTGCTGGGGCTTGAGAGGAGCTTTCCTCAAAGAAGTGATCCCAACTTCTAAGGATAGACGGGACAGAAGACCTTTCCTTTGGGTTGAACATGATACCAAGGTATCTCCACTCTCCCAGGATGATCAAAGCATGCAACGACCTCCCCTGCAGGGAAAACTCTATAGTCTCGACCTTAAGCTTCTTTTCACGACCAGAGGGGACAAGAGCTAGAGAGCAGGACTTTTCTACATTAATAGAGAGGCCTCGAATAGAGAAAAAGTCAACTGCCCGGTCAAGGAGTTCCTGCAAGCCTAACTTAGTAGAGTCTATGAGAATAAGATCGTCTGCAAAGTCCATAGCATTAAAGGAAGAAGCTCCTAGAGAGTTAGTCTATATGGCCAAGAAGAACATGAATAAACGTATCTATTACGCAGTTAAAGAAAAGGGGAAATACAGGATCACCCTGGCGAACACCCTGCACTGCGGGAATAGAAGTCACACGGGAACCTGTAGTGACAGTGATGGAGCTACCCAGGAATAGCTCCATAACATAGAAAAGAAAGGGTTCTGGACATCCAGCAATAGACAACGCTCAAAGAGAGCAGGAAGGAAGATGCTATCAAAGTGGAGGTCCAGTGATGCCATATATAGAGGCTTAAAGTGGCATCTGGAATCAGAGAGAAGAGAAGAAAGAAGATATATATTCTTGGCACAGCCATCCGAATGGACAAAAGCTCCCTGTCTATAATCATGCTGTGTATGTTGCTGAAGTCGTTTGACTAAGATTTTATGATAGAGTCTAAGTAGAACAGGGGATATGGTATTAGGTCTAAAGTCTGATGCATGGCTTGAAGTTCTTCAGAATGAAGATAGTTCTTGAAGCGCATAGGTATGGTGCTGTTCCTTTACTAGAAAGGAGAAAACCCATATTCTCCAATTTATACAATAGTCTACCATGCTGTATTCTGCATTCTGTCAAAAGCCTTGGCAAAATCCGAAACTATCATGGTGTATCCATTCCCCTTATCTACTTCAATGGTAACATTGTTACAGAATGTAAGGATATTATTATTATTTATTATTAATATTTTTTCGGGCAACTCCAAGGAGTCGACAGACTCATCGAGGGGAGGCCCTAACATCATGTCAAGAACAACTATTCGACATTCACACAGTATCTATCATACCTCACCTTGAACTCATTCACAGTCATAGCACCCACAACAGACTCTGGCTGCTTATTCCACTCATAAATCATTCTCCAAGTAAAAACCTAGCCACATTCTTGCCCAGATTCCATGTATGGCACCTAGTCCTCCCACCACCAGTCCTATTCTCAAAAATATCTTCTGAATTAATCTTATAGAAACCCTTCAGTAATTTGAATGTCTCAATCATATCACCCCTTTTCTGCCTATCAACCAATTCTTGCAACCCACAAATCTTCAACCTGTTCTCAAAAGGTTCATTCCATAGACCTGCTATCATCTTGGTCACTCGTCTCTGGGCACAGTAGTCTAGATGGGATCTTATCAAGGCTCGATACAGAGGAACAATAACTTTTTTGGCTCTGCTTGTTAAAGTATTTTTCAGCAACCAAGTGATTTCATGAGCTGATTTAGCCACTTTTGCAATTTGCCCCCTAAACTTCAACTCCCTATCCACCAACACTCCCAAATCCCTGGCCTCATCAATCTCCTGGAGTATGGTTCCACCAATGTGATATACTGCTGCTAATCTTTTCACCCCAAAATGCAAAATCTTACACTTTGCCACATTAAATCGACATCCACTTTCCTTACTCCAGTCCTCCAAACTATCCAAATCATCTTGCAAAATTTTGACATCCTGTGCACTCACTATTGCTTTACCCAACTTTGCATCATCAGCAAACAATTGAACACTTCCTCTCAGATCCTTTCCTATATCGTGAATGAACAAATTGAAAAGTAGTGGTCCAAGAACAGAACCCTACGGCAACCCACTAGTCACAAGCCGTCTTTTGGATTCTACTCCTGAATAAACCACTCTCTGATATCTCTCCATCAACCACCCTCCTATCCATCTCACCAACCCTATATCCATCCCCCATATGCTGCAGTTTACTGATTAGAATTCCATGTGGTATCCTGTCAAAAGCCTTAGCAAGGTCCAGTAGAATCACTGTAAACCCATTACCCTTATCCAGTTCAGCTGCCACTGTGTTATAAAACATGAGCAAGTTACTGAGGCATGATCTACCCTTCACAAAACCATGTTGTACCCCATATAGTATCCCATTTTCATCTATCCAATGCTGTATTTTTCTCTTAACTAATTTCTCGAAGACCTTGACAACGATTTCTTTACGTACGACATGAGCTGGTATACCATCCGATCCCACAGATGTATTGACATTGAGGTTTTGTAATAGACTACTCACCTCCACTTTATTCACCACAATTCCTGTATAATCTATTGGTTCATTCATTCCTGCAATGTCACCACCTGGATGATATATTCTTGCAAAGTGCTCGCTCAGTAATTCAACTATAACAACTGATTCGGTTACCTCCCTACCATCGGCATTCTTTAAAATCATTCTGCCATATACATTTTTTCTTTTACTTCCAACATATCAAAAAAACTCTTTGGGATTCTCTTTAGCCTGCATGACTAATGTTCTTTCATAATCCGCTTTTGTTTTTCTTACCACACTCGTTACCCTTCTGGTCTGCGTTTTATACCGTTCATGTCCCTGCCAGTCACCTTAAATTTCCTCCATAGTTGTTTCTTTTTTTACAGCTCAAGCTTAATGGTGTTATTCATCCATTTAACCCCTACTTGATTTATTATTCGGACTCCAGGTATACAGTCAGGCATTGCCTCATGCAAACATTTCCTAACCACCTCCCATGCCCTATCAACGTTTAGCCCTTGCAGTTTTACATGCCATGGTACTTAACCAATCAAACTTCTAAGCTTGTCATACTTACCAGCCAGATAATTCCATATGTACTCTGTCTTAACTGTAATTTCTAAACCTTTAGCCACCTCCCAAGTCAAGACCCTATGATCACTCTCACCAATTGGTGGTAACGTGGTCTTATTCGTTACAGCCAAATTCTCAGATGCAATTACTAGGTCATGCACTGTCTGACCCCCCCCCCCCCTAGTATTTTCCATTACATGCTGTCGCAGATAGTTATCCCTTTAATCGCATAAAATCCAATTCCTTCCTCCCATGTGTCTTCTCCTCCTTCCAATCAATGTTACCATAGTTGAAATCCCCCGTAATAATTACCTTCCTTCCACTCATTGGGTATATTTGCTTATGCATACTATCTCCACCATCTATTCCATCACCTGTCTATAGCAGCACCCAACTGTATAGTTTTTCTTGCTAGTTTCAATCTCACACCAAATAGCCTCAAATGTGCTCTTTTCTCTATCCTGCAGTTCCACTTCTATTCTCCTTGGCTATAGATCATCAGCTATCATCAATGACTGCTCTTCCCTCCCCCCATTTTATTCTCCCTGTCACTCCTGAACACACCATACCCCTCACATTCAATCCCACTAGCTATATCATCTTCTGTCAGCCATGTTTCACTAATGCCAATAACCTGTGGCCTGGAATTGCCAACCAAGGCCAAAAATTCTACCTTCTTATTCCTAATACTTCTGGCATTAGTATACATAAATTGCAGAAGCCCATTTGTCCCATCCCTATTTTGAAGCCTTATACTAGCTATCCCATTCTGATTCGTAGTCTTTTGTACTGGCTTGGACATATTACACACATTCATCACTGAACTGTCTCCCTAAAGTCTGCATATCTACTTCCACCTCCCTTAATAACTCTAGTTTTCCTGATTCTGCACATCCACTTCCACTACATTCGACAATACCTTTTCAAGTCTCTGTTCGCCAAATCCATTCAAATGTAAACCATCCATCTTATATAAATCCTTTCACCCATCGAACTCACTCCACACATCCACAAATTCCACACCACTCGTCCTGCATAATTCACGCATAAAGTCATTTGCAATTATGGCTGTCCTTATATAATCTTCACTGTCATACCATGGCAACAGACTCACCATCCCCACTTTCTCACTCTTCTCTTTTGCTACCTCAAGCAATTCCTTTCACATCCTCACTCACATCCATTTTGTCTCCTTTCAAATCATTTGTACCTGCTACCACTATCAATTCTTTCACCCGCTTCTTTTGCATTCTAATTGACTCGCTTGCGACCTTAACGTTCGCACCAGGTTGGTACGATTTTGTTAAATTCTCAACTAACACACCTTTTACTAAGGAATCTCCATACAATAATCGCTCTTTCATTTTGTTTAGACTCACTATCATACTCTTATTTTTTTCTATCATACTTTTGCTGTTTTACAGTCGCTATGCTAGGTAAACATTTTTGCCAATGCTCCAGCTGCCAATTTGCTCTGGATATCGCCCCGCGTAACTGAGCAATCTCACTCATTGCATCAATCTTTTCATTTTTATTCTCCAATAATTCATTGATTCGTTCTGTATGTTTACCTTCATTCTCACTTTCAACGCCACTCTCACAGCTATCTGGTACTACCTCGCAAATATCACTATTTTCTAGATTCTCACTTTCAACAACAATATCACTCTCACGACCTGAATCACTCTTTAAATCCTCACATTCTTTACACTTTCTGCACACATTCACTCCACTATCGTTGTTTAACCAGACTCCAACCGCTCTCCTCAATGCATACATTTCGCAAACAGTACACTGAATCAAATCCTTTAAATTAAAATTTTTAGACAAAGATGGTGACCTGGATGCCATCTTTGATGTATTCCTCTTTATGGGGGCAATGTGCACGATAATCGTGTCTATCAATTTACCATTTAAAATACTCAGGAAACACCCATAAATCACCCTGACAAGCTAAAATACGAAAAGTAAACAATACTGTAAGTACTATGCAAATTCACCAATTATTACTCAAAATGACACATCTGTTCAGGAGCTCTCCACAAATACTACTTACCTTTTACCATCTAGTGGCTGACAGTTAGTTGCTAAAACATGACCATCCCTTGGTGAACTTGTGTTGCTCATTGCAAAGTAGAGATTCACTGTCAACCCATTTCTGAATGTGAGCCCTGATCAGTTTTTCCACATCCTCGCCACCACTCCTGAGATACTGATTGGTCGATAGTTGGGTACATTAGTCTTTGCACAAATTTTCATTTGTGAAATAAAATTACCATACATTTTTTCCATGGCCGCAGAATCTTCCCTGTTCTGAGACTCATATTAAACATCCTCGTCAAAGGAATAGCCATCCTAAAAGAGTGTTCAGCTGAACACTCTTTTAGCACACGTTCTGATATCGAATCAGTCCCTATTGCTGAATTCTTATTCAGTTTGTGTAACAGCTCTAATATCTCATCCTCATACACCTGTGTTTCTTCATCCAGTAAAGAGGTAGCAGTGAGCTTAATGTTGCGTACACCAGATTGATAGCTATTAACAAAATGGGCACTCATTAGCTGAACAACCTCTTCTGCATCTGTTACCCTCATGCCATTGGTATTTAGAATTGTTATTCTTTCATATTCATTCTTTTTTTTACTTGCAGCATATTGATAAAATTCTTGTGGGTTGTCTTTAGCACTCAGAGCCAGTTTCTTCTTAGACTTTGCTTTCCGTACAACAGTTGTGACTATTCTAGCATGCTGCTTATAATTTTCATAACAGACATCATCCTTATGCACATGGTAATCCTTCCATGTCATCCTTTACTTAGTCTACTCGGTTAGCCTAGTGGCTGTGTGCTTCGCACCATATGACTGGGAAAGGAGTGTCCCAGGTTCAATTCCCGTCAAAGACGTGGATCTTCCTCAGCCACAGCCAAGTTAGCTGGTCTTGGGTGTGGGCAGTAGGGTTTTTTCTGCCAGTTTATCTGGCGTTTTTCATCCCGCAAGCAGACAAACCAGCCCCGTGAACACACACGGATCTACAGCCATAAATATTTAAATCCCCCATGAGGGGCTCAACTAGCCCCCAATAGGAACGGGGGACAAAAAGGGAGGAAACTCCATACGAATAAATAAATCCTTTTCTTACAAATCTCTTGATTAATAAGATTACACATCCATTTGACTCCTACCCTATTTATTCTTCGCACTCTCGGGACACATTCTGATATCACATCATTTAAGTATTGTTTAAATGCCCCCCACGCATTGTCGATATTCATCCCATCCAGCAACCGATACCCTTCCACTAAACTCAGTATACTCCTCAGTTGGTCATAATTTCCTACTTTGTAGTTCAGCATGTAACCTTTTCTGAATGGAACATTCATATACTTAGTCACTTCCCAAGTGAGTATCACATGATCACTATCACCAACCAGAGGCAGAAGAGTTATGAGCTTAACTGAAACTCCCTCTGACACTATAATCAAATCTAACACCCTTTGACCTCCAGTTTCTTCTGTTGCATGCTGCTTGAGGAAGTTGTCTCCCAAAAACTCAATAAATTCAGTTTAATTTTTCCTGTGAGATTTTACTGCTACTCAATCAATGTTTGAATAATGAAAGCCTCCACCCACCCCCCGTTATGATTACTCTTTTCACGCTCGTCTTTTCTATTTGGTGATGCCTTTCTTCATCACTAGCAACCAATCCATTAGGTCTGTAACAACACCTACCATGTAATTGATCTTGTTAGATTCCACTCACACTAAATGGCTTCAAATTGACTGCCACATGAAATACTGTTAGTAGTAGTACTACAATCCTAGGTCTCAACTCTAACCAGATTCAAGTCATTCAATATCATTAGCAACAATCCCCCTTCTCTCCTATCCTCTCTATTCTTCCTAATAGCCAGGTCTCACTAATACCCATTATCTGAGGTCCCAACATATTGACCAATGCAACAAACTCTATCCCTTTGTTTCTGGTATTCCTAACATTCGTGTATAGACATAATAATCTACCTGCATGTTGTTTTGTATTCTCTTCTCTGCAGCCTGCATGACACTGTTGGACAACTTGCAGATCTCTATTCTTCTTTAATGCCTTATACATGTAGACATCATTGCACGCGTTTGATGAGTCCAAACTGGACAAACGCAAAGTCAAAATTGTTCTCTCCTTATCATCATTTCCATGCTAAAGCCCATTCCCATCATTGATACAGTTAAATGACATTGTCACTCTTACGCTCACATTCTCACCATTCCTCCCTTTATAATTTAGTTTCCCCAAATCTCTGTGTTAGTTCTCATACAGTTATTAGTTTTTCAAGACTCCTGATACCAAATGCATTCAGGTGCAAGCCATCCCTCTTATACAAATCAAATCTTCCCTCAAACTCATTCCAGACATCCAAAAACTTGCATCCATTCCTTCTACACAGCCTCTGCATTGAGTCGTTTGTCATCATAGCCCTTCTTAATTCATTTTTATCGTATTGAGGTAATAGGCTGATGATTTTCACTTTCTCACTCTTCACTCTCACCTCTTCCAACAACCTTTTCATGTCCTTTCTTATACTGAATTTATCACTAGTTAAGTCATTAGTACCTACTACAATTATGATCACATTTATTTTTCTTTTTGTTTTTGAATTGCTTCCTTTAAATTTTTAATTTTTGCTCCAGGAAAACTCAAAGTTATAACTTGCTTATTAATAGCATGTTTTATTTTATAGAGTCACCATACCAAATAACATCCTTCTTTTTACAAACAACGTCACTTACCTGTTTCTGTTACTTCCTGACTTTCCTGTTTTTGTGCTTGCTTTGTTGTTTCTTATTTTGCTGCTTAATTTTCTTTTCTTCCTTAAATGTCTTTTGACTTTTTGTCATTCCTGCATTGTCTCTCTGATCTACTTTAATTTTGCTATTTTGGAGGTTAATTCATTTCAGTAACATCGTCTTTATCTCCAATAACCTCATTAGCAGGGCTAGCCTTCTTGTTCTCAACTGCACTGTTCTTCTTCTTAGCATTACGTTTCTTGTGAGTTTTTGGCACTATTTTAAACTTATATTTATTATTGAAACATCTTAATAAAAATATGTTATAAAACACTAAAAACAATAAAATTTACACCAATATACTATAAAACACTAATTTTCTGAAGGGAAAAAATTACCAACTTTGCATAAGTGCTAAATTCATTGACCAACCAGTGGTCAATGAATTCCTTTATAAGACTTTAATAAGGACATATCTAGACTATTGTATGCAGATCTCATCACTTGGATTTCATGGGGATGAAGAAGTTGTGGTGAACATTCAGACACATGTGACAAAGATTGGCAAGTTGATGGAATGGTCCCTATGATGGTCTTTGGGCTTCAAAAACTAGCTGATAGATGAAAAAGAGGATACAAGATAGAGACATATAAGTTATTGAAGGGATTTTGTAGGATTGACACTGAAGCCTTTTTTCAGAGCATGGCAGGAATGGAAAGAATGAGGAGTCATCCATGGAAATTGTATAACAGTGCAGTTAGTAGAAATGTTAGGACCAAATTTTTGCTTGGTTGATGGTGAATCGATGGAATACATTGCCAAAGGTGGTTGGGAGTGCTTTGTCAGTAAATGAGTTTAAAAGGAAATATGATAGGTATTGTGTTAGTAGTGGTTAGTGTGCGAATAATGGATCTCATCTCCTACAGTGAGTCATTTGACTCTATGGAGATACCTGTATTATTATTAATAATAATAATAGAGACACAATCTCAAGTACTCTTTTGAGTCCAATGACCCTTTTTTTAAAACAATTTGTATATATTTAAAAAAAAAAAATAATAACTATGGGATATAGGAAGAAGAACAATTTTCTTTTTCATAAGGGTGATAACTTTAGTCCATTGTTTCTGTTCAGATTTGGGTGATGAAGTATAATTTTTCTTTCTTTGTATAATTGTTCTAACAGAAAATGGCTTTTGTGTAGTACTTACTACCTTAGTCTTCTTCCAAAGGATCTGATGTTTGGTGGAGATAACATATTCTGCAAGTCCAGATTAATCTTGCCCTTGGAATTGACACAGCTCATGTGGCCTTGATTGCAATCAGTATTCATCATGACAAACAGCCTCAGATCTTCAAGTTTGGCCAAAGTGAGATAGCCTGCAAGTGCAAATTAAATTAAACTTTGCCAAAAAATTATATTCTTGTTTAATCTTTTATGCAGGTATAAGCAAAAATAGTTTGTGTGTGAAATATCTTCATGACTAGACTATTTGTATATAGTTGTCAATGACATCACATCAATTACCCAACTACTTACTTACTTATCCTCTTCATGCCTCATGGCACATAATGCCAAGATCCACTTATTCCAGATACTGCTGTATCTGGAATAAGTGGATCCTGAGCCACCAGTTCAGCTTTTCTCCAACTCTTCCAGTCAGTCAGTCTTCTTTCCTTTTCTGTCATTCTCTGCCAAGTCAATTTACGCCTTTCCCTTTTCTGTTTTCCTTCTGGGATCCATATCAAAGCCACTTTATGAATCTCTCTGCTGTCCATTCTTAATATGTATCCAATCCATTTCCATCTCCGTTTATTTCATTGGTGATGCTTTTTTGCACAATCAGCTTATATAAGTCATTATTTGTTATACATTGGGGCCAAAAAATAATAACAAAGCACTCTTCCTTTCAGAAATGTATATTGCAGTGAATTATGCGAAGGGTTCATTCCAGACTAACATTTATTGAGGTCTCATCAGTGGGAGGCATACCAGCATTGAATTAATATAGACGTCATATATTTACATATACAAATAACATAAATCTGTGTGGCCTCGTTATTAAAATACTCTGGATGCTGATGAGAGTGAAATTGGTGCATCAGGAGGTGATCAACTGGTGTATTGTCTAACTGCCCTATCTCCTGTGAAACTATACTTAGAGCAGGGGGGAGTATCAAGCCTATGATATACCAAGAAGATTTGGTGCTCTCTGTATGGCAGTTGTTCAAGTTGTGTCCATATTCTCTAGACAACCAAATTGAAAAATGTTGAAAAATAAAAATAATTTTGAAATTATAAATTCGTTGTTTCATTGTTGGGCCAAGAACTTTTCAGATCACCGTCATAAGTTCACGACCCACATCCTTTTTTTTTTGTTTTTGTCAGAAATATATCACACAAATCTTAAATAATCTAGATTCTAATGCCTTCTAGTCTTGATGGTTCTGTAATGGCATCTCTCAGTTATAACAAGACAACTACAATCACTTTTTAAACATTCCATCCAATCACAGTACACCACTATCAGTGCACGCACGCACGCACACACACACACAAACACACTGCCACAAATCCAATAAAACACAAGACATTACCTTCACCTTGATTTTTATCACCTCTCATGAAATAAGCAGTCATTTTCACACAGTTACTGAAATGTAGAAATTCTCATCCATAAATTTGAATTTGAATGGATTGGATGTGAGTCAGACTGTTGCTGTAAGAGAAAGTGATGAGTGAAGTGAATGGAGGTAGAGTAGGAGAGCTTGTGAATGCAGAGACAAGTGGCATGAGTGAAGAGAATGAGAAAGAAAGTGCACAAGGTAAATAGTGGGAGGTCAGGATGTACAGGTAAACACTATGTGAGGAGAGTGGATGATGGATACAGGAGTGGAGGTATGTGTACAACACAGGATTGAGGTGGCCAGGGATGTGGGGGAAACAAACGGGTCCAAGGAGAGATGATAGTGATGAGCAGCCAAGGGGGGGATGAGTTTGGAAGAATCACATTTGAGGAATGGAGTTGGGAATGCTTGTTATAGAACCAGAAATAAGCTAGTGTGTATGTTTACAAATGCCAGAAGTATTGGACATAAAGGAAATGAAATTATAGTATTGATAGAGTATATTCTCCCAAAAATTGTGGGAATAAGTGAAACATTGTTAAATGAGTATGACATTCTGACAGGAATATAGATGAATGGATGTGATGTTTTTCATGAAGATAGAAAGGGGAGCGGGTGCTGTTGATGGTAGCAGAGGAGTTATCTCCAAATAAGGTGGAGATGAAAAGAGTGGCAGTGGTTTTGAAGCAGTCACGGGGAGGTGAACAGAATGAAATGTCTAGTTGATTGTTGTTATAGACATGGTAATCGAGGAAAGTGAGAAGGAAATATATAGGCAAATCAGTCTAGCCACTAAGAAAAGGGTGATCATTATGAAGAGACAGCATTTGGGAGAAGAAAGAATGAATTTCTTGTTTTTGAGGGACAACTACCTTAGGCTGTACATAGATCAAGGGTCTTAGATTTGATTATCTTATCAGAGGATGTTATTGTAAATGAGGTATTGAATCTCCCTCCAGTTGGTGAGCATGATCATGGATGATAACTTGGGTGGTGGCTAGTGATAAGAACTAGCCACCATCTACCTTATAGTCATAAGGACTATAAAACTGGTGATTATGAGCAGCTCAGGAGACAGCTTGCAGCTATATCATTGAATGAAGAATTGGGATAAAATAAAATCAGTGCTGATTGGGGAACCATTCATTAACTGTCTGGCAGGGATGTCTGAATACATTCCAAAGGTCAAGAGGGCAAATAAGGTGGGTGTGAAATGGATGGATGAATGAAGAGATGAAGCATGCAATTTGGAAGAAGAAGGCCTTGTGGAGGCAGCATAAGATTTAGTGTAATCCTTTATCCAAGTGTAAGCAAACAAAGTTTGCGTCTGAAAATATCTTCAGGACTGAGGTAAGGAAGTGCAACGCCAGGCAACTCCGAGCAAAGGTGGACCAAGCTCTCATCACTCCTTGTCTCAGTATCTCCCATAATGCAAAGCACATCGCGTTGCAGATATGTATACTGCTATGCATTAAGGGAACGGTCACTACCCAGACCGGTTTCAACCTTTATTGAGGTCTGGTCAGTGGGAGGCAGACCCAAACATGGAGATACGAAGGCAGAAGCAATAGGAGAGGTCATATTTACCTATAGGAGTTGCCAACAGGTGTACCACCTTATTATTGAATTACTCTATATTTAGAGAAAGATGTTGGAAGTTTATTTTTCACTTGGTTAGACTATAATAAATTTAGTTTAATCCTTTATCCAAGTGTAAGCAAACAAAGTTTGCGCCTGAAAATATCTTCAAGACTGAGGTAAGGTAGTGCAACACCAGGTAGTGCAACTGCCTCTCCTATTGCTTCTGCCTTAGTATCTCCACGTTTGGGTCTGCCTCCCACTGACCAGACCTCAATAAAGGTTGAAACCAGTCTGGGTAGTGGCCTTTTCCTTAATGCATAGCAGTATACATATCTGCAAGGAGATGTGTTTTGCATTATGGGAGATACTGAGACAAGGAGTGCTGAGAGCTTGGTCCACCTTTGCTCGGAGTTGCCTGGTGTTGCACTACCTTATGTCAGGCCTGAAGATATTTTCAGGCACAGACTTTGTTTGCTTACACTTTGATAAAGGATTAAACTAAATTTATTATAGTCTAACCAAGTGAAAAATAAACTTCCAGCAACATAAGATGAGTAGTGGTGATAGTTAGTTGCATGAGAAGCACAAAGTGCAAGCAAGAGAGGTAACTCTCATGGTAAGGGTAGCAAAAGTGCAGTATGAATAATATGGAAACCTAAAGATTTTTTTCGATGCATGGCTAGTAGAAGAAAGAATGATTATGAAAAGATGATACTAGTTAGAGAGAATGGTAGAATGATAACCACTGAGGAAAATAGAGTAGAGATGTTGAGAGCAGTGCGAAGGGAGGAGGAGCCACTGATGGTGAGTGAGCAGGAGGTATACGAGGAATTGAATAAACTTGATATCAGTAAAGCTATAGGACTTGATAGTACATCACTGCATATTTTAAGGGAATGTTCCAGGGAGTTAACAGAAGGTTTAACTTACCTCTTTGATTCTTTCAGTCTTAGACTTGTCCAAGTTCCAAAGGAGAAGAAAAAGGGCAAAATTGTTCCACTACATAAAGGGGGCAGGGGAGTGGGGGTGATAAGACTAAGGGTTCACTTAGTCGTACAGACCAATCTGTTTGTCTGGAGTTATGGTAAAGGCATTAGAGGAGGCTAGTGAGAACTAGGATTTAGAATTGGATTGATGGCACCATTTTATTTGATGGACAACATGGGTTTGCTAGATGAAGGTCGTGTTATTTACTTACTATAACAAGGAAACAAGTCCATTGGATAAAGGAGAAAGCAAGCATGGTGGTATATTTAGATTTTGCCAAAGCCTTGGATAGATTGCCACATGACAGTCTGGTAATTATCTGGAACAGATGGGGATAGATAGTAGATTAGTGCATTGAATTGGAAATTATCTGTCTGATAGGTATCAGAAGTGTGTTAGAGAAGCGCTATCCCAGAGGAGGAAGGTCACCAATAGTGTGCTTCAGTGATCTGTTTTGGGTCTATTTGTATGTAAATGATACTGGGAAGGTTTGAATGATAATATACAGTTCATTGCAGATGATGCAAAGTTGGAAGAACTATGAAGAGACTTTCTGAATGGATAAATGAATGGGGCTACCAGTCAGTGGCATAGCTAGAGCTGTTGCCGCCTGGGGCGGGTCCCTGAGTTTGCCACCTCAATTCCATCAAAAATACTACAAAAAGTCAAAATGACATATAGGGAAATAAATTAAAACACTATATTTATTTTTGAAGTAAAACTTTAATTTCAACATTCTAAAATGTTATTTTTGTTGCTTTTCTGTTAGCAAAATCGTCGATGACATTGGCGAAGTCTATTTCATAGTAATGTAGGTAATTTTTAATCAAATTTTATTTAGAAAAACTCCTCTCACAACTAGCAACACTTACAACAATTGTGAGGAAAATTTGCAGTAGCATTACAATATTTGGAACTGAATTCTTGAGACTGTGTTTTAGAATTAACTGCAAAAGTTCAAAAAGGTTCAAAGTGCCGTTCCAGGGCGGACTGCACCCCCCCCCCCCCCCCAACAGCTACGCCACTGCTACCAGTTCAGCATAGCAGAGTGCAAGGTTTTTAAGTTTGGAAAGCACAGAGGGGATGCAGAGTTAAGATTGTTGGGGGATATCTTAGAGGAGGTGGATTTTGGGGTGTTGGTAGATAAGTACCTGAAATTTCTAGGACATCTTAAAATTGTGAGGATAGCATGGTGTATTATGGGAATGATGCAGAGAACACTAACATGTCAGAGTAAGGATGTTATAATTCCTTTGTAGAAGGCTTTGATCAGACCACATGTGGGTTACTTTGCACAAATTGAGCACCAGGTTTTCAAAAGGATGAAGAGATGTTTGAATGAATTCAGAAACAATTGACTAAAGAAGTTTCTGGTCTCTGGAATATAGAGTATGAAGGCAGATTGAGGGAATGCAAATTGCAGTCTAGTGAATAGAAGGGTGTGTGGGGGAGGGGGGGGGATTGATTGAGACATATAAGTTGGTTATGGGTTATTAATATTGGATTAATATGGATCAGATTTTTCATAGAATGGGTGGAGACTGGGGAAGATGAAGAGGCCATCCTTGGAAGCTGTATACAGAGTTTGTGTGTGAGCAAGGGAGTGAAGAATAGATTTTTTTGCATGGAGAGTTGTGGGTGGTTGGAATGCATTGGAAGTGTGATGAATGTAGAGACAATGAATTCATTCAAGTCGTGTGTGTGTGTGTGTGTGTGTGTGTGTGTGTGATGGAGCTCTGCTACTACTAATAATAAAACCTCATCATCATCATGCATATCAAGGATCTAGGCCTAGCGTGGCCTGTTCCGGCCTTAGAAGTCATCATTGAATCTTTTAAGAGGACGTCCTGGTTTTCTTTTCCCTAATGGCTTGTTTTGGTAATCTTTCTGTTTTCATTCTTTGAACATATTCCATCCATTTATGTTTATATGTTTTTAATTTTTTCTATTATTGGTTCTTGGTTTAATTCTTTCATAATTTCTTCGTTTCTTTTGTGATCAAATAGGGTATACTTTGCAGTTTTCTAATAAACTTCATTTCTGCTGTTATTAATCTTTGTTTGTTTTTTTGTTTTATTGTCCAGATTTCCTTTCCATACATTAAGACTGGTAGGGCTAATGTATTGTATACTTTTAGTCTGGTTTGTTTTTGAACTAGGTTTGGTTTAAATATAGAGTTAATTACACCTGTTATTTTTAAATATTTTGCAATTTTTACGTTTATATCTTTTTCATTTTCATATGTGATCATACATCCTAGGTAGTTAAATGAATTCACCTGTTCTAAGATCTTGTTATCTATTACTATTTTAGTTCTTGCTGGATCTTGTCCTTTAAAGTCCATAGTTTTGGATTTTTCTGTTGATATTATCATACTATAATCTTTGGCTATCTCATTTAGATCTAAAATGGCTTTCTGTAAGTTATCTTCAGAATTTGTAATTATTATTTGGTCGTCGGCAAAAAGGAGGGTGTTTAAGTTCACTGTAGGAGAAAGTTTAATTCCTTAATGTATATTTTTATTCCATTTTATTATTATTTGATTTAAGTAAACATTAAAAAGAGTTGCTGAGAGGGGACATCCCTGTCAGACCCCATGGTTTATCTCTCTCGTATATGATACTCGTAATTTAATCTTATTTGTATTTGATTATTTTCATATATACTTGTGATATCTTTTAGGATATTATTTGCTATTTGTCTTTCTTTTAATGTATTAAATAACATGTTTCTTTTAACTTTGTCAAATGCTTTTTCAAAGTCAATAAATGCAATATGTGTTTCTAAATTGTATTCTCTTCTTTTCTCTGTTATTAATTTTAGGCAAAAGGCCGGGTCTATGCATGTTCGTCCTTTTCTAAATCCATTCTGTACTTCTGAAATAAAGTTTTCAGAATATTTCATTAGTTTGCTATTTTGTGACAGGAATTTAGTATACTTATAGCTCTACAGTTTTTAGGGTCATCTCTACTACCTTTTTTAAAGATAGGAATCACAATTGCTTTTTTCCATTCTATTGGGGGTTAGCAGTTGAATAGATTTTATTTAAAAATAATAGGAGTCTTTCTTTGAATCTTGTTCCTGCATATTTATATAGTTCTGAACCTAGCTTATCTTCTCCAGGTGAATTTCCATTTCTTATTTCTTTCAGGCTGATTTCTAATTCTTCTTTAGTTATTTCCTTTTCATTTTCATTAAATGTTTGCCAGTTGTCTTTTTTTAAATATTTATCTGTCCACAATTCTGTGTAGAAATTAAGAAATTCTTCTAATTTCAATTGGGTGTTTAATTTTATGTTTTCTTTAGTATCTGAATTTAAGTGTTTCAAAATCTTATATACATTGGGTCTTATTTTATAAAAATCATGCTCTAAATTAGAAACAAATTTGTTCCATGATTCTCTATCTTTTTCTAACTTCTCTTTTAGCTATGGCTCTTATTCTTTTATATTCTATTTCATCTTCTAATCTTTTATTGCTTAACCATTTATGATAGGCTTATTGTTTTATTTTGATTATTTATTTGTTTGTATCATCCCATGTCTTTAGTTTTTTCCTTTTATTGAATTTTTTGGTCTTTCATTTGCGGCTCCATTTAGTATTGTTTTTATATTAAGCCATTCTATTTCTTTGTTTTATTTTAACTAAATATTGGTTAATTCTTTGTTCATATAGGCATTGTATATTTCTGTCATTGGATAATCTAGTTTTATAAACAAATGTTTTAAATTTTCTTTCTGTTCTTGTTACTTGTAGCCATTTAGGTGGTAATCTTAATTTTATTTTAACGAGGAAGTGGAACTACTTATTTCATATCCTCTGTGAATTCTAACATCTAACAAAAACTTTGATGCCTTTTCATTTAAGATAAAATAATCTAATATTGATTTGCATCCTCTTGCTGCCCAAGTATATTTATGTATGTCTTTGTGTTTATAGAAAGAATTCATTATTTTTAGGTTATTATAAACTACAAAGTCAATCCATTTTTTATCATTCCTGTTTAGAGTATGTTCTCCATATATTCATATATTATTATTAATTTTTCATGTTTCCAATTCCTGCATTTATGTTTCCTGATAAAATTACATTATCATTTTTATTTATTTTATGATATATATTTTGTAGCTGATTATAAAATTCAATATTATCCTGTTCTCTTCCTTCTTCCGGAGAATATAAACCAATTATTATTAAATAACCTCTGTCTATTTTTATTCTGGTTTCTATTATTCTTTCATTCCATAATTTATAATGTTTTAACTATTTTGAAAGGGAGTTATGAATCCAAATAATGACTCCTGCTTTATATACAACTCCACTGTATATCACATTCAAATTTTCAGTTCTCATGGTTCATTTTAATTTCTTTTTTGTCTCAGTGATTACTGCTATTTTAAAATTTCTTTCATTTAATATTTGGTCTAATTCTATTTCTTTATATGCTATTCCATTCCTCTTACATTCCAGTTTCCTATATGTATTATATTTTGTCGTTTCCATTTTCGTTTTTACCTTTTTCATTCCAAGGTCGTTTTCCATAGATTTATTCTGATTACCTTTTTCTGTTAGCTTAAAAGTAGAATTATGTTCTCCATGTCAGGTGACTAGCCTGACGATGGGTAGTTCAGTGGTAGGGCTGCTACCTTGAGGCTTCTGAACTAGCCTTCTTCCAAATTTAAACCCATAGGAGGAATAAGGTATATTGAAGGGGAAAGAATTGATTATAGTAGAATAGAGTAGAATTATAGTAAAGATTTATAGAGGGGGACATGGTCATAAGGCCAGAAATGGAAAGACCCCACGGCCCTCGAGTACTCTAATAGCATAAGTCATAAAATAAGAAGAGTTGGGTGATAAGGCCTTATAGGAAAGATTAAAGTGAGTGGATCTTCCTCAAAATAGAAGAAGAAGAAGAGGATAGATCCAGCTATGGGACCATGGGAGTGCCACTTCCCTTACAATCAAGATGATTGCCCCTTGTGGCCCTGTTGGTCCACGAGTCCTTATTCAGTATATTCAGACCATCCCACCATGTGTATATATATATATTTAAAAATTTTTAGTATTATATTTAAGAGCCTGTGTAGCTCAGTGGATGTGGCGTTTGCACACCACGGCGCTTGCCCGCACAAAGGAAGACTTGGTTTTGAGTCTAGTCGGCGACTAGAGGAAATTTTTCTAAGCCTTTTTTCGACCGGTTCCCGAGTTAGTCGATCTCTGTCACGGGCAAGTGGGTTTTTCCTCCCGGAAACTCAGGTTTTTCGTCCCGTAAACTCAAGAAAATCGACCATAGAACACAGATTATTTCAGACATTAAATATATTGTGTTAGGGTTAGGGACGAAATAGTTAGTGATAGCCTTGGGCCATCTATCTCTGATTGGCACCAGTGGAGATTGAACTGCCCACTCAGTCTCCAAAAGTTAGATAGGGCTAAATGGCCTCGCCTACTCCCGTATACGGGAATAAAAAGGCGTTAGCTGATTTTTTTTTTTTTTTTAAATATTTAAAAATATATTTAATGACTAACAAACCGAGAATAAGTTAGAAAACTAATGATACAGCTAGTTTTGGCTTATTATGGCCTTCATCGGGTATCTTTATAGGTAGAAGAAACAATAACAAAAGACTGAAGATATTAAGAAAACTGAGAAGGACAGGTTAATTGTGTTAGATAATTAAAAATAAAAAACGTTGTATTAAAATTCCAGTTGTTCTATTTACTTGCCATTGTTTATTGTATGCGTGTTAGTAGACTCTCGAGAACGCCAGTATTGAACAACAGCAGTATGGCTCTCAGGGATGTTATAGCTCAAATTACTGTTCAAATGCTCAGGATTAAGGACGATCTCCCTGGATTCCACTATCTTTCTTTCAAATTCATCCTTGCAACGAAAATGTTTTCAGATATATCCTAGGAAATTGAGTGACCTTGAAAATTATCATGAGAATTGTTAGAGAAGAGAACATGGCTGGATAAGGCACTAGCATTTGATCTCTTATAGGAGATGTCTCTTTTATGCTCCTCCACGCGATGTTCAACAGATTTATTAGTTTGACCATAATAAGGAACATTACAGTCACACCATAGTTTATATACGCCAGGACATTTTAGATTATGATGCTTAGGTTTAGGATGGCTTATAAGAGATCTGATTTTTGGAAGAGTGGTGAATAACGTCCTGATGTTGTACTTTTGAAGGACTTTTGCCAATTTTTGGGAGACCGAACTGATGTATGGGATTGAGATGTTACCTTTAAAATTGGTAGTTTCTGTATTATGGTGCCTAGGAGGATCTATAAGAAATTTCTTAATTATTCTTTTATGATATCCATTTTGTTCAAAAATATGTGAGAGGTGATTAATTTCTTTTTGAAGCTCATCTGGATCGTTTAAAATAGATTTCAAGTCTTTTTCTAACAAGTCTTCATCGTTCATCAACAACACCTTAGATTTTGTATATCTAGTATTAAAGATTTATCCATCAACAAGGATGATATTATAGCCAGTTTAGATATTATTTCATTATTAACACGTTCGCTGCCACGCTACTTCGGCATAGTTTGTTCCCATACGCCAAGCAATTTCACTTCTTCAAGGTCAGTATGGGTAATCTCGTTGCCGGCAGTAATCGACATACGAATATACCCGTAGTTGGCTTGTGCGGAGCATATGCCTTCTACGAGTATACACAGTTTTGCTGCTGGCTTCACAAGCAAAGCATTTTCACTTCTTCAAGGTCAGTACGTGTAATCTTGTTGCTGGCGGTAAGCGTCATACAAGTATACTCGTAGCTGGCTTGTGTGGCTCATATAACAACTACAAGTATACTCGTAGCTGGCAGCGAACATGTTTAAGGATAAATTATCCAAAAAAATGTTTGCTCTATTAAAGCATTGAGTTCAATCTGGCTACTTCAGATATCAAGATACAATCTATAAACAGAACCAGGGCTTGGCGATGGGGAACCCTTTATCCCCCATTCTGGCGAATATTTTCCTAGAAGACTTTGAAACAAGAGCTATATCTTCCTCTTCATTTAAACCAAAAGTTTGGAAACATTATGTAGATGACGTTTTTATTATGTGGAGTCATGGTGAAAGCCCTGTCACCAATTTTCTTCATCATCTAAATAACCAGCATCCAAATATAAAATTTACGGCAGAATTAGAACATGATAACTCCCTTCCTTTCCTGGATATAAAACTTTCACGCTGTTCTGGAAAATTTAGAATCTACAGAAAACCAACGCATACTAATGGATATCTTCACAGTCTTTCTCATCATTTTCAACCACAGAAACTCTGAACTATTTCCACTTTGGAACACAGAGCTCGCTCTATTTTAAACGACCCAGATGCGCTTCAAAAAGAAATTAATCACCTCTCACATATTTTTGAACAAAATGGATATCATAAAAGAACAATTAAGAAATTTCTTATAGATCCTCCTAGGCACCACAATACAAAAACTACCAATTTTAAAGGTAACATCTCAATCCCATACATCAGTTCGGTCTCCCAAAAATTGGCAAAAGTCCTTCAAAAGTACAACATCAGGACATTATTCACCACTCTTCCAAAAATCAGATCTCTTATAAGCCATCCTAAACCTAAGCATCATAATCCAAATTGTCCTGGTGTATATAAACTATGGTATGACTGAAATGTTCCTTATTACGGTCAAACTAATAAATCTGTTGAACTTCGCATGGAGGAGCATAAAAGAGACATCTCCTATAAAAGACCAAATGCTAGTGCCTTATCCAGCCATGTAATATCCTAAGTTCACATTATGGGTAAATACCAAGAATAGTGATCGGAACTTGCTCCATCCTTACTATGAGTGGCCTCAGTTTGCACTATCCAGGTATTTGGTTATGCTTGGAATCGCTGAACTTTATATAGTTTCTATATTCGGCATGAAACTCTTTGAGTTTCTTATTCGGCTGAGGAACAATATGGGATGTAATATCCCTTAACTTAAATAAGTTCATGTCGCTGAATTGAAGCCTTTGGCTCTTCGTATAATTAGTAATAGTCAATGAGGTTTTCTTATTTCTTGTCTTCTCTCCACGTGAACTTGTGTACATCTTTATGTTGGAATATGGTGTTAGTAATGACCCATCCATATCCTGAGCAGAAATCCAGCAAATACTTACCATTACTATTAGCCTTGTCCTTTTTCTCCAAATTTTCCAAACACATTTCTATATGCCTGTGGTGATTCACTTCCTACTCTGCTGTTTAGATCCCGCAGAAGTACTCCTTTTTCCATTTTCTTTATGTCAGCTGCTTACTCTAGTGAATCAAAGAATTTCTTCACTTCTTCCTTAGGAAAATTTTCTGTTGGGCCATAGGCACAGTGAAGTTCCATTGTCCATTTCTCCATTTTGAAGTTTGCCCACCTAACTATACTTGAAACTGCCTTCCAATTAAGAAACTTATCTTCATTTCATGTTGAATGAAATTGCTACTCCTTCCTTTACTTGATCATTATTACTCGAATATACCATCCTATACTTATTATTTAGTAACTTTTTGACTTTTTCTCACCTGTTTTTTCCTTTTTTGTTTCAGTGCTTTTTCTAGTTTTTCTGCAAGTTTGATTTCATTTCCATTAATACTCCTTATATCGATGGTTGTCATTTTCAGTTCTTGTGACATTGAGTTTGTTTCACATTAAAAAAAAAAAAAAGTAAATTTCTAAATCTGGACCTAAATCTTCACAAAGCCATTCTATCCCCAATGCTGTCTATTCCTGCATTCTACTTTAAAAAAAAAAAAAAAAAAAAAAAAAAAAAAAAAAAAAAAACATTCTATATATTAACTGCTGTTTGTGAAATAATGATCAATCTGTGATTTACTGCCCCTGTCCTGGAACTTCTGGATGTAACTCACTTAGGAACTTGCCAGAACTGAGACTTCACAGCTTAGTTACGTTGCAGGTTCTCATGCACATACTTGTAACACATGGATCAATAACCCATCCAGTTCTATATCTGTATTCAATTTGATATTTTGTAATATCCTAAGCATCTCAGTTCTTCCACCTAGTGATACAGTACATCTTTTGCAAAGTGATCTCTCAGTAATCCAATTTATTCTGCTTCTTTTACCTCTGAGCCATCAGCATTTATTAAAGTTATCATACCATAATAATTCTTCCTTTTACTCACTATGTATCAAAAGAATTCTTTGGGATTTTTATGATCTGCTCAGCTAATTTCTTTTGATAATCTGATTTTGCCTTTCTCACTTGCTGTGGTCACCCCTCTTGGCTATTCTTTTTTTTACAGCTCATGTGCCTGCTGATCACTTTGCTTGTTATTATTATTATGAGAGATACCCATGGAGTCATAGACTCATCAAGGAAGGCCACATATCACCCACACCATCTGTCATATATACCTTTCTTTCATTCATGCTACCTGCACTCATGAACTCAATCATAGGCCATCCAATCATGTACTGCTCTATCCTATCCTATTCCCTCAGCTATACGGCTGCTGGGAATAACTATATGCAACCATACTAGAAAGATGAAGATGATTATGAGCAAGGTGGTTTCCTGTTGCCTTCCATGCTATAGTATATTCATGACTGTAGCCATGTGCATTCACAGGACTGGTTTGCTTGTTTTGAGGGATGAAAGACCAGAGTTACCAGGAGAAAAAAATCTCCACCTCTGTATGAGACTGGTTAACTCACTTTTAGGTCAAAAGAGACCAGATAAAAGTTCCTCACATCATAGACGGGAATCGAACCCAGGTCTTTCTGACCAAAGGGCTTTGTCTATACCGACTGAGCTACAGAGGCTCCATGTACTCCTCTATGAAAGAAAAATCAAGGTCTCACCTCTTTCTTGACTACATTCAGTCTCAACTTTATTGGATTCCCTCTCATCCTCCCACCACCATCCATAAAATGAAAAATTCCATCTTCTGATATCCTGCACAATCCTTTTAGAAGTTTATAGGTCCCTATCACATCACCCCCATTTTTCTTGTTTGCTAGTTTCTACAGTAAACAAATGCTCAATTTGCTCTCATAATCTATATTCCATAATTCCAGTCATCTTTAACATTCTCCTTTGCATCCCCTCTCCTGCATATGCATCACTTCAGAAAACAGGAGATCAGATCTCTTCATAGTGGTCCAGGCAAGGTCATGTCAAGGCCTGGTAAAGAGGCAAAATGACATCCTTATCTCCTTACATTTCAGTGTTTGTTTCAGTGGCGATTATTAGTGAGTTGCATTTTCAGTCTTTGCTATATAACCTCTGAGCTTCAACTTCCTACTGATAAATTTTTCTTTGGATAATCATGCTACTATAATGCACTATTAAATCTGTTCATATCAAAGTTCATACCTTTACATTTAATAACACAAAACTGATATCTACTTTCTCATACCCACAATGCCAGTCTATTCAAATCATTCTGCAAATTCTACATGTTTATATTCCTGATTACTCTGCCTGTTCTAGCATCAACAAAGAGCTCTATATCTTCTGTCAAATCTTTCCCAGTGTCATTAATGTAAAGATTGAATAATAATGAACCAAAGACTGAAGAATAATGAACCTGATCCTTGGGGTACACCACTGGTAACTTTAAATTTGAAGACTCATACACCCCATATAAACTTTTTGATATCTGTCATTGCGCTCTTCTGTTATCTGAACTAATAGTTTATGCAACAACCTTCCATGCCAAAGTCCAAAAGTATCATGATGTACCCATGATACTTTTGGAATTTTCCCCTTGTCTAACTCATTGGTAACATTATTAAAAACTTTGAACTAATTATTCAAACATGACTTTCCCTTAGTGAACCCATGCAGTTCATTCCAAAAGTATAGATTCTCTGTCAATGCATTTCTATTTATGAATCCTTACCAGTTTTTCTAAAACCTTCACTACCACCACCACCACCCCATATAATAGGATTATCATACATTCTTTTATAACATTTATTCAGTCTGAACTCATTGTGCTTATCTGCTGATGCATCTCATCTATTTCCCCCCCACACACACACCTTGGCCTATAGCAACAGCCTGTATAGTTTTGCTCTGTAGGCCTCTATCTCATGCCTGATAGCCTCAAATAATCTGCCTTCTTCAACCTTACACTCCTGTCGAGTATCAGATATTCTTGGGTGCAATTTTTCTGTCATCAATAGCATTGCCTTTTCCTCTTATTGTTCTCTATTCTCCTTGGAAATACACCATTGTACATCCCCCCCCCCTTACATTTTTACCCCTATTACTATATTTTCTTATGTTCTCCAAGTCTCACTAATGCCACTAATTTTTGATCAAATTGAAGTAACCATTTGCTAAAAATTCCTTGCCTTATTGTCAGTGCTTCTGGCATTTATATACATAAATTACGATATCTCTTTAGACCTACAGCTATCCTTACATCTTATCTCATTCATATTTTAAACTTGAGAAACTCTATTCACCATTGCATTGATTATTTCCATTCTCACACTCATCCAACTCAGGTTACTGCCTCATAATTTTTGATCATTACCATTCTCATGTATGATTGCATTAATTAAGTCTGATTAATTAAGTTTACTTATTAATAAAGATTATAAATATAAATTATTAAGGGTAAGCTCTGTACATTTAGTGGGACATTGAGTGTGCAGATGTTTATTGTAAAGCTATATGTTGCTACACAATCAAGTTGTCTTTGGTGGTACCCTCTATTGTTAATCCAGAGATTTTCTGTAGCATTTAATCTTGAGAATTCCCATTCTACACTAAATAATTAATTCCATTTATCTCCATAAATATTCTCCTGAATAAATTGATTTCTCAGAATTGTCAAATCATATTGCTGATTACACTGACTTGTAGAAGCAAGGGAATTCTGGTTCCATTGTAGGCCTTGATTAGCCCACATGGACTATGTGCACAGAGTTGGTCATCTGGTTTTCAAAAGGATGAATAGATGCTGGAAAGGGTCCAGAGGTGATTGACTAAGGTAGTTTCTGATCTCTGGAATGTTGAATATGAATAAAGGTTGAGCCAATGCAATTTGCAGAGTCTAGTGGATAGCAGGAAGATGGGTAATATAATGGAGATGTACAAGTTGGTAAGGGGTTGTTATGGGATAACGTTGGAGAGATTTTTCATAAAATGGGGAAAGAACAAGTGGTCATCCCTGGAAGCTATATAAGGAGGATGTGAGCAAGGTAGTGAGAAGCAGGAGTTTTTGCACGGACAGTTGTGAATGATTGGAATGTATTGCCTGAGAGCATGGTGTCTGCAGAGGATTTGAATGTGTTTTAAGGCATAGTATGATGTGCTATGTGTATGACAAAAGCCCCCCCCCCCAGGTGAGTCTGTGACTCCATGGGGTCTTAGTATAATAATATACTTTTTTCCCATTATCATCAGCCAGCCCTTTTGCAACTCAAAACTTTTGTTTTGGAGATCAAGTCTGTTTTTATCAAATATACATCTTGCTTTACATTTGTTTCACTTTTTTTCTTCAACATTATTGGTTTTTGGAATCAAAAGCTGGTTCTCTTTGAATGAAATACATGTTAAAACAATTTTTGTAGTAGTAGTAGTTACTTGCATTCATACTAAATGATAACTGGCTTCTCTGAAGAGAAGTAACAAGAATCAGTTATCCACATTTTGACTGTATCCATTATTTTCAATATTTTGTGTAAATAACCTTCCACACCACAAAACTTAAAATAGCTGGCAGTGACTATCTGAAAATATAGTTTGTTGAAATAATTCACAAAATTGTGATTACTTTATTTTACAGATTATATGCACCAGAAGGTATAAAGAGTTTCTAATATTAATTGGCTGAAGGGTGTGTATAAAAAATATGTGTAACATGGTGTATATTGATATCCAGTATGCCGTCTTGTTTTAATTATAAAATTTTTGTTTTCCTATTTCTTAAAGCATAACAAAACTATACTGTTTTTTTTTTTTTTTTTAGATTTTAAATCTAATATTTTTTTTTTCAGGTGCTTTGAAGCAGATCCAGATAAGAGAGCAACTGCAGCTGAATTAATTGAGGATCCTTTTCTAGCTGAGTAATATTCCAACTGTTATTTAATCAGCCTTATACAAAAATTGTAACTATTTTAGCAGTATTAATGCTGTGAAACATTTATAATAAAAGATTATCAATTCCTCCACTTTGTTTCTGAGAAGTTAAAACTTAGGTTTATTCTTCAAATTAATATTTTAAAGAAATAAATTGCATGATTTAATAGTTGGTGTCATATTCCAAGCACTAAATTTATAATATTATGATTGATATTAAGAGTTAAGGAATGTTGATTAGTACTATTTCCTGAGACTATGATAGTATGCTACACATTATTAAGTTTACAATAGTTCTGTCAAATCTTACATTTCATTCTTATGACAATTAATAACTGCATCAGTCAAGCTAGATCTTGGTGATCCATCCTCAGGTCATTTCCTATTATCTTGGCTTCATACACCCATTTTGCTAACACTTTTTTTCCTCCCATTCTCTTTAAATGACTATATGACTTTAGATTAGCTCTACTCACATATTCTTTAATACAGTCATGCTTAATTCTCTTCCGTTCATAGTGAAGAATTTATGGAGACACAACACACGTGTTAGAATAATTACTTTACTTAACATTAAGAAAGTAAAGTAATCATTCTAACACATGTGTTGTGTCTCCATAAATTCTTCACTATGAATGCTGACCACTGTGTAACCTTAAAAGAAAGAATTCTCTTCCATTGTGATGCTATATGCTTACCTGCAAACACACATCAGTTTTCTCTTAGGATTTTGTATCAGTGGTCTGTAGTCTCTGATTGTGTTTTATTTTTAATGTGACTCAGACCTTTAGATTTATATTGGTTTGAATACTGTCTTGTATACTGTGAATTTAATGTACCATGTAAATTTATAGCAGTTAATCTTCACTATATTACCTTTGCTTACCCTATTTTCTATTTCCATATATAATTTCCATCTTTTTGCCTCAATAGCTGAAATGTTTTCACTTGTTCTATAGATGCAATTTTTCCACTATGATTATTTGTTTTTTTTATTTATAGTTTATTGCTGATTTTGTTGTCAAATTTATTGCAGCAGTTAAACAAGTTAAAGAATTCTGAAGAATTGTACAATTTCTTTATGAGTATATTAGCATCATTTGCATAAAGCAGGGGTTCCCAACCCCTATGCCCGCGGGCACCATGGCGCCCGCCGACCAATTTGTGTGTGCCCGCTGCTATTCAACCGTGTGGCGTATAGTTTGAAATAATCACATGCACATCACGCAACAATTCATGGCATGCTATATGACGCATGAATTAATGATACATGACAAATATTAAACGCATACAATGTAAAGTAGACACGCATTTGAAGTTGTTCATTATCTGTTGCTAGTTATATGTGCATAATTTTAACGGTGTCTTCTACTTAAATTTTTGAAATATTTTGATTTTTAATCCTAAAATGAGTGAATCAAGTAAAAGACAATGAACCTATAATTTTAACACTGACTGGGAGGAAACATATTGTTTCGTTAATTTTAAAGATAATTGTGTTTGTTTGTTGTGCAACAGTAGCGTTGCAATTCCGAAAAAAACATAATGTTGAACGTCACTTCCAAACAATGCATGCCACTTTTAATACGAATTATCCACTTAAATCCGAAATAAGAATGAAAAAAATAAATCAACTAAAATCGAACCTGTCTACCCAACAGTCGATTTTCACTAGACATGTGGTAACATCTAAAAATGCCACCATTGCTTCTTTAAAAATTTCTTACATGCTCGCAAAGAAGAATAAACCGTTCCAAGACGGCGAGTTGTTAAAAGAAGCATTTTTGACTGGTGCTGATTGTTTATTTGAGGGATTTTCTAACAAATGTGAGATTATGTCAGCAATACAAGATTTACAATTGTCAAATAACACCGTCACAAGAAGAATACATGTAATTTCAATGGACATCCAAACTCAGTTAAAAAGTGACTTGGAAATATGTAACTGGTTCTCTTTACAATTTGACGAGTCAACAGATGTATCAGACACAGCACAGTTAGCAATTATGGTGAGAATGGTATTTAGTAACTTCACTGTAAAAGAAGATCTACTGAAAATATTACCCATGAAAGGACGAGCAACGGATGAATATATTTATAATACATTCAGAATATATGCCAAGTCGATAGATATGCCTTTTCCACAAGCTGTCTGCGATAACTACTGATGAGGCACCAGCAATGGTTGCCAATATCAGTGGATTTATTGCACTCTGCAAGAAAGATCATTCGTATCCAAACTTTATGTCCTACCACTGTATTATCCACCAGGAAGCTTTATACAGTAAAATACTGCCCTTTGGAAATGTTATGAAAATTGTTACAAAAATAATCAACTCCATTCGAGCAGCCCCTTTGCAGCACCAACTTTTCAAGGCTCTATTGCAAGACATTGAAGATAAAGAACGTGATCTTATCCTGCATACTGAAGTACGTTGGCTCAGTAAAGGTAAAGTCCTTACAAGATTTCTAAGCTTAATTGAAGAAATAAAAAAATATTTTCACGTCAAAAATGAAAATTTTGACGAACTAAATGACTTTTGCTGGCTGTTGGATTTATGTTTTCTCACAGACATCATGGAAAAATTGAATTCTTTAAATTTGGAGTTGCAAGGAAAAGATAGACATGTTGCTAAAATGATAGGCTCTGTAAACTCATTTAAAGCAAAACTGGATTTGTGGATATCACATCTGTAGATGGGAACTCTCGTTTATTTCCCAAATATGAAAAACATAGTAGGCGATAGTGAATTTAACTTGTCACCATTTGTTAATCATCTTCAAGTGCTTAAAGAACAGTTTGAAAAGAGATTTCAGGAATTTACTATCATCGAGCCAATGATCTCCTTTTTTATCAATCCTTTTACTTGCCAAGTAAATATAATGGTAGCTGCATGCATTGCAAAGCTTGTTCAAGTAAATGCTGAAGAACTGGAGCTAGAAATTTTGGATCTTCAGAATGACATTACGCTAAAATCCCATATAACAGATGAAAACTTCTGGAATCTAGTGGATAAAAAAAAAAGTTGCCATTCTTAAAAAGAGCAGCGTACAAGATAAAATCGTTTTTTCGGTTCCACATACCTTTGCAAATCATTGTTTTCAACCATGAATATCATAAAATCAAAATATAGATCACGACTCACTGATGAGCATCTTGATGATTGTTTAAGAACTGGAATATCATCATATTCTCCTAATTATGAAGCACTGGCCAATGAAATGCAATGCCAAAGATCACACTAAACATATATATATATATATATATATATATATATATTTAAATTTTTATATAATTTAAACTTTTAAGTAATAAAACATTTGATTATAATGTAAACTTTGTATGTATCATTTAACAAAAGAATTCAAAAAATGTGCCTTGAAAAAATAGATGGTGACCATCGCCCTACTGGTATTTTAGAATGTGCTCTAGGAAACAAAAAAGGTTGGGAACCCCTGGCATAAAGAGATGCTTTTTAATGTATCCAGTTTTGATATAAGATTTCATGTCACTTTCCTTCATAATGTAATCCATATAGATAATTAACACTGGGAATAGCATACATCATTGTTTTTCCCTATACATTCTTCATTTCTAATTGCTAACTTAGAGTGTTGACTATATATTCCTCTATGTAGGGTCCCATTTATCATATATAATCGTAATGTTTTAAACTTTTCTTTTGGCACCTTATCAAATGATTTTTCCTGATCTACAAAACTTAAAAACTGATCTTTGTTATATTCTAGAGTATGACTCCAAAATTTGCTATATTTATGATGTTTATCTTCTGTGTTCTTACTAAATCTTCCCACTACTTTTATTTAGAAGAAAAGGAATGTGGCCCAATATTCCAATCTAAGGTTTCAATCTTAAGTTGCTTGATGGTAGTATTAAACAGGTAGAAAAAGAGAATTTCAGGTATGGTGAGATATGTCTCTCTCTCTTGAGAATAGTCGATCACTTATAGTTTGATATCCATAAATAGAATGATTTTCACAGTTGGAATTATTGTCACATAGACTCCATCAAGAGAAGAGAGCGCTAGTTAGTAAATTAGGTGCTGGATGAACACATGAAAGGATCACAATCTATAAGAAGTCTTTTATTAACATGGTTACAAACACAAACTTTGTAAGCCACAAAATCTTGCATAAGATGGAAGAAAATGGCAAATCACCTCCTCATGAGAAGCCCCACCTGTCCTTGGACAGAAGAGATAGACAAATGCAAACCTAATCATGTGTTACCACCATGTGCATAGTATCCTGTAGGATACATATCAGGAATTTTAAGATGATGATTCTTCCAGCATGCAATATGTATGAAGTTTTCAGAATTACATCTTATTCTTCTCTTCCATCTAAGACAGGTTGAGTCTTCTCTTGAGAATTACATCAGACATTATTATTATGTGACAACTCATGTTGGGAACCTACAGCATAGCTCATGGCATGGGTGGACTGAAGGTTAGATGATCCAAAAACTCTTCTCTGGAGACCAGAGGTAGAACTATTTCACTGCACTTCAGATCTCTTCATCATCTATTATTTTGTATATATTCAGACTCGCACTGTTTTGAGACAGTAATATACCAGTTAGAGTTTAGGAATACAAGATTGTAGCAGCTGTCTGATATACTCTTGTCCAGTCTTGAAATTATTGATAGTCAGGAAATTAACTTCTGGTAATGACTAATAGTGGAGAGTAGCTGCCTAACAATTCCCAAAAATCAATTAGTTAGGACTAAAGAATTTTTGCTGTTCACTTTGGGAAATATAAAAGATTAGAGGATTTTATTTATCATTTATTTTAATTCCATATAATAATAGAAAATTTAGAAGGATGCATTGCTGTCCTCTCCTGGTTGGCATATCAACACTGCTATCCAGGAGTAAAATTTGAATCCCACTGTGACATGGATGTTTATCATCATTCAGTATGAGATCTTCACCTCACCTTTTTTGGAAACCCTGAATCTCAAAGCCTGAATGGTGCAGAAAAAAGAAAAAAATCAAATGTTTGGGCTGCACACCTGGGGATCCATATTATCTAACCCCCAAAACTAACCAAAGAACCACATATTCACAGATTTTCTTGACTGGAATTCACATTTAAAAATATATATATTTTTTTTAAAGTATTTAAATATTAAAAATGATGAAAGTTACAGTAATCATGTAAAGATAAGTATGTAATTTCATATAACCTGCTATAAAAAGAGTGAATTTTTTTTATTATATTTGTATTTGTTTGTTATGCTCTAGTTACAATACCTTAATACTGAATGTAATTTATGAAGTGTATTTTTATTATGTTACTTTAGCAGAATTTGTTTTTTTATAGTAATGTTCGTAAAAAGAAATCTCAGAGGCCAGTAGTTCCAGATTTTAACAGGAGTATTTCAGGTATGGAAGTCCAGAATTCTTTTTTTCAGCGAATGTTTATTACAAATTAGTCTCTATCTCTGCCTTTGGAAAATAAAAGGCATTAGAGGATTTATTGATTTATTTTATAGGCTTCTTCCAAATTGGTCTTTATGTTATCATTCCTTAAATTTTGTGCTTGTAAAAGCTTTTTAAGAAGTAACTTTTTTTATCCTTCGATTTAGTGATGGAAACAAACAAACAAGAAAAGAAAAGAAACTTATCCTTTCTTACCATGAGGATCCACCACCCATATAAGCCTCTTCTGTAGCCATCAAAACAAATAACCTCCCTACCACCTATATAGGAATAAATAGTTAACATTAATAATTACCACAGCATCACAACATATTCAGTGCTGATTACTTAGTACTCATTTAATAACTTATTACTATACAACAAACTCACTACATCAAATGTTGTTATAGTGAACTCTTATAATCTTCACATTTTACCTTATAGAACGAATGCTATTTGGAAGGAAATTTGCTATAACAGACTACAAAATAGCAGTAGCCACTTTCCCATACTGAGAATTGACTGTATTAATTAATTATTAATTAATTGTTCATAATATTCAGTAACTGATTATAATACTTGAATATTATTTAACAGAACAGTATCAAAATAATCAGCATCATGCTTAATTACATATACAATAGATCCCTCCCTCCCCCACCCAGACACACACACATACAATGAAGTCAGTTGGTTCTGTGATATTGTTTATTATGTAAAATTTCCGTGATGTGAATTATTATTTTAAGAAGAGGTAATTCATTCCATCTCCTCAGTAAGTTATAAATAAGGTCAGAGATTGTATTTTAGATCTCAGTAAAATACAGTACATATTGACAAACCATACCGTATCCAGTGATTAAAAATGATATCACTTCACTGCAGTGTACAGTATTAAAGAGACCATTTAAAAGCTTGACTACTTTTAACAATCAGTAACATCTGAAAAAGTAAATCCAAAAACTGTTAAATACATTAAGCACATAATACACTAATGCCCTCCCTTCAGCCATTCATAACCTTGTGTGTATCTTGGTACTATAACAATGCTAAGTGACAAGACCTCTGGGACTTTTACTCCACCTTTCCATAATCAGACCACTCTTTCTCTTCAAAGTTCTGATATGTTCACTGTACATGAAAGCAAACAGTAGATAGAAAAAACATCCAACTTTGTGAAAAGGAAGACCACTCATATCACAAGTCCACATAATGTACCATGCTGTGATTGGTTCATGCATTGCCTGCACCTGCTTTCTTATGTTACTCCCACATATGAGTTCCATAAGGCCTATAGCAAATAAATGCCATGTCTGCACTGGAGTCAAGAGCAAGGTACTGTTAATATTCCTCTTGAAGAGCTGGAGGTTGTAGGCCTTGGGAAATATTTCATGGGGAAGGCTGTTCCACAGAACTGAGATAGATAGAATAAAAGATGACTTGGAGTGACAAGTTCTACGAGTCTCCAGCTCGACTATAAAAGGACTATATTAAGCAGTCATTGCTCATGTTCATTCAGGTTTAGCAGAATTGGCAGGCATAATGGATGTTTCTTCTGCTAATGGTGCAAATGGAAATATCTGTAGAAGGAATATCTGAACAACTTAAGAGAAAACCAGCAGTCCAATGACAAAGGGAGGAATGTAGTCCATAAGATGGCAATTTGTTGAGTAGTCCTTGATGCTAAACCTTATCAAATGTCAAGTACAGCAACACAGGTTTTTTGTGATCTTTCCATGGCACATGTCTAGAGGTAGTTGCAAGTAAGATATGCTGTGAATCTTGATTATCAAAATCTCCATGTTGGTGGTGGTTGATTAGTTGACAGTTCTCCAGGTGTCAAAGAAGTTGACTGTTGATGATGATTCTCCATGACTTTAAATGTGGAGAATCATCAACAGTCAAAGAAGTTGACTGTTGATGATAGACACTTTTTTGAATTGGCTATATATGAGTTTGTTTCTATGCTGTGAGGTGGGTGGCAGCTAAGTATAAATATAGTATATAGATGATAATGAATAAGTGTTAGTTCAGAAGCACATCCCTTGAGCATAATTGGTGAGATATCATTGAGGCCATAAGTCTTTCTGATTTCCACGTTGTTCAAGATGTTTCTGACAGATGGCACATGATGCATGTGCAATATTCCAGTTAAAGGAGGAGATTTGCCTTTGTTATCTCTGCAGGTATGGGATTAGAAGAGTGATGCTAGGAGAATCCACTTTATTTAGGTGGTATTATTGCAATGCTACCATTTGGGTGAGAGACAGAGGTAGGAGAACAGATGGACAGAAGTTGTGCCAAACAGCTTTCGTGAGTGACCAGAAGACACAACTGCCATTGGCACAGGCTGTGAGTTTTCTCCCATTACCTTAGCCCTGTTAACGATGATTTTGCAAATGTTGTTGGCTGTGGAGTAGGATATGGATAAAGCTGAGCATTATTCATATCCTACTATTATTATTATTATTATTGTTCCGGGAAACTCCAAGGAGTCGACAGACTCATCGAGGGAGGCCCTAACATCATGTCTGGAACAACTATTCAGCATTCACACAGTATCTATCATATCTTGCCTTGAACTCATTCACAGTCGTAGCACCCACAACAGACTTTGGAAGCTTATTCCACTCATTCACCACTCTCCAAGTAAAAAACCTAGCTCTAACACCCTTGTCAACCACGCTCTTGCCCAGCTTCCATGCATGGCCCCTAGTCCTCCCACCACCAGTCATATTTTCAAAAATATCTTCTGGATCAATCTTATAAAAACCCTTCAGTAATTTGAATGTCTCAATCATATCACCCCTCCTTTGCCTATCGTCCAATTTCTGCAGCCCACAAATCCTCAACCTATTCTCATAAGGTTCATTCCACAGACCTGCTATCATCTTGGTCACTCGTCTCTGGACCCTCTCCACTTCCTCCCCATCACGAAGAAACCCTGGTGCCCATAACTGGGCACAGAAGTCCAGATGGGGTCTTATCAAGGCTCGATACAGAGGAACAACAACTTGCTTCTCTCTGCATGTTAAAGTATTTTTCATAAGCCAAGTGATTTGGTGAGCTGTTTTAGTTACTTTTGCAATGTGCCCCCTAAACTTCAACTCCCTATCCACCAGCACTCCCAAATCCCTGGCCTCATCAATCTCCTGGAGTACGGTTCCACCTATGCGATATACTGCTGCTATTCTTTTCACCTGCTCTGAAGTTTTTGTCTCGAACCAATTACAATAAGCTATTTTCTTTCTCAGGCTGCCCTGGCACACTTCTCTTGGAAAAACCATGGCTTGGATATGGGTGAGAATTTTTAACAGAGGGAAATGAAGACCAACATGATAATTTTTGTAATAAGATCACAGGTATATGGATCTGGAGAAGAGAAAGAGTGGTCTGATTATCGAAAGGTGGAGTAAAAGTCCCAGAGGTCTTGTCACTTAGCATTGTTATAGTGCCAAGATAAACACAAAGTTATGAATGGCTGAAGGGAGGGCATTCCACTAAAGATGATACTTGTGCTCTGAATTACAAATTTGTGATTGCCACAACAGTGTATCCGGAAGAATAACTGGTTAAAAAATGAAGCAGAATGTTGAGTGAGTTGAGAGAATTGTGAGGAATTCTGGTTAGGAAAATAATTTGCTTTAAGTCAAGTGGTGGTCACATCATATATCTCCACTTCTCTTCCAGCTTGAACAGTTGACTTGGAAAAAGGGAGAACTAGAAGCCATCACATTCCTTGTGATGGCTTCTAGTTCTTTTCTTATATATTATCTACCTACCTGTTATATCAGTTCAATATAGTGGGTACAACTACTAAATAATTATAGAACTATAGACCATTCCAGCTTATTTCAAACCCATGTAGTGGGTATAGATACCAAACAAGAATAGGACTATAGGCCCTCTTAAAACCAGTACCTTTTTAAATCAAAACTGACTGAAAATAAGATTTTGATACTCTAAGTTAGAATGTTCTCCAGCTAACCACCTAAAAATTAAAGGACTCTAGATAATTTTTTTTATATAATTTAAAAGACTGTATATTGTATTCCTTGGGAAACACAACAGGGGAAAGACTGTTTCACAATACAGTAGTTGCACAGATGAAGGAGGAGGAAAAGAAACTTGTTCTGTTTGTTTCTAGGTGTACTGTGAAGGGAAGTTGAGCAGCAGCTGCATGTTTTCCAATGAGCTTAGTACTGAGTGGAGGAATTATTGATGTTATTTTCAGATTGAGCATTTCTTATGGAAATATTTGTAGAATATACATACTGCAGAAACCAAACATCTGTGAGAAAGTGGGGGGAGTGGGAAGAGATGAGTCATTATGAAGTCTAATTGCTCTCCTTTGTATTGAGTCAAGCATTTTGAGAACGCTTTTAGGAGCCCTGCCCCATATGTGGGAGCAGTATTAAATAGCTGGGAAGATTTGTGATTTGTATAATGTTAACAGCCGTTCAGGGGTAAAATAACGTCTCGAGCGAAAGAGAAATCCTAGTTTTTTTGAAGCTGAGGATGCAATGGTTGTGATGTGTTTATGCCAGGAGATGTTTGATGTGAGGGTAATTCCAAGATGAGAGATCTCAAACTGTCTGGAAATTTGGGTATCGTCAAAAAGGATACTGGGAAAAAATGTTTCTTTTTTTATGGGAAATAGGACAGAACTGGATTTTATTAGCACTGAAATTCTCATAAGATTATCCAAACCCCATTGTAGTATGGCTTGGAGATTGGAATTGAGGGTGGTGGTGGTTGATATTCTGTAGGTTGAAGTGAGTTGTGTAGGGTAAGGTTTATCAAACGAAAGCGAGGAGTGTAGTGTGCTGTCGTCTGCCAAACTGTGTATTGGGTTGGAGGTCAACTGAAGTAGGTCGTTGTATATAGCAGGAAGAGGGTTGGTGAGAAGACAGAACCTTGTGGAACCCCAGCATTAATTGAATGATGACAGGATAGGGAGCTATCCACCATCACACACATTGTCCTGACAGAAAGCTGGCTGTCCGGAAGTCCTGGGTCAGACTGAATGAATGATGGCAGCTTGCTTAGTAAGCCTTTGTGCCAGATTGATCAAAGGCTTTGGAGATATCAAGTGCAACCACTTGAGATTCGCCAAACTTCTCCATGGCATTTGTCCAGAGATGGGTGACATATGTGAGCAGATCTCCTGTTGATCGGCAGCGACAGAATCAATACTAGCTGTCGTTTATTAGGTGGGTGTCTTCAAGGTAGTGTAGGAGTTGGGAATTGATGCTTTTTTCCATTACGTTTGACAGAACTCAGATAAGCAAGATAGGGCGGTAGTGGACGGCAGTGACTTTCACCCTTCTTGGGAATGGGCTGAATATATGCCAATTTCCAGTTTGTGGGATATATTCCAGTGTAGTCAGTTCTGGTGCGCAAACTTTCAGGACAATTGGGGGAATGCCATCAGGGCCAGGAGACTTTTGTGTGTCTGATTTGGACAGTATTTTTCTGATCTCATCCTGGCAAAAGGATATAATGGGCATCGTATGTTGGGTGTGTGGAATGGTTGGGGGATCATCGTCATATGCAGCATTAAGCCAGAAGATTGGCATTTTCTGTGGGTGATGATGCAATAGAGCCATCTGGGTATGATAAGGGCAACAATAATGTTGGGCAGAAGTTACAGCCAATTGCTTTGGCAAGGGACCAAAAGGCTTGGCTGCTGTTTGGACAGTCTGCTACTTTCCTGCTTTTTGCTCTTTTGAACTCTGTTTTGGAGGCATTAATTTTTTTTTTTTTTTTCCATCTATTTCAAGCTTTGGTATAAGCTCTAAAGAAGGATGAGGTTCTGGATTTCAGCCAGTTATGATATGTCTGGTGTTTCATCTGTACAGCCTTAGCACATCTTTTGGAGAACCAGGGTTTAGTTAGGGAATGGCAGTTCACAGTACTGTGTGGAATGTATGTTTCCATGCCAGTGAGGATTACTTTGGTAATGAGTTCGGTGCATATGTTTGGGTTGGAAGGCCGGAAGCAATAGTCCAACCATGGGAATGTAGCATGGAAGTTGTGGAGGCTGTTCCACTTGGCACTGTTATAATGCCAAACTGCTCTTGTATGGGACTGTTTGTGGAAGCACTGTTGCATGGGGAGGGGATGAACACTAGATTGTGGTCAGAATTACCGGGGAGGGGGGGATGACTCACTCCATTCACTGTGTATTTGGAGGGGTCATTTGTGAGGAAGAGATCTAGGATGTTTGGGGGGAGTAGTTTGGGTTATCTGGTATTCTGGTTGGCATCTGAACAAGTTGTGTAAGGTCGATAGTGATGGCAAATGTTTCAAGATCTGTACAACTGGAGGAGGAAAGCCAGCTAGTGTTGTGGACATTAAAATCTTCTTGGAGAATAATTTCGCTGTTGGGAAAGTGGGATTGGAGAAAGTCAATTTTTAAGGATTTAATAATATATAATATTATTTAATAATTATAATATAATTATAATATATAATATTATTTAATAATTATTATTTAATGATAATACTGATAATTTTTATCAGTGTAAATTTTATGTACAGGAAGAGAGTGTGTGTGTGTGTGTGTGTGTGTGTGTGTGTGTGTGTGTGTGTGTGTGTGTGTGTGTGTGTGTGTGTGTGTGTGTGTGTGTGTGTGTGTGTGTGTTTCACCAGACTCGGACTAGAGTGGATGGTTAGCCAAAATTTAGCTTGTGTCCCTATTTATATAAACACTACTCCAGATGATGATCTCATTGTGTGTCAAGTAATTCAGTTTATTTTATCTTAAAGTCATTGCTCTAGTTATTTTGCCTATTTTTCTTTAGGAGTACCTCTTTTATGATGTCATTGGCATTTTACTCAATTTTTTAGAGCATTATTGATATTTTAAAGACATAGATAGATGAAGAATATAAGGAAGGAATAATTTTGGACATACCTTTGTAGGATGTTCTTGGTTGTCTTCTTTTGGAGCAGCATCAGGCATATAGCAATAAACATTTATATACCACTAATGCCAGGAGTATTAGGAGCAAGAAGGAGGAATTTTTGGCCTTGGTTGGCTTTTTTTGGCCACAAGTTATTGGCATTAGTGAGACATAGCTAACAGAAGATGATATAGTTAGTGGGATAGAATGTGAAGGGTATAGTGTGTTCGGGAAAGACAGAGAGAAAAGATTTGGGGGGGGGGGAATGTGTTATTGATGATAGCTGATGGACTGCAGCCAAAGAGAATAGAAGTTCAACTGCAGGATAGTGAAAATAGCACATTTGAGGTGCTATCTGGTGTGAGATTGAGGCCAGCAGAACAAAATATACAGTTGGGTGCTGCTATACACAAGGCAATGGAATAGATTATGGAGATAGTATGCATAGGCAAATAGACTCAATGAGTGGAAGACAGGTAATTATTATGAGGTGGATTTCAACTATGGTAACATTGACTGGAAGGAGGAGAGGACACATGGGAGGAAGGAAATGGATTTTATGTTGTTACTAAGGGATAACTGCCTGAGACAGCATGTAATGGAATATACTAGGGATTCGAGTGTTCTTGATATAGTAATTGCATCTGAGAATTTGACTGTAACAAATATGACCATGTTGCCACCAATTGGTGAGAGTGATCATAAGGTCTTGACCTGGGAGGTGGCTAAATGTGTCGAATTTTCAATTAAAACAGAGTATATGTGGAATTACCGGGTTGGTAAGTATGACAAGCTTAGGAGATTGCTTCAATCAGTGCTATGGCATGTAAAACTGCAAGGGCTGGATGTTAATAGTGTTTGGGAAGTGGTAAAGGACTGTTTGAGGGAAGTAATGGCCGACTGCATACCTAGAGTCTGGAGAGTAAATCAAGTGGGAGTTTAATGGATGAATAATGATTATGAAAGGAAATTAGCAGCTAAAACTAAAGAGAATCCCAAACAGTTCTTTCGATATGCTGCAAGTAAAAGAAAAAATGTATACGACAGAATGATTTTAAGGAATGCTGATGGTAGGGAGGTAACTGAATCAGTCGAAATAGTAGAATTACTAAGTGAACATTTTGCAAGAGTATATCATACAGGCGGTGATATCAGGAATGCGGGGGCCAATGGCTTATACGGGAATTGAGGTGAATGAAATGGAGGTGAATAGTATATTATAGAACCTTAATGTGAATACATCTGGGATTGGATGGTATACCAACTCGAGTCTTACATGAAGCAGCAAAGCAATTGTCAATGCCCTTGCCCATATTGTTTAATTTAAGTCTCAGATCTGGATTAGTCCTGAGGGAGTGGAAAGAGGGGGAAATATCCCATTGCAAAAAGGAGGCTCCAAGACTGCTGTTGCAAATTACTGACTGATCAGCATATCAAGAGTCGTTGTCAAGGTATTGAAGAAATTAGTCAAGAGCAAAATACAGAGATGGATAGATGGAAATGGGATACACTATTGGGGCAGCATGGTTTTGTGAAGGGTAGATCATTCCTCAATAATTTGTTCATGTTTTATAATACAGTGATGGCTGAATTGGATAAATGTAATGGGTTGACAGTGATACTGCTGGGCTTTGCTAAAGCCTTTGAGAGGATACCACATGGAATTCTAATCAGTAATTGCAGCACATGGAGATGGATAGGAGAGTGGTTGATGGAGAGATATCAGAAAGTAGTTTATTCAGAAGTAGAGTCCAAAAGAAGACCTGTGACTAGTAGTGTGCTGCAGGGTTCTGTTCTTGGACTACTGCTATTTAATTTGTTCATTAATGATATAGGAAAGGATCTGAGAGGAACTGTTCATTTATTTGCAAATGATGCAAAGTTGGGTAGAGCAATAGTGAATACACATGATGTCAAAATTTTGCAGGATGATTTGAATAGATTGGAAGACTGGATCAAAGGAGAATGGATGTCAGTTTAAATTGTAAGTATAACTGGTAATTAATTTACGGAATTGACAACGCATATAAAGTAAATTAATTAAAGATAACTTTAATGAATCACTTCTATATTTCGGCAATGTCACATTGCCATCTTCGGGAACATAAAGATATGGTATGTGCACTAAGGAAACTAAGGAACTAACAAAGCAAATGAGGAAGAAAATAAGAACTAATTTTGTTCCTAAAGTCCTAATGTTGCCCTCTTGCGGGCTAATTTGGTAGTCTTGGCAGTTGGGCTGAAGTTCTCAAAATGAAAGTCTCCCAAATTTGGGGCAGTTTCATGCACCCAAATTTGTTGAGGTTAGGAACGTTTTTTAGAGCTGCTGAAGATTCTTTGAATAGTCTTTCGTATTTAAACTTGCTGCGATGGATTATTTTTGTCTTCTTCCAACGAATTTTATGGTGGGTATCTAAGGCATGGTCTGCCAGCCCAGAGCGGCTGTACTGGTGAAACCGGATGTAGTCTTGGTGTTCTGAAATCCTGATATTTGTTGTTCTGCCTGTTTGGCCAAAGTAGGACAATTTGCAGCTGCAAGGGACCTGGTATACACCAGGTAGGTCTAGGGGAAGTGGTTGGTCTTTGGTAGAGCGGATAAGGGATGCCAACTTTTTATATGGTCTGTAACAGGAAGTAAGGTCATATTTTTTGAGGATATTAGTTATTTTTCAGAGGTGCCCTGGATGTAGGAGATAGTGATAGACTTGGTGTAGTCTTTATTGTGGAGGGGGGTTGTGGTTTATAGGTTTTAGTATTTTTTGGATTTTTTTGGGGTTGTAGCCATTGGCTAAGAAAGTGTTGAGGATGTGGTTTAGTTCCATAGTCAGGGCCTTGTCATCTGAGCAGATTAATTTTGCCCTGTTATATAGTGTTTTTATCACCCCATATTGTTGTGAGGGGGGGGGGGGGAATTGCTGGTGAATGTATCTGCCAGTGTGGGTGGGTTTTCTGTAAACAGAGAAAACCAAAGTTCCATCAAGCTGGTGGGTGATTAGAGTGTCTAGGAAGGGGAGGGTGTTGTTTTCCTCTTTTTCTAAGGTGAACTGGACTCTGGGATGTTGGTTGTTTAAGTGTGTTAGGAAGAAGTGGAGTGTATCTGAGCCATGTGGCCAAATAGCAAACACATCATCCACATAACGAAGCCAAATAGTGGGTTTTTGTGGGGCGGAGTTTAAGGCTTTCTCTTCAAATGTCTCCATAAAGAAATTGGCCAAGGGTGGGGAAAGTGGTGAACCCATGGCTGTCCCCTCTATCTGTTTGTAGAACTTTCCTTGCCTAAATTGTAAGGTTGTGCATTTTGAGGTGTAAAGATTAGCAGCAGTATACCACATTGGTGGAACTGTATTCAAGGAAATTGACAAAGCCAGAGATTTGGGATTGTTGGTTGATAGGGAGTTGAAGTTTAGGGGGCACGTAGCAAAAGTGGCTAAATCAGCTCATCAGATCACTTGATTACTAAAGAATACTTTGACGAGCAGAGACAAGCAGGTTTTTTTCCTGTTTATCGAGCCTTGATAAGACCCCATCTTGACTACTGTGCCCAGATCTGGGTGCCAGGATTTCTTGGTGATGAGGAGGAGAACTAGAGGCAAATGACTGAGATGACAACAGGTCTATGGAATGAACCTTACGAGAACAGGTTGAAGATCTGTGGGTTACAGAAATTAGTTGATAGTGGAAAAGGGGTGATATGATTGAGACATTCAAATTACCGAGGGGTTTTTACAAGTTTAATTCAGAGAAAATTTTTCAGAACAGGTCTGGTGGTGGGAGAACTAGGGGGCCATTTATGGAAACTGAGCAAGAGTGTAATTAGTAGGGGTGTCAGGGCTATATTTTTTGCTTGGAGAATAGTGAATGAGTGGTATAGGTTGCCAGAGTCTGTTGTGGATGCCATGACTGTGAATGAATTCAAAGCAAAGTATGATAGATTGCTGTGCAAATGCTGAATAGTTCTTGACATGATATTTAGGACCTCTCTTGATAAGTCTGAGGACTCCTTGAAGTTGCCCGTAATAATAATAATACCACTGCTGAAGGTATGACAGAAAGGAGAGTCAGAAATGTGAAGGTAGAAAGATGTGGGAAATTGCGGATAAAACAAAGGTATGTGAATTTAAAACCCAGAGTTTCCAAGGGTGGGCTGTGAATTGTTTGAAAGATAGAATATTTTTAGGGGAAAGAAGGATAGAATATGATGATTCAAGATTACGGGTGGGAGTAATGGCATGTGAGCTGTTTCGACTGAGTGTTGTCTTTGGAGCTCGTGGGAAAAGTGGAGGCTATGTCATGTTGACTTTGTGTTTTTGTCTTGGGTTTATCTGTATTGTTTTCCATTGATTAGAATCTTGACTAATTTTTATGTTGTGGAGCTTCCAACTTTCAGAGATTATATAGGGACGGTGAACATTTATTTTTGTCACATTTTATGGCTGTTGTTTCCAATATTCTAAGCATTGTTTTGTTTTAATGTATGTCTACTATTACAACTTTGTCGATTTGCAGGGTATGTTTCTCTTCACGAGTGTGGGCTGCTATTTCTGTTTTCCCTGTATTTTGTTTCTTTTTTTTTTACTACATTTCTTATTGCTTAAATGTTCTGGGATTGTATGTTGCAGTTACAGAAGTTTCCTGTAGTCTTGCCTGAAGATCTGATCATGGAATCTGTGTAAGCGATGTCACAGTTGTGTTGGCAAGGAAATTTGAATACCATGTTTTGGTGTTCTTTGTATGTGTGAGATTTTGTAGGTTTTAGGAATGTTGCCAATATTTGGTTTGTGATGTACACTAAAATATAGCTGGTGTATTTAATGATGTATTTGTAGGCTTTGTATGTATTCTGGATATATGGCAGTTTAATGACTTGTTTTGGGAAGTTTGCTTTGGTTATTGAATTGTTTTGGTGGATTTCCACAGTTTGGTTGGATTAATTTATTAACTGTGTTGAATAATTTCGGTTTCTAAAAATCTGTGTTCATTTCTTTATTTCCATGTTGAGATAACTATGTGTAGTCAGAAACTTGTATGCATCTATAAATTGTGCTAGAATGACTGATTTTGGATAGAATAAGGATGAAACTAATTAATTTCCAATATGTGTGGGTTTGTGGAATATTTTTGTGATTGCTTTGTTGTTTGCTCTAATTAATGTTAAGTTTGGAAATTTATGGATTTTTCATTCTCTGCTTCTATAGTCTATAGCTGAAGTCGTTAAGAGATGCTTGCGAAGTGGTGACACATGTTGGTTTTCCAATGCCTAGAAAATCTTCCACATATCAGCCATAAAAGGTGACTGGGGGAGTAGATGTGATTCCATATATGCTAGAAACAATTCGGTTAATTGTCTGCTAATATTTTGGCCCATAAGGTGTCCGAAAATTTGCATATAGATGTTATTGTTAAATTTAAAAAAGTTTGCTGAGATTACTTTTGTTAGGTTTATGATATCGCTGGGTTTTAATTTAGTTTGCAATCCCAGTGTGTGGTCTTCTGTGAGTAATGTATGTACGATATCTAACGTTCTGGAGATGTCCACATTGATGTATAGCGACGTTGCGTCTGATGAAGTGAGGATGTCATCACGGAATAGAATTAGGTTTGTTATTTTTTGAAATAGGTCATCTGTGTTTTTTATCATTGATTTTGGCTTGGTTAGTAAAGGTTTGAATTTTGATAAAGGTGAGTGATGTGGTGGTGTTTTTGTATGAGATTACTGGGTGGCCCTCTTTATTGGTTTTAATGCGTCCTTTTTATTTTTCACCTTCTTCCCAAGGAATATCCTTAGAAACTTGGATTTTAAATTCACATACCTTTGTTTTATCTGCAATTCTCCCACATCTTTGTATCCCCACATCCCCACCCCCCTTTCCTTTCTGTCATACTTCAGCAGTGGTATATAAATGATTATTGCTATACACCTGATGCTGCTCCAAAAGAAGACAACCAAGACCATCCTACAAAGTTATGTCCAAAATTATTCCTTCCTTATATTCTTCATCAATCTATGTCTTTAAAATATCAATAATGCCCTAAAAAAAAAGCCAGTGACATCAAAAAATGAATACTCCTAAAAAAAAATACTCAAAATAGCCATAAAAATTAATTAATTTAGAGGAGTAGCATGGAAAATTTTCCAGAAATAATATCTGTATGTATACTTCGGTATTGTAAGTAGTCTCCATAATTTTTTCATAATGAATGCTGAACATCATGCAATAATTAAATAAAAGAAAGTAATTGCAACCGAACTGAACCATGTCAACCAAAATAACTCGCTATATTCGGTAATTGTTTCCATTTTAGTTTATAACACTACCTTCTTACCAGTGGCATACTTATATTTCTTCATATTTGTTTATAGCATCAGAAAAGTTGATAATAACTGAGTTGACATCTCTCCCACCAGTTGCAGAGAGTGACCATGTGGTTTTGACTTGGAAAATGAATAGACATGCAGGACTATCAAAGAGAAGTTAACGTATGTGGAATTATAAAGCAGGTGATTATAATAAATAGTCTTAGACATCAACTTGGGGAAGTTTCATGGAGGGAGGAATTGGAAGGCCAGGATATCATTAGTGCTTGGGAAATTGTGAAGGAATATTTGTTGGCAGCAATGGTAAACTGTATTCCACGAGTGAAGAAGAAGACACAATTTGGAATAAAGTGGATGACAATATTAAACAGAAACTGCATGCGAAAAAGAGGCTATGGAAGAGATATAAGGAGACAGGTGAAGAGAAGATGTATAAAGAATATAAGACACAGGCCAGGAGAGTGACTAGTATGGTAAGGAAGGCAAAACTGGAATATGAGAAAAGATTGGCCCTTAGATCCAAGGAAAATCTTACGAAATTTTTTAGCTATGTGGCCAGTAGGAGAAGAAATGACTGTGGAAGAATGACATTGTGGGATAAAAATGGAAATAGAGTGACTGATGCAGAGGACATAGTGGAATTGTTCAATGAACACTTTATTGGAGTATTTCATCCTGGAGGAGTCAATTTGAATACTTGAGGGATAAAGCAGATTTGAGGTTTAGAGGTGCAGGAGGAGAGTGTGTTCCACATACTGAGTATTCTGGATGTTAGTGAAGCTCTGGGACTGGATGGTATTTCACCACGAGTTTGGAGAAAATGTGCTAAGGAACTGACAGTGCCTTTGACCTGGCTTTTCAATGAAAGTCTGGCTGCAGGAAAGGTGCCCATGGAATGGAAGGAAGGTAAGAGATTGCCATTGCATAAGGGCGGTAGCAGACTGGAAGTATCTACTTATAGGCCAGTATGTGTGTCATCAGTAGTTAGTAAGATCTTGGAGAAAGTAGTGAGGGACGGTATACAGCATTGGGCAGATGAGGGTAATGTTTATCTGTGAGAGTCAACATGGATTTGTGAAGGGGGCGCTCCTGTTTTAGCAATATGCTAGCCTTTTATGATAAAGTTACAAGAGCATTGTTGAGGGAAAGGCATATACTACCATTTTCCTAGACTTAGGAAAGGCATTTGACAGGGTGCCACATGATAAGCTGATTGGTCAGGATTAATCAGGATTAAGGCCACATGTCAGATTGGTCAGGATTGGCTGTCTGTTAGATATCAGAGAGTTGTGTATGGTGGAGCAATATCAAAGAGGCAGAAGGTTACAAGTGGGCTCCTCAGGGCTCAGTACTATGACCTATATTGTTTAGCCTTTATATCAGTGACATTGTCCGTGGATTGCAAGGGGATATTCTGTTGTTTGTGGATGATGCAAAGCTGGGAAGGGTTTTTAGTAATAGTGCAGATGTGGTAGCCCGGCAAAAGGATTTGAATAAGCTAGATAGATGGGCAAATGAATGGGGGTTCAGTTTAATGCAGCAAAATGTAAGGTCTTGAGGTTTGGGACAGATCGATGGGATGCTGCATGCTCTATGGGGGGAGTTAAACTGGAGGAAGTAGGGGAGACGAGATCTAGGGTTGATGACTGATAGAAACCTGAAATTTAGGCGACATATTGCAACGGTAGTGAAGGTAGCACAGAGGATTGCTGCAATAATGAGAAGGACGCTGACCTGCAGAGATAAAATGGTTATCATTTCATTGTATAAGACTCTGATCAGACCACACTTAAACTATTGTTCTCAAATTTGGTCCGCAGGATTTGAAGGGGATAAATTAACTGTGTAAAGGGTACAAAGGCGGATAACAAAGATGGTGTCAGGACTGTACAATGTTAGTTATGAGGATCAGCTGAGGGAGTGTGGACTGCAGAGTTTGGTGGATAGAAGAAAGAGAGGTGATGTGATTGAGACTTTTAAACTGTTGAGAGGTGTTTACAGGGTTGACACTGGGGAGTTCTTTTGCTTAGTTGAACAGCGGGAAGGAGTCATGACAAGGGGCCATCCCTGGAAGTAATGAAAGGAAACTGTGAGAAAGAGGGTGATTAGTGGTTTCTTTGCATGGAGGGTGGTTGAACTGTGGAATGCATTGCCTGATAGAGTGGTGAGAGCGAGAACGGTCAATGCATTTAAAGAGCGGTATGATAAACTTTGTGTTTCCTAGGAGGGATCTCCCTCGATGAGTGTTGATAGACTTGTGTTTCTTAGAAAGGACCTCCCACGAAGAGTCTTTTGACTCCATGGAGGCCTGAATAATAATAATAATAATAATAATAATAAATTTTAATAACCAATATTCTTTTTATTTTACCAATCTGTTAAGACTTTTCTAAAGAGAAATAAATTCATTGGAACAATCTATTACCTCCACCTATTTTCACATCAACAAGGACAATAGAAATGCCTAATTACCAAATGCTCAGAAAATAATAATGAGGAATATAATAATAATAATCTTTTGTGCCATTATCATAATGTAATTGTGACAATGTTATGTAGCTAATTAACTAAAAATAAAATCAAATTTATTAATAGAAGGTATGATTTGCTGGCCTAGTTGGCTGAGTGGTTAGCATATTCGCTCTCCAATCAGTAGGTTGCAGCTTTGAATTCCATGTGAGCATGGATTTTTTTTTTTTTTAATGATCTTTAGGTGGAAGGTGAATTTCATCACCTGGTGTGAGACCACGGCCCCCCTCTTCTTGGAGGCCTGAAGTGGAAAAAGTTCCATGTTTGGTCCTAAAGCAGGGCTTATGGACCATACAAAAAATATTTAAAAAAAAAATGAAATTGATAGAAAGGAGGTAAAAAAACCTATCCATGGTACTTATAGATATGCAAATTACCTTTTGTGGGTGGGAACCACATAAAAAGAAAATTTTTAAAAAAAATAATTCAGTCCAATAATACTTAATGATTTAAGTAATGCATTCTCAAATTATATAATTTTAATAATATTCACTCTGTCTAGGAAATGGGAAGGCTTATATTTGCTCATATTAAGAGTATTTTAATATGTATTTCCCTTATGAAAGGTTTTACCTAATACAGTAAAGTATGAGAGAGGTGTTAAAAAAATCAAAAAAGAAATAGCATTACATAATTAATGAGCTCTGATGCAGTTCTAACTGCAGATTTATTATATAATTTAATGAAAATTATTAATCAGGATCTAATTAATCATCCTGGTGATCATAACATGTAAACTTCATGGCTAACATAGCAAGAACATGGATGTGGCATGTTGTTGGAAATTGAAATAACATGGATGTGAAGTATAAAATGGTTGATATTTCATCCATATGAACAGATGTGTGGTTATTATGAAATAAACTTCATCGCTGTATTTGCTATTTGATTCTAGCATGTTTGTTATCTTTTCAAATGTTTAGTCGGTGTTAATGACATTTATTATAACTATTATGAATTATTGTTATAATGGACTTATCATCCATATAAAATACTTTCTGGAGAGTATTAAGATTTGTTTTCTGATATCTCAAAGGTGTTAAGAAAATAAATATTCATTTACCAGAATAAATTATTTTAAGGCTGACTTGCCTACAAAAGGATCACATGATTTAAAATACAGTAATCCCTTGATTAGTGCATTTTCGATTAGTGCATCATTTTTTTTCAATACCCAAATTCGATTAGTGCGCCTATATACATCTTAAAAATAAATGTTCCAGATTTTAAAAATTTTCTATCTATCCTGGAATTTGTCATTTTAGTTTTCTAAGGATTTTTCATGAATAAATATTTTATAGTGGAAATATTCTGAGGAGAATAATATTCGATAATATGTTGAAAAGCTCAGGCTCAGAATGCCTAATAACATTTGTGTATCATTAATTTTCACACATCGAAAGCTTTCAACATTTGGGAAAGGGAATACCGCTGTTTATGATCGGTCATAAAAATTGCCTGCAAGGCGGATTATAACAATCGACGGCGTATCCTCTGTTCTCAAAACTGAAGGAAATGATATTTGTGTAGCAAATGTCAGTCACCAAGCGGCATATTTTTAAACATGGAAATATTCATGAATTATCATTAATTTTCATACATCGAAATCTTTCAACAATCGAGAAAGAGAATATCGCTGTTTATGGCCGATCGTAAAAATTGCCTGCAAGCCGATTACAACAAATGGCAGCGTGTCTTCTGCTCTCAAAACTGAACGAAATAACATCTGTGTCACAAATGTTAGTGACCAATCAGCAAGAAAGTATAAAGAAAATTTTTCTGCTAAAATTGAAGATCAAGGTACATACTATAATTACATAACATTTTGATGATCATATCTCGTGCTTCCTTTGCAATGTTATATGAGTGTGTTTTCCTTACTTTTTTTATTTTACAGTATTTTCTCAATCTTTAATCATGAGTAAAAGAATTAGTGAGCAAAAAAGTGGATCTGTGAAAAAGATCCGAAAAGTAATCTCATTTTAAGAAAAACTTGAAATAATAAAGTAAATGAACAAGGCGAGTCCAGAGCAAAGAAAGGACAAGAACACAAAATGGGTGAATCAAGTATAAGAGCAATTTTAAGCAAAGCTGCTAAATACAGAGAAAAAGGTAAGGCTGCTTCAAGTTCATCATGCATGTAGACCACTCGAAATCAAAGTATTATAATGATTGAATTAGAAATTCTTTCTACATGGATCGAAGATTGTAACCAAAAACAGATCCCCTCTAAGCACTGATCTTATTAAATCAAAAGCATTAAGTCTATTTGCAACCTTGAAGGAAAGAGCTATCAAGGATGTAAAAGAAGGATTCCATGCTAGTGCTGGGTGGTTTTCGCGATTCAAAAAGAGAAATGTCCTACATAATGTTTCAATTACAGGCGAAGATGCAAGTGCAGATAAAGAGGTGGCTGCAAATTATCCAGATATTTTGAATAAAATTGTGGAAGAAGGGGGCTATTGTGACCAACAAATATTTAATGTCGATGAAACCAGCCTTTTTTGGAAGCGAATGCCTTCCAAGACTTTTCTGGCCAAATCAGAGAAATCTCAGTCTGGTTATAAAGTTGCAAAGGATAGAATGACTCTTCTATTAGGTGGCAATGCCAAGGGGATTTAAAGTTAAAACCCATGGTAATTTATAGGGCTCAAAATCTAGGGCTTCTCAGAGGCATTAATCAAGCTTTCCTCCCAGTTGTTTGGAAATCTAACAAGAAAACATGGATTACTAAATCTTTATTTGAAAGCTGGTTCACAATGAGTTATTTTCATCTAACAGTTGAGAATTTTTGTAAACAAAATAATCTTGATTTTAAAGCTCTGCTTATTTTAGACAACGCACCTGGTCACCCTAATTCTCTTGATTCATTGTGTAAGAATATTAAAGTGATATTTTTACTGCCAAATACAACATCTCTCATACAGCCTATGGACCAGGGGATTAATTCAACCTTTAAGGCATACTACCTGAGAGGAACATTTAAACAGGCAATAGAAGCAACATCTGGTGAGAATTCTATGACATTAGTGGAATTCTGGAAAAAATTTAATGTTAAATCTGCTATTGAAAATATTCATCAATCTTGGAATGAAATTACTGCTAGCAATATGCGAGATGTTTGGAAGCACATTCTTCCACATTGTGCAAAAGATTTTGGAAGCTTTTCAAATTAAATGGATAATGTTTTTGAAGAAATTGCCAACATCGGGTGTGAACTGGGTTTTGATGAGATTGACAATGATAACGTCCAAGAGTTAATTAAATCTCATTCTAAAGACTTGAGTGATTTCAACCTGCTAAATTTAGATGCACAGCAGGATGATCCCGAAGAATATGAAGAAAATTTAACCACTGATAGTCAGCCAAAAGAGATTTCACAGAAACAATTTGAAAATATTTTTCGTACAGTCGAAGTTTTTAAGCAGCAATGCTTGGAGGCTAACCCTGAAGGAGAGAGAAGCAGTAAAATTTGCAGACAATTAGAAGAGGCAACAGGGCCATACCGTTGGTTGTATGAAAAAAAAAGAAACGATATGCCTGCCAAACTGCGTTAGCTTGATTCTTTGTTAAGAAGTAAAATAATAAAATTTATATTCTGAATATATTTTATTGTCTTTCAGCTTCATGATTTTCCTTTAACTAGGCCCTGAGACATGCCTTAATTCTTTTATAAAAAAATTAAGGTTCAAAAAAGAAACTTGAGGAACGAAATATACGTTTTCCCATAGGCTATTGTATTTGATTAGTGCGTTTTCGATTAATGCACCTATTTTAAAGAATGCATCAGGCACACTAATCGAGGGATTGCTGTAATTTAGAAAGAAAGAAATCTAATTCTGCTTTCTTATTATAACTGTAATTTGTAAATATGACCTGTACTTTACAACTTGTGCCCCATGTCTTAGTCACAGGTTTTCAAGTACTCTCTCTCTCTCACATACACACACACACACACATGCCACTAGAAAAATCTCTAATTCACAGCAAAGTATGTAAACTTCTCCTGTTCAATTTCTATATGTGAATTTTTTTGTTAGTTCCAGCAGACAGAGTAAGCAAATTGGATAAACCAGAAAGGTATGAACGATTTGCCAGCACTGGAGATGATGGGTAAGATTAATTAATAGATATTTAAATATTATACAAAATTTTATTATGCGTGGTAAAATGTTTAATGTTTTCCACATGTACGTTGCATAAGTATTAAAAAAAAAAAGAAAGAAAGAAAGAAATCTAATTCTGCATTCTTATTGTAACTGTAATTTGTAAATATGACTTGTACTTTACAACTTGTGCCCCATGTCTTAGTCACAGGTTTTCAAGTACTTATCATCTTCTACAGAGTCTCATGGTTTTGCTAGTATTTCATAAAAATTTTTGTCTAATGATTGTTTTGGTGTTGTCTTAATTTTAGATATAAAAAATAATAAAAGGGTTAAATTCCTCTTATATTGTGAGCTGTTGTATCAAGAGAGAGAGAGAGAAATTGTTACTGATTGCAAGATAAATATGGAATTTTACATGATAATTATATATTTTGATCAAAGACTCACAGTTCAGTTTAAAGAGTTCACAGTTCAGGTCATTTATTATCTTTAGCTGTCTGAAATTCATAAGAGGAATGTGAGAACTGGCCTAATTTATTGATTTTTTGTAACATATAAGGAATATATATGATAAATTATTAGTTTAAAAGTAAATCGCTTTCAATTTAAGTATCATTTTTCTCGATGCTGTGATCTCCTGGTCTTGATTATCAGAAGTATATATACAACCTGATATAAAATATTCAGAACAGGTTGAAAGAAATTACTAACAGTATTGATGTATCAACCTTGCAAGATATTTGGCACCATTTCCTGACACTGTCTAGCAAAAAAGAAAGCCTGACTTAGTAGTGCTGACATTGGAAACATTTGAAATGTTGCAATAAGCATTTGGCAGAACTAGCATTCACTCACAAAACCTGTGTAGCTCAGTCAGTTTTGACAATGCCCTTTAGCTGTAAAGACCTGGGTTTGAATATGTTCTGGGATATGAAGAACCTTTATCAGTGTGTTTCACTTGAAGTAAAGTTAGCTAATTTCATATGGAAGTGGCAAGGTTTTCCCCCTCCTGAAAACTCTGGTTTTTTATCCCACAGAACATGCAAGCCATCCAGAAGAACATACATGCAATTGACAGATATAATATGCTATGGATAACTGGCCTATCATAGCATTAATTTGCTGTAAAAGAAACCAAGTTTCTTGGTTGTGATAGATGTTCTATAGTTAGTGAATAGACCCATATTCTCCAATTTATGAAACATTCTTTCATGCTGTATTCTATCAAAAGCCTTAGAAAAATTCAAAAGTATCATGGCATATCCATTCCCCTTATCTAATTCAATGGTAACATTATTATAGAATGTGAACAAGTGGCTAAAACATACTTTCCCTTAGTAAATCTGTTTCATTGTAAAGTAGAGATTCTCTGTCAACTCCATTTCTGAATACGAATCCTAACCAACATTTCAAAAATCTTCACCGCCACTCCTGAGATACTGATTGGTCGATAGTTGGATACATCAGCCTTTGCACCACCCTTATGCAATGGGATTACGATACATTCTTTCCATTCCTGAGGAATCTTCCCTTCTGAGACTCGAATTATATTACCTGGTCAAGGGGTTAGCTAGTTCAGCTGAACACTCTCTTAGCATCTATGCTAATATCCCATCAGTCCCTATTGCTGAATAGGGACTGATGGGATATTACACCTGAGTTTCTTGATCCAGTGAAGATGGAGCGGTGAGTGCAATGTTGCATATACAACATTGATAGCTTTTAGCAAAATGGGTACTCATTTGTTGAACGATCTCTTCTGCATTTGTGACTATCGCACCATCTGCATGCAGTAGAGTTATTCTTTCTCTCTTTTACTTCCAGCATAATGATATAATTCTTTGAGGTTGTCTTTAGCTTGCAGAGCCAGTTGCTTTTCATACTTAGACTTGGTTTTCCATATACAACAGTTGTGACTCTTCTGGCCTGCTGCTTATAAATTTCGTAACAGACATCATCCTTATGCACATGGTATTCCTTCATTACACATCATCTTTTTCTTACAGATCTCTTGCTTGAAAAGATTATGCATCCATTTCACTTCTACTCTATTTATTCTTTGAAATCTTGGGACACATTCTGATATTACATCATTTAAGTATTTTTTAAACACTGTCCATGCACTGTCGATATCACTCCCATCCAACAAATGATACCATTGTACAGAATCCAGCATACTACTCAGTTGGTCATAATTTCCTGCTTTGTAGTTCTTCACGCATTCCTAAAGCAACTATAACCCTTCAGTAGTTACAGCCACTTTTAAAGGACAGTGAACTACAGCTGACTACAAGATTTTACTTCATTGATACCCTTGATAACTCTGTCTTACTGCATGGATGTAAGCATTAGAAAGCTGAAGGAAAATGAGTAAAGACTATTGGCCTTCAAGATGAAGTGCTACAGAAAACTTTCGAAGAAACCATAATGGCCTATTTAACAAATGATGAGGTTAGAAAGAAAATCTTCTCCATTGCCAGAACAGAAAAAAAATTATCAATCTAATACGTCAGAAACAGTTCCGGTGGCTAGGCTACTTGGCTAGATTAGATAGTTTACCCAAAACAGCACTAGAGATCTTGACTTCTGGTATATAATATGGGGAATGACCTAGAATCACCTGGATAGATATCAGAAAATGGAATAATTCTTTGTTTACCACCATATGTTATATTGGGATCTCCTTAACATGTTATTTCATGTTAAGGAGATCCCAAGACAGAAACACCTGGAGAGACTATGTTAGAAACTGTCACCTTTATAGTGCCCAAAGGTCTACATATATACTATTGGTGAAGAGGAAGAAGAATTGAACAAAAATTCTGGGAAAAACATTTTACTAAATTGTATGAGGATGAAGAAAAAATAACTTTATCTGAAAATTTGAAAAATAATGAAAATTTAGAAATAACATCACAACAAATAGAAAACATTTTAAATAAAATTAGAATTAGAAAAATATCCAGAATAGATAAAATACAAAAGGAGTTAAAATATGGAAAAGAGAAATAATATTTCAGTTAATTAAACTATTAAAAAATACTGTTTTATAAAGAACAAATATCAGATACTAGAACAAATACCAATATCAACACAATCAGATTTCCCTTCTTGGACTGAGCTATACCTCTAGCCTTTCCTTACCTAAACACATTTCAACCATAGCTTCTGCAGCTGCCAAAAAAAACAGTGTAGTTTTCTGCACAAGACATTATTTCACACCTTTTTAGTTGATAACTCTGTACAAATCCCAAATCCACCCTACCATGGAATATTGCATATTTCGGGTGGTGAAAATTCTCTCTAAGATTGCTCACTTCTATCCAGAAGGCAGTTCATTTAATTAATGATCCCTTCCTCTCTCTCTCTCGCTCACACACATGCACAGATCCACTTCAGGCTCTCCCATATATGTTCAGTTTCCACATTATGCCTGTTCTACAGATACTTTCATGGACAATGCTGTGCTGAATTGGTCACTATCATTCCTTCACTTTACTCCAAAATTATAAGAACTAGAGCTGCTGCTAATGAATATCCTTTTACAGTCCTACTTGAAACATCCAACCAACTGTTAAAAAAAATGTAAAATGATTCCTCTTTTCTTCTTATCTTCTTGCCCACATGACACTGATATGCCATTTGTCTTATGACCTTTCATGTGTGGGTTAACTGTATACACACACACACACACACACAGTTGCCTTGAAGAACACAGGTTTGAACTGCAGAGGTCCACTGATATGCAATAATATAAAGAAATATATCGGAAAAATATTTGGAAATTTGTGACAATTTGAAAAACTCACAGACGAACTGTGTAGCTTAGAAATATCAAAAAAATTAAAAAGTTAGGCATGTCATGAATGTATAAAATATATGTATATGTAAATACTAGTCTATTTTATCATTTACTACATAAAATATACACAAATCTATTATAAAAAGTTAAAATTTATCAACACTTATATGCACACAAACACTTGCAAACTGTGCATGTTGCCATTTGCAGTCGAGAGAATGTAAACAAAAGTAAAGATGCAGTATTAAATCATAACTGCATAAATTTAACTGATATTAATTAGTTAAATAACTAATTAGCATAAAATAAAAATTATAATCATTCATTCATTAGTATATAGGCTAGGCTACCATAAAGCAATCACACTGCTGCTTCATTATTAATGCATGAATCGTTATATCTCTAAATAAGTGTGAAATTTTTTTTTCACATTATCTTTTCATTTTGAAAGTCTAGTGTTAATAATATGTATAACATCTACATTGATTTGTATCACATATGACAGTATTGATGTAGGTACTGACAGACATACGATTCATCTTGTAAACAGACGATGTAAACTTATGGTATCGATAAATACAATACAGTACTGTAAACATATATTCTTTTCTCCAGCTTACTTTCTTTTAAGAATATAGAATACAATACATACCATACAGAATATGTGTTAATCTACTGTTTATGTTATCGGTTAAGCTTCCGGTCAACAGTAGGCTGTTAGTAGTTAAGATTTGAGGAGTCAAAATTTATACGCAGATTTTCGAACAATACATGGGGTGGTCGACTCCCCCTAACCCCCATGTTGTTCAAGGGTATTGTCAAAAAAAAAAAAAAAAAAGTTGATTGGAAAACAAATATTACAATGTCGTTTATAGAAAGAAAAAAAAAACAGATAAAATAGGTTAAAATATTATAGAGAGATTAACCTGTTACCAACTATCTTGAAAATTTGTCCTGTTAAGTGTCACCTCCATTGAGAATGTTGGCCATTATTGATTTCCATATATTTCTTGGGCTGCTCTCTGCATTGTTCAGGTCCCGCCAGTCCTTTAAGTTTTTGAACTGTGTGTGGCACTTTGTTTGCCTTCAATTCTTCCTTCTAATAAATCTTTTTGAAGACTTTCTTTTCTCACAATATGATCCATATATGATATTTTTTGTGTGTGTGTTTATTATTCATTTCATTTTTGTACCCTTCATTACTCATCTTCTGGATCCATAAGATGTTCAATAGAGAAAAGTTAACCAAATAAAGCACTTAATTAATTTTAATCTAGTTTTAGTATCACTGCACAACAAAGACTTTTTTATTTTGTTCTCCTATTTTTAATTCATATAGTTCTTCCAATTTTTCAAAAATTTCTTTATTGTCAGGATTGAACAGAAGAGAAAGTATACATTCCTATTTGTATTTGCAAAGTTTCTGACAGTTCATTATTGGTTTTCCTGTTTGCAGTTTTGTTGTAAATCATGTTGCACCACTTACTTACTACTGTACTGCTTGTGTTTGGATAAGAAATAAAATGTTTGCAGTTTGGTTCCTATAAATATGGGATATTGGTCTTATGTCAGCCTTGTCTATTCTTTTCTTTATTAATGTTTCTCTCATTTCATGGTGCTCGTCATAAAATGCTCTTTGTGTTGACTTTTTATTTTAACCCTGATTATTTATTTAATATTTAATTTTTATTATATTATTTATTTTATTATTTCTTATAATCTATAAAATAGAGCTAAACATCTGTCTGCATTTTAGGTTTCTTTTTAATATCATTCTGACATTGAAGATAGTCTTTTGTTCTTCTGTTTTTCATAAATTAGATTTGTACATCCATTATTTTTTTAATCGTAATATTATTAAACCCATTAGGCTTATTGGTCTCAAATCTGTAATTAGAGACCAATGAGCTGATCCAGTCTTTTTCAGGATTTTTATAAAGATCCTGAGAAAGCTGTTCTGTTACATTTTCTTTTAGTGTTTCATGAGAAGTGTGTGTGAGAGAGAGAAAGGGAGGTGTACTTACTGGATTTAGTAGTGAATGTGCAAGTGGACAAGAACAGCTTGGCATGGCATGGGATATGCAGAGAGTGTATGTGTCAGGTGATGGTTATAGGTTTGCTGGTGATAAGGAATGGGGGGAGGGGGCAGTATGGAGGAGTTATATCTGAGAAGTGGTATCCATGGGACTTGTTATACTACTGGAAGTGTGCTATTATGTTTGGATATGGATGACAGAAATATCCAAAATGAAGGGAACAAAATTGTTGCATTGATTGAATTCATCCCAATAAATTATAGATTTTGAACAATATCATCCTTCCATAATCTTTCTTTTGTTTACTGGCTATTTAATATTATTATTATTCAGGTCTCCGTGAAGTCAAAAGACTCATCGTGGGAGATCCTTCCTAGGAAATACAAAGTCTATATTACCATTCCTTGAACTCATTGACCATTCTTGCTCTTGCCACTCTATCAAGCAATGCATTCCACAGTTCAGCCACCCTCCATGCAAAGAAACCACTCCTCATCCTCTTGCTCACAGCTTCCTTTTGCAACTTTCAGGGATGGCTCCTTGTCATCGCTCTTTCCTGCTATTCCTCCAAGTGAAAGAACTCCTCAGTGTCAACCCTATAATTACCTCTCAACATTTTAAAAGTCTCAATCACATCACCTCTCCTTCTATCCACCAAATTCTGCAGTCCACATTCCCTCAGCTGATCCTCATAACTAACATTCTACAGTCCTGAAACCATCTTTGTAATCCGCCTCTATACCCTTTCCACAGTTAATTTATTCCCTTCAAATCCTGGGGACCAAATTTGAGAACAATAGTTTAAGTGTGGTCTGATCAGGGATTTATTCAATGGAACAATAACTCTTTTATCTCTGCAGGTCAGTGTCCTTCTCAGTATTGCAGCAATCTTCTAGGTTACCTTCACCACCTTTGCAATATGCTCCCTGAATTTCAGTTTTCTATCAGTCATCACTCCTTGATCTCTTGTCTCCCTGCTTCCTCCAGTACAGCTCCTGCAATCGAGTATGCAGCCTCCCATCGATGTATCCCAAACTTCAAGACTTTACATTTTGCTGCATTAAATCAAAACCTCTTGCAAGGTTGCCACATCTGCACCTTTACTAATAACCCTTCCCAGCTTCACATCATCTGCAAACAAAATGTGTAGGCAAATTAGCCTACTACATTTTGTTTGCCTACTACAGTTTAAAAAAAGGATGATTATTACAGTCAACTTTTATTGTATAGATTGGAATGAAAAGACAGCATATCATGGCAATGAGAATGAATTTCTGGAGTTTTTGTGAAAGAGCTTAGACACAAGGCACATAAGGATTGAGGATCTTGGATTTGATAATTACATCTTCCAATGAAGTGTCAGATCTTCCTCTATTTATTGAAAGTAATAATGAAGTGGAACTATAAAGCTATGACAGTCTGAAGAAACAGCTTGTAACTATATCATGGAATGAGGGATTGGATGGAAAGGAGATCAGTGCTGCTTGGGCTCTACTCAGGAACCATTTGGCCATGTCTTGAATATATTCAAAATGTCAGGAGGTTAAATAAGCTAGGTGGTAAATGGATGATTGAAGAGATTAGGCATGCCGTCTGGAAGAGAAAAAAAACATTATTGAGGCAACACAAGATGATCAGTGGCAATAATCATTTGCACGGGGAGTACAAAAAGCATATTAGAAAGGTCTCTTGCTTGGTAAAAGCAGCCTTACCAATCAACATCATCCTCCTTCCATAATTAATCATTCTTTCTTTTACTGGCCGTGTATCGAATGAACTCTCGAGGATTTCATTCTTTTTTTTACATGGCCAGTAAAAGAAAGAATGATTATGGAAGGATGATATTGATTGGTGAAAATGGTAGATTGATAACCACTGCAGAGGATAGAGTTAAGATATTAAATGATGAAGGTATTTCATCCTCACGAATGTCATATCATACAGAACTTGAGAAGGGGAGAGGAAGCAGTGATGGTGAGTGAATAGAAGGTATGTGAGTGATTGAATAAAGTGGATGATTATGCCTTGATAAGGAAGACATGCTGACAGAAATAGAGATGGAAGGATATTGTGTTTTTTGTTTGTGTGCATGAAGAAAGACAGGACAGAAAAGGTTGATGTAACAGATTAATTATACTCATTCAAGGTAGAGATCCAAGGGGCGATAACAGCCCTTGCATCTCTGCCTGCCTTGCACATCTGTAGGATTTGATGATATCATGACATGTTTTGAGGAAATGGTCCAGGGAATTAGCAACAGCACTGACTTACCATTTTAATGGCTTAGATTGGGCCAAGTGCCAAAGGAGTGGAAAGTGGCCAAAATCGTTCCTCCTTCATAAGATTAAAGCTTTGAATTATAGGCCAATCTGTGTGTCAGAAGTTGCGGTTAAAGTGTTAGAAAGCTTAGTCAGGAATAAGATTCAGAATTGGGTTGATAACAGCAACATTGTCTCGGATAGACAGCGTAGATTTGCTAAAGGAAGATGGTGTTTTAGCAGTCTATTTACTTATTATAACCGTGTGACGAACACATTGGACAAGGGAGTTACATACACAATGGTATATTTAAATTTAAAAAGGGCTTTGATAAATTGCCACATGACAAGTTGCTAATTATATTGGATAAAATGGGATTGGATAGTAGATTAGTACACTGGATTGGAGATTGGTTGTCAGACAGATATCAGCAAGTTGTGTATGTGGGAGCAATATCTCAGAAAAGGAAAGTCACTAGTGGTGCCCCATCTTCTTTGGGGCTGTTGCTGTGTAATTTGTATGTTATTTGGAAGATTGAAATGGTGATATGCAGTTGTTTTCAGATGATATAGAGTTGGTAGAACTATGAGGGATAAAGTAGATTTTGTAGCTTTGCAAGAGGATGTGAACTGTAACACCACTCATTTTCCACGAATGGACAAAGCAAATGAGTTGGGTTACCAGTTAAATGTTGTAAAATGTAAGGTTTTAATTACTAAAGAAAGAGCTATACGACTTCATTTCAGTGATGTAAAATTACATAAGGAAAAGTGAATATTAAAGATCCAACATTATTTCAAAGCTGAATGTTTGTAGAAACTTATGAAAGTTTCATAAAATTTGACCTGAGAGCTTACGAGAATATAATCCTCAACATCGTGGAGTTGCCTTAGCTAGCGCTACATAAAAGAACACGATCGCTACAAAAGCAGCCATATATTTGCCTTTTATTAGTGCAATTTTTTAAGGTTTCACTGGCCTGACAGCTGTTATGAACTGGTTGGTTCTCTTCAGAGACCAGGCAGAAACCTTAAGAGAGAAAAAACTCTCATTCACTGCTAAAGAAATCATATGTCAGAGAAATTTATTTTTCCATAAGTGAACTGTTGGTCAGTGCATAAAAGTAATTATGGAAGAAAGAGTCATATGGCTTCATTTTGACAATGCAAAATTACATGGGAAAGTGGATATATTAAAGATCCAACATTATTGTAAAACCGATGCTTGAAGAAACTTATGAAAGTTTCATCAAATTTGAACTGAGAGCTTATGAGAATACAGTGCTCGGCATCAGAGTTGCTTTAGCTTGCACTACTTATTCTTACAAGCTCCCAAGTCTCTGAAGAGAACCAACAGTCCGAAACAGCTGTCAAGCCAATGAAACCTTAAAAAAAATGCACTAATAAAAGGCAAACATATGGCTGCTTGGGCAGCTGTCGTGTTCTTTTAAGTAGTGCAAGCTAAGGCAACTCTGATGCCGAGGATTGTATTTTCATAAGCTCTCAGGTCAAATTTTATGAAACTTTCTCATAAGTTTCTATAAACATTCAGCTTTGAAATAATCTTGGATCTTTAATATCCACTTTTCCTATGTTTCTTATTATTATTATTATTATTATTATTATTATTATTATTATTACGTGACACCTCCAAGGACTTATCGAGGGAGGGCATCCACTCCACCAACTACATCAAACCGCAACTACATCATCTACACCAACGCCATCTACTGCCATCCATTTTCACAGACAATCACAAACATCCAGCCCATGGCAGGATTCGAACCACAACCTTTTGGCTGGAGAGTGGATACACTAACCACTTGGCTAACCAAGCTGGTGTAAGGTTTTAAATTTTGGTAAGCATGGATGGAATGCAGAAAGTGATAAGATATTAGAGGAGGTGGACGAAATGAGGTATCTGGTAATATTATGAGACAGTACAGGCAATGATGCATAGGATACCAACATGCAGAAGTAAAGATGTTCTCATTCTGTTGTATAAGGCTTTGATCAAGCCACATGTGGACTGTTGTGTACAGATTTGGTCACTTAGTTTTTAAATGAAGAGTAAGAAAAATTGTGGAAGAAAAACAAGCTAAGTTTAGATCAAATAGGAGTATCAGTGATCAGATTTTTATGTAACAACAAACGCACAAAGAAGTCATGGAAATATAATAAACAAGATTTGCAGATCTGGAAAAGGCATATGATAACATGTCAAGTATGAATCAAATACTACAGTTACTTAGTGTAAATGAGATGTGATACTGGGAAATTGAAAGAGATTAGGAAGATGATCTGGTGTAAAATCAGGTGTAAGACAGAAGTGCATGCTGTATCACTTATCATTTTGTGTTGATCACATTATGAAGGTAAGCAGCATTGAACTTGATATTAAAATTTTAGATATTTCACTCTGCTTTTTACTTTATGTTGTTGATGTTTTACTCAAATAAATCCAGTATATGTCTTCAGCATTGTTGGTGTGAACAGTGTTCACACCAACTCATCCAAAAACATCAAACTATGAAAATAAGCAGAAAAAAACATGGTAAACATCTGCTGCATTCTCAGTGACAAACCTCTAAAAAATGTCAACTCTAGTTATTTAGGCACAGTTTTTATTGAAGATAGCAAATTAAATTTAGAAATAGTTAATAGAATAAGTACAGTTGGTATGATGGACAGCCATTTGAATAAATTTATATGAAATACGCTGAATTAGCAATAATACCATGTTTAACCACCCAATCGGCTAATTTTATCCAATATGGATAAAATACATCACTCCGCATACACTTCTTATCCATCATATATTTCAATGTAATATCAATGGTATTACTATTTTAATATGCACTTTGCATCCATGGTAACCTTGATGTCTATAGGCATCATGGTCGGTTGGGTGGTTAAGCCAATTCTGACTTATGGTTCTAAGTAGTTGATTAATCTACAGAATGAGAATTCTGAGAAAAATTAGGAGAGTAAGTAGATGACATCAGTGACAGAATCTTATTAAAAATTAAGATATTAAAAAGAAACTTGACATCATTAGCATTCAAGAATGTGTGTGTGTGTGTGTTTGTGTGTAGAACTAATCAGTGGTGGTAGTGAAACAGATATTTGATTCCAGGATGGTTGAAAAAAGATTCAGATAAGATGAAGGTCTAGGTGGATTAATGCTGTTACTGGTGTCTTAGAAAACTGACAATATTGGATGTTTGACTGAATCACAGGAGGCACTCTTAGAGAACAGTCAAATCTATGTGGATTAATGCAGTTATGCATCACTGACACACCCAAGTGGAAGATTAACAGTACTGCAGACAAGTGTAATCTTCCATATTAACGAGACAGTTTGCAAATGAATATGAAACAAAATTCTTGACTTGAAGGTAATAATAATGCAGTTTTAATTGTGCGGTGCTATCATATTATGTATTTAATTTATACCTTGAAAGCATTATCAGAAATTTCATTATGAAAACTTACACTGCATGTTGTGTTTTTGTTACCTACAGCAGAAGTCATGGTCTAGCAAAATGCTGTGGCATGGAGTTCATCCATTTGCTTGACTTAAAGCTGTCTTACAGAAAGAATTTCAATAGAATAAATCTATTTTTTTTTTCTTTGCTGGATCTAAGATAGAATTTGAACCAAGAATTTTAAACTGTCTCGTTAATAAACCCAAGAAGAAACCCTGGCGCCCATATCTGGGCACAGTAGTCTAGATGGGGGTCTTATCTTGATACTGAGGAACAATAACCTGTTTGTCTCTGCTCGTTAAAGTATTTTTCAGCAACCAAGTGATTTGATGAGCTGATTTTGCCACTTTTGCGATGTGTCCCCTAAACTTCAACTCCCTATCCACCAATACTCCCAAATCCCTGGCCGCCTCAATCTCCTGGAGTACAGTTCCACCAATGTGATATACTGCTGCTAATCTTTTCACCCCAAAATGCAAAACCTTACATTTTTCCACATTAAATTGACATCCCTTCTCCTTAGCCCAGTCCTCCAAACTATCCAAATCATCCTGCAAAATTTTGACATCCTGAGCATTCACTATTGCTCTACCTAACTTTGCATCATCCACAAACAGATGCATGCACAGTTCCTCTCAGATCCTTTCCTATATCGTTAATGAACACGTTAAACAGTAGTGGTCCAAGAACAGAACCCTGCAGCACACCGCTAGTCATAGGCCATCTTTTGGACTCTACTCCTGAATAAACCACTCTCTGATATCTCTCCATCAACCACTCTCCTATCCATCTCACTAACCCTATATTCATTCTCATATGCTGCAGTTTAGTTATCAGAATTCCATGTGGTATCCTATCAAAAGCTTTAGCAAGGTCCAGTAGAATCACTGTAAACCCGTTACCCTTATCCAGTTCAGCCGTCACTGTGTTATAGAACGTGAGCAAGTTACTGAGGCATGATCTACCCTTCACAAAACCATCCTGTCCCCCATAAAGTATCCCATTTTCATCTATCCAATCTTGTATTTTCCTCTTGACTATTTTCTCCAAGACCTTGACAACAATTCCTGATATGCTGATCGGCCGGTAATTTTCAACAGCAGTCTTGGAACCTCCTTTATGCAGTGGAACTATTTTCCCCTCTTTCTACCCCCTCCCCCCGGGACTAACCAAATTAAACTCAAATTGTTTAATTTGACCCGAGACTCAAATTAAACAAAATGGTCAAAGGAACTGACAATTCTTTAGCAGCTTCTCGTACGACACGAGCTGGTATACCATCCAATCCTGCAGATAAGTTGACATTGAGGTTTTGTAATAGACTATTCACCTCCACTTTATTCACCCACAATTCCCGTATAAGCTATTTGTTCTTCCATTTCTGCAATGTCACCACATGGATGATATACTCTTGCAAAGTGCTCACTCAGTAATTTTACTATATCAACTGATTCGGTTACCTTCCTACCATCAGCATTCTGTAAAATCAATCTGCCATATACATTTTTTCTTTTACTTGCAACATATCGAAAAAACTGTTTGGGATTCTCTTTAGCCTGCATGGCTAATGTTCTTTCATAATCCACTTTTGGTTTTCTTACCACACTTGTTACCCTTCTGGCCTGTGGTTTATACCATTCATGTGCTTGAAGGTCACCTTTCTCCTTAAATTCCCTCCACAGTTGTTTCTTTTTTTACAGCTCAAGCTTAATGGTGTTATTCATCCATTTAATCCCTACTTGATTTATTATTCATACTCTAAGTATACAGTCGGCTATTGCCTCCTGCAAAATCTTCTTAACCACCTCCCATATACCATCAACATCTAGCCCTTGCAGTTTTTCATGCCATGGTACTGAACTAATCAAACTCCTAAGCTTGTCATACTTACCAGCCTGATAACTCCACATGTACCCTTTCTTAATTATAAATTCCACACCTTTAGCCACCTCCCAAGTCAAGACCCTGTGATCACTCTCACCAATTGGTGGCAATGTGGTCATATTCGTTACAGCCAAATCCTCAGATGCAATTACTAGGTCAAGCACTCTCTGACCCCTAGTATTTTCCATTACATGCTGTTGCAGATGGTTATCCCTTAATAACCGCATAGAACCCAATTCCTTCCTCCTGTGTGTCCTCTCCTCCCCCCAATCAATGCCACCATAGTTGAAATCTCCCATAATAATTACCCTCCTTCCACTCATTTGTTCTATTTGCTTAAGCATACTATCTCCACCATCTTTTCCATCACCTGGTCTATAGCAGCACCCAATTGTATGTTTTGTTCTGCTAGCCTCAGTCTCACACCAAATGGCCTCAAATGTGCTCTTTTCTCTATCCTGCAATTCAACTTCTATTCTCCTTGGCTGCAGCTCATCAGCTATCATCAATAATACTCCTCCTCCCATTTTATTCTCCCTGTCATTCCTGAACAGACTATACCCCTTACATTCAATCCCACTAGCTATATCATCTTCAGTCTGCCATGTTTCACTAATGCCAATAACCTGTGGTCTGGAAGTGCCAACCAAGGCCAAAAATTCTTCCTTCTTGTTCCTAATACTCCTAGCATTAGTATACATGAATTGCAGACCCCCCCCTTTAGTCTCATCCCTACCTTGAGGCCTTATACTAACTATCCCATTCTGATTTGTTGTCCTTATTCGCTCGGGCATATTATACTCGTGTTATACGCATATTATACACATATATATTCTGACTGATCTTAAAGTTTTCTTTATTCCTTGCTGTATATATATATATATATAAGAGACAAAAGAAATTTGCAGGGAAGAGGATTCATTATCATTAGCCAGAATTTTTTATTTCCATAAGTAATATTTTATATGAAAACTTTTTTGAAGAAAACCATAAATTCCTTTTCTACTCTCCTAACTCTAACAGAAATGATTTTATACATTTTTCACAAATCTTGAAATGATTCCTTTGAATCACATCAAGAACTGTGAATTGCTTTCTTTGTCGTGTCTACTAATTTCATTTTTACTCTGTTAATTTATTACAAGACCATAGTACTCTGTTGACTTTTCAGTTTTACTAGTATGCATTTACATGTTATGTGTTAAAATGCTCTACATATTATTAATTATAGAATTCAATTAGTATTAAGCCTCTTTTCTTAGCATTTTTTTCCCTGCAACTGTCAAAAATATTGTTTTGTTAAAGTCTAAGTGACTTTATTATTACTATTTCATTATGTCCAACCCTTGTGTGCCATTAAACCAAATAATTAATAAAAGGTAGAATTAAAGGATTTCTGGGATTTTTCAATTACAAATATAAATATACCATTTTCATGTAAGCCAAGAAACCGAAGTTCAGATTTTGTGTGTGTGTGTGTGCGCGCGCGCGCATGCGCACACACACTCACAGAGTGGTGCAGCATATTATATATGCAATGTATGAGCAAAGTAATTATCAATTAATAACATCAAACAAAAATAGAGCAGTAATCCAAATAATAATATTAAAAATGAATTATATTATAAATTTGAAAAAACTGTGGGTAAAGATTAAAGCATGAGCTGGTGACTAGAGTTATGATGAGCACTTTCAAGAAAAAGGAATTTTTGAAGCCAGAAAGTAAAACAACTACAAATTAATTAAATATATTTTTTAACAAATAATGAGAAGTGCCAATATTGCATTTGTTTATATCAGCTTTGGACATTGCATGAATGCTAACATTTCCTGGCAGCAACTCTTCTCTTCTCATCTCATCTTCAACTCTTCAAAAGATTAAATTTTAAAAGAGGCTCTCATCAATTTTCAGCACATTTTCTAAGATTTTCGTATGGATATTGTTATTATTTGAGCATCTCCATGGAATTCGAAAACTCATCACAAGGACGCATACACTAATCATTATTCATACATTATTCTTCGACTCAGTGTGTTAATACTAAAGTTCTAGGAGAAGCCCATGTTAGATGCTTAATGGAGTGAAAGAGCTGAGAAAGGATTTAAAATATGTAATTTTTCCAATATTACATCTTTGTCACTGAGACATCATCGGGAAAAACAGTATAAGACTTGTCACACACGCACACACAAAGGCAACACAATACTAAGTGAAACACCTGGATTAAAGACTAGAGCCCTAAGTAGGGGATGTCCTCTCTGGATACCTGTTGGCAGCCTAGAATGTAAACTAGGATCTCAAATTATTCTCCATATTTTGGGAAGTTTAATACAGCCATATTTATTTAAAGTAAGCTGATTTCTGAGAGCAGTTGCAGATTCCAAAAATAGTCTTTCTCTTCTAAATTTACTGCAATGCAGCATGGTGGCCTCTTTCCAATTGATTCTATGAGTTGTATTTAAAACATGGCTTGAAAGGCCCATTTGACCTGTCATAATTGCAAATGTATTTTTTTGTGGTTTTCCATGCAGATGTTGGCTAATCTTCTTGTCTGCCCATAGTAGACAATCTATACTCTTGGCAAAGAGAGAGGACCCAGCAAAGGTTGGTCGATTGGTAGAGCCTCTGCTACTAATGACTCGCAAAAAAGTGAAGCAAGTTTGAGTGTGGTTAGTAGTTGGAAGGGAATCAATCATTCGATGCTGTTGGCACATTCTCCCTCGATGAGTCTTTGGACTCCCTGGAGGTGTCACATAATAATAATAATAAACATCATATGTACTTATATGTGTATACATCATATATACCACCCCCTTCTTATAAAGGCTTCAGTTCCCACAATATCAAAAAAAATCAATCCTATCTCTAATCCTCGACCTTCTCTTCAGAAAGAATTTAGTAATGCTATCATCATCATCCCCGTTTCCAAGACACTTCAGAAAAAATAGCCCAAATCTTAAAGAAATACATTTTCTGCATGGCTTTCAAGCTCCACTGAAAGCTTGCTACCCTTATCTGTTCTACCTAAGAGCACCTCTCTCAGTCCTGGAGTATATAAAGTACCCTCTTCCTGCAAGTTGGCTTACTTTAGACAGACAGGTATATCAGCCACCATCCATTTAGATGAACACAATCTTACATCTGTAATCAAGACTATGGTCAATCTGGTCTTCCAGACCATGTATTGGATACCACTCACAGGATCTTCTGGAAGAAAACCACCATGCTCCACCATAGTAAATTTAAAAAGGAAAGGCTGTTTTTGGAATCTGCAGTGACACTCAGAAATCAACCTAATTTTAACAAATACAGATTCATAAAACTTCCCAAAATTTGGGAAACAATAATTGTCAGAATTCCCCGTTTACATCCTTTACATCCTAGGCTGCCCTACAAATGCCCATAGAGGCTGCACCACCTAGATAGGACTTTAGAGTCATCCACTTGTTTTAGCAAGTATTTGTGTGTGTGTGTGTGTGTGTGTGTGTGTGTGTGTGTGTGTGTGTGTGTGTGTGTGTGTGTGTGTGTGTGTGTGTGTGTGTGTGTGTTACAAGTATCATTTGTACTCCATGAAGATGTCTCAGTAACTGAGATTTGAGAATTTGAGATGAAACATTGGAGCCATTCAAATTAGTTTTTAATCCTTTCTTAGTGGCTGTCAATATTCCATTAAACCTCCAACATGAGATCCAGTCCAATTGCCCTGGAAATGTCAAAGACAACCACAGGTTTCTTTGAGCCTTTCCGTAGCCTTCATAGAAAAGTAAGTAATGGTGATTTCGGAGTATGCTGTGAATTTAGAATACTGGAATCCATGTTGGTAATCACTGATTAATATGCCAATCTACAGTTGATGAAGCAACTGTTGATGATCTTCATTATTTTTGAGAGAACTGAGATGAGAGTAATGGGACAGTAATTTGATGGTTGATGTCTTACTTTTTTTAAAGGGACTGAATGAATATAGGCTTGTTTTCATACTGTAAGTTAGATGCCTTATGAGTATGAAAGATTATAAAAATGACATTGAATGGGATTTAATTCTGGAACACCAGTTTTAATCACAAATGGAGCCATGATTATCATGACCAAGAGACTTTTTGATATCCAGGTTATTCAGGAATCTTCTGATATCTTTCTGGTGAAAGATCAGAAGTCTTTGATATATTGGAGGTGATGACCTTGATCATCTATGCAGAAGTTGAAGAAGAACCATGCCAGGAGATCAACTTTATGTGGGTGACATTATGTTTGTGCCATTTGGACATGAGAAAGGGTGTGCAGGTGTGCAATAACTGAAACGGTCCTGTGCACAATGACCTGTTCCTGTGGAGTTATCAGGTCATGTAAAATTTTCCATGCAGAGAAGTAACAGATCTAAAAACTGTAAAAAAAAATAATAATAATAAAATTAAATGGAGCACTGACCAGGAGATAAGTTTTATGCACTTCTCACTTTCAAATTTGGATATCTTAATGTTTTTTTTTTAATAGCTATTCCAGTCTGCAGCCAAGTTTGAGACAAAAACTAGAGCTTTTGTCCAGAGGTGGTATATAAAGTTTTTATTTGGACTTCCTGGGGTAATTTAGGCCTTCATCCCATCAAGAATTTTTTCATTCATTTCCTCAAAGTAGGTGTTTAGATCAGGAGAACAGGAACAGTAATCAAACTGTAGAAAGGAAGAGTAGATATGAAGATCATCTCATTTGGCACCATTTTATTACCAAAGGACACAAGTGTGAAAGTGTTCGAGTAAGGATGTTCCAAAGTTGGATGACTGATACACACATATACGAGGGTGGTCTGAAAAGTTCTTGGCCTAACAATGAAAAAACGAATTTATAATTTCAAAATTATTTTTATTTTTTAACATAATCTGCCTTAAGACTAATACATTTATTCCATCATCATTATCCTGCCCTTGTAGTGGTTCTCAGTAAAACTTCAAAATACCCCTGTACAGCTGCAATCACCTCTTGATTTGAAGAAAAATGCTGACCAGTGAGGAAAAGGTTTAGTTTTGGGAAGAGATAGAAGTCGGAGGGAGCTAAATCTGGGGAATAGGGTGTATGTTCCAACAATTCGCAGTGCAGATCCCTTAATTTTCCCATTGCCAAAACACCTTTGTGGGCAGGTGCATTGTCCTGGTGAAAGATGATTTTTTTCTTCTTCAAACCATGTCTTTTCTCATGAATTTTTTCGTCTAGTCTGGTTAAAAGATCGGAATAATATTCCCCTGGCACTGAACAATGGGCTTCTGTCCACTGTTTTGACTGCTGTTTGGATTCTGGTGGGTAATAGTGAAGCCAAGTCTCATCCGTAGTAATAAATCTACACACAAAATCAGTTTTACTCTTGTTAAAATGCTCCAAACATTGTTCAGAGATTTTCATATGAGTACATTTTTGATCTGCTGTGAGCAAGTGTGGCACCCAACTTTCACAAAGCTTTTTCATTTGCAATTCTTCATGCAAAATATATCCTACACATTCTTTTAAAATGCCTATAGTCTCAGCAATTTCATGCATTTTGACTCGCCGGTCATCCAATACCATATCGTGCACTTGATCAATGATTTCTGGTGTTGTTACACTTTTTGGATGCTCCAAGAAATGTTCAGAGATTTTCATGCGAGTGCACAAAGCTTTTTTATTTGCAATTCTTGATGCAAAATATATTCTACATGTTCTTTTAAAATGCCTATAGTCTCAGCAATTTCATGCACTTTGACTTGCCAGTCATCCAATACCATATTGTGCACTTGATCAATGATTTCTGGTGTTGTTACGCTTTTTGGACGTCCTTCACATGGATCATCTTCAAGGCTGGTACGGCCATGTTTAAACTCGGCATCCCATTTCTTAATTGTTGAAAACGAAGGAGAAGAGTGCCTATAAACTTTTATGGACTTTGAATGAATTTCTTTTGGCATTAAACCTTCTTTTATAAAGAATTTTATAACCGCACGATACTCAATTTTATCCATTTCAAGGGATACTGACAATACTTTTGCTTCAGACAGCTATATAAAAAAACTACTTGATAGAATGACTTGCAATTTCACATGGAGGCTTATGACAAATGTACCATCTTAAAAAAAAAAAATCTTGCTGATAGTGTTGCCATCTATGGTCCAGGCCGAGAACTTTTCAGATGTTAGTATGTTTGAAAGGAGAACAGGTTTCCGGGAATTAGAAAATGGGAAATTGATCAATGGTATTTGAAAAAATTGGAAGCCAATTAAGTGGTACACATTGAAGTTCCCAATAAAGACGACTCCATTGTCTTTCTTGGATATTTGGACTGCAGAAAATCAAGCTTCAGAAATATATTCAAAGAAGTTAGAATGATTATCAGAGTTTTGAAAGCTGTAAAAGTGGGTAAAAAATGCAATAGGCAAGGAAATTGATTCAGAGATCAAAAAGAAGAGTTCTTGTTGAAAGTTTATTTTTCACTTGGTTAGACTATAATAAATTTAGTTTAATCCTTTATCCAAGTGTAAGCAAACAAATTTTGCGTTGCACTACCTTACCCCATTCCTGAAAATATCTTCAGGACTGGGGGTAAGGTAGTGCAACACCAGGCAACTCCGAGCAAAGGTGGACCAAGCTCTCATCGCAAAGCACATCTCCTTGCAGACATGTATACTGCTATACATTAAGGGAAGGGCCACTACCCAGCCCAGTTTCAACCTTTATTGAGGTCTCGTCAGTGGGAGGCAAACCCAATCGTGGAGATACTAAGGCAGAAGCAATAGAAGAGGTCATATTTACCTATAGGAGTTGCCAATAGGTGTACCACCTTTTTTATTGAATTACTCTGGATTTAGAAAAAGATGTTGGAAGTTTATTTTTCACTTGAAGAGTTCTTGTATTCGTATTCTCTGTCATGGGATGTCAGACCTGACTTAGGCACAAATACCACCCTTCTATTTGAAAGGAATCATGCAGTATGTCTCATTGAGGTGCAGCAAAAAGTTGAGCAATTATAATTTACTTGCTTGTAGAATAGGCACTGTGCCTGTGAAACAGAAGTTGAAGTGAATATTTAAGAGAGGGATCACTGGACAGAAAAGAATGGACAGTGGCTGTTGGGCACTAGTTTGCTGTTTAAAATTTTAGGTATGATGTAGATTGTCTATTTATGCTTTAATTAAAGCAACGAATGTTGAAATTAGTATGGAAGTATTTTTTTTTATATGGATTTTTTATGCTTTTTTGGAGGTTTGCTATTCATAATTTTTGTTTTGTGGGTATTGTAATTATTCAATTTTTATTTATTTATTTTATTTATTTTTTTTTTATCTTCATTCGATGTATGAAAGGTCAAAGGACTTCTGATGTATGGGATCATCTGCATTCACATGTGTGGGATGCAGTTGAGGACTGAAATAGAAGTTTGATTTTTTTTTTTTTTTTTTTTTTTTTTTTTTTGTAACAATTGCAAGTTGTAGTTTGGGAATACTTCATGAGGAAGGTTGTTGCAGAGGTATATGGGATAAAAGAGGAAGAGGAGAAGCAGATTCAATATGTTTGCAGTTTCACTGGAAAGAAATCTTAGGCAGCAGCTGCTTTTATATTAATAGGTGCAGGAGAAAGTGGAGGAATGATGGTTGCCAGTTCATTGGAGTAATGATAATTGAAGTATCTGTAGAATAGCCAAAGTGCTGAAACATTGTATCTCTGAGATAGAGGTTGTCGCATATCTGTAAGACAGAGTTCATTGGTGAACTAAATCGCTCACTCTGAACAGCATCAAGAAATTTTAGATGCACCACCCCAAACATGTGAGCAGTCCATTTGTATAGAGTTAAGCATTGGGTGGGTTTAAAATGGCATCTTGAATGAAAGAGAATACCTAGTTTTTTGGATGTTGAAGAAGCTATTGATGTGATGTGTTTATGCCAGGAGAGAACTGGAGTTGAATGTTAATCCAAGTAGAGAGAGAGATATGATCCTTTTTGTGATTTGTGTATTACTAAAGGTAAGGGTAAGTGAGATGAGATCGCTTTTGCAATAGAAAAGGTGAGACTACATTTTGATGTTATTGAAAATGACCAGACTATCCTTGTCTCATTGAGAGTTAGTACAAAGATCATTGTTTAAGGAACTGGTTGTACATGATCTTGAAGTTTGGGATGTCGGCATGGTTTGTCAAATGTTTAGGATAAATGGAGAGTACTATTGTCAGCAGAGCTGTGAACACGATTGGTGGTGATTGGGAGTAAGTTGTTTATGTACATGAGGGAGTAGATGATAGGACAGGGCCCTGAGGCGCTCCTGCATTGGTGGAGAAGCTCAAAGAGAGGGAGCCATCTACCATGATATTATTATTATTAGTATTTGACACCTCCAGGGAGTCCAAGGTATCGAGGGAAGGCACCCACCTCTACAATTCTCCATCTTAACCACTCAACCTCATCCACCAACTGCATCATTTACACCAGTGCCATCTACTGTGCACCACCACCACTTGTATTTTCACAGACAATTACAAACATCCATGCCCACAGCAGGATTCGAACCCACAGCCTTTTGGCTGGAGTGTGGATGCTCTAACCACTCGGCCAACCAGGCTGGCAAGTGCAGTGAATAACAAGAGAAACTGGCTACCCAATTACAGTGGATGGCAGGCACACCAAAGGATAGCAATTTATTTAGTAGGCATTGATGCCAGACTCACTCAAAAGCTCTGGAAATGTCAAGAGCGACAGCACATGTTTCTCCTAACTTATCCATGGCACATGTCCAGTGATTAGTGATGTAAGCTAAGAGTCATACTGTGGGTCTTGAATGGCAGAATCCATACTGGCAGATGCTAATTAATTTGTGGGCCACTAGGTAGAAAAGAAGTTGGCTACTGAGGATCATATCCATTATTTTGGACAGGACGTTGGAGTTGGTCACTAGTTTGACAGTAGACTTCTGTCTTCCTTTTTTTTTTTTTTGAATAGACTGGATATATGATTGCTTCCACACATTGGGATAAATACCAGCTATGTATGAAAGATTGTAGAAACAATACAGGACAGATATTAGCTCTGGAGCAGAATGTTTGAGAACAAATTGAAGAGATGCCATCAGGACCAGAAGACATTTTAGTGTCCAAGTTGTTTAGTGATATTCTGATGTCTTTTTGTCAAAAAACTACAAGAGGCATATATTGCTTGGGTTCTGGTATGAAAGAAAGTGATTTGCCTTGGTCGTCTGTGCAGAAATTTGAAGAAAAGAGTGATGCTAAGAGAGTGAAGTAACAGTGGTGCCATGAGAGAGTGGAAGAAGTACACTCATGAGCAAAAGTTGTGAACAATAGCCTTTGCAAGATACTAGAAGGGAATGCTTCCATTTGGGCAGGAGGAAAATTTTCCACTGTTGATACCTTCACAAAATCAGATTTAGATCTGATGATTACTATTTTGCCTTTGTTGTATGCATTGGTATAAGATGAATATGAAGCTAGGTTCTTGATACAAGCCACCTATAGTAAGACAAATTAGTTTTTCTTCAACTGCTTTGATACACAAACGTTTCTGGTGAACTAGGGCTTGGAAAACGGACAATAATTTTAGGTAGAATGGGGAATGAAGGCTTTCATTACAATGAGGATAATTTCTCTGATTTGTTTGGAGCAGATGTTAGAGATGGATAAGTGGAAACAATAGTTAGATCATGGAAAGGAGTAAAAATTCCAGAGGTTATCCTACTTGACCTTTGTAGTGCCAGAGGTCAAGAATGTTTGAGGAAGGACATCCTGTGAGAGAGGGAGAGAGAAAATGCTGAGAGGAGAGGTGACCTCTATGGTATACCCGAAAAAACTGATTAAACAGATAGTTCTTTAGAGTACTGGGAAAATGAATAGTGTCAGAAATTTAAATGGATGGATATGATCAAGTTTCATGGAAAGGAAGGTGAAGAGGCCTCAGTGGTCATCAGAGTTCGGAGACTAATAATTACAACAAATTAATGTTTCTGCCAATTGTGCTGGAAGATTTGCCATCTCAGAGTTCAAAAAAGGCAACAGTGATACTTACACTCCAAAAAATGTACAAGAAGTGTATGGCAATAATGTTTTGAATGTGCAAAAGTGCCAGCGATGGTTCCAAAAATATCAACAAGGGGACTTCAGCTTGAAAGACTTCCCTTGCTCTAGACACCCTGTCGGTAATGATATGCTGGAAGCTGCTATTGCAAGAAATTCCGATGCGACTGTTGAAGATTTAGCAAAAGATCTTAATTCATCGTCATTGACTTCTGTTGCCATTTGTAAGAACTTGGAATAGTATCTGAGCTCAGCAAGTAGGTTCCTCACAAACTGACGAACAACAATCGAAGAGAGCACATCAACATCTACACTGCTCTTCATTCTTGAGATGTTCAATCTCTGTTTATGAGTCATGTAATTACCTGTGATGAAAAGTGGATACTTTACAAGAATGTTGAACACTGAAGGCAATGGGTTCATTCAGGTGAACAGGCTAAACCTCAGCCAAAACAAAACCTTCACCCTCGGAAATTTTGTTAGCGTTTCGTGAGATATGGCTGGTATTATACACTTTGAACTCTTGCCACAAAACCAAACAATCACAGCTGAAGTATACTATGAACAACTCGATAAATTAAATGAAAAACTGAAAGAAAAGAGGTGCTCTCTGGTCAATTGAAAGGGTGTTGTTTTTCACCATGATAATGCACGGTGCAAGAATCACCTTCATAGTGCAAGAATCACCTGTATCAAGATTGAGGAACTCGTCTGGGAAAAGCTTCCACATCATCCATATTCTCATGATCTTGAATCTTCAAATTACCACTTATTTCGAAGTTTGCAACATTTCATTAATGAAAAACAATATGATACATTAGAGGCACTGAAATTGAGCCTGTGCGACTTCTTTGCCTCCAAACCTCTTGAATTCTATAGAATTCAAGAGGTTTGGATTATTTGCTGTAGTTGGTGGATTGAATGGTGGAGACAGAGTTGTAGAGTAGATGCCCTCTCTCGATGAGTCTTTGGACTCCCTGGAGGTATTATGTAATAATAATAATAATAATAATAATAAAGAAATGGACCCTTGTAGCACACCACTAGTGACTTTCCTCTTTCAGGATACCACATCACTATATACAGCTTGCTGATACCTCTTTAACAGCCACTTACCTATTCAATTCACTAATCAATTAACTTGTCCCATCTGCTCCAGTTTATAGATTGCCATACAACATGTTGCATGGCAATCTATCAAAAGCCTTTGCAAATTCTAAGTATACCACTGTATGTACATCTCCCTTGTCCAATACATTCTTCACCTTGTTCTAATACATCTGTAGGTTGGTAAAACATGACCTCCCTTCAACAAACACAAGCTGACAATCACAGAAAATACTGTTGTTATCAATGCACTTTTGTATCCTAGCTCTCGCCCACCTCTCCAACATCTTAACTGTAACTCCAGATATACAGGTCAGCTTATAATGCGTAGCTTTAGTCTTATCACCTTTGTGAAGTGGAACAACTTTACCTTCTTTCCATTCCTTTGGGACTTGTGCTGTTGCAAGACTTGTTAAACGGGTAAACTAAAGCTGATGCTAACTCCCAGAAACATCCCCTTAAGGCACATGGGGGGTATGTCATTAAGTTCTATTGCCTTATTGATATCAATCTTACTTAATTCCTCACATTCCTGTTGCTTACCACCATTGACTTCTCCCATTTCCTCTACACATGAGTTTCTCATGATTTTAGGATACCTTTTTTCTCACTTAATACCTTAATTATCCTCTGCAGCAGTTACCAATCTACCATTTTCATCATTAACATCATCTTGCATAATCATTTTTCTCCAACTTGCAAATGTTGCTAGCACTCTCTCCAGGATTTTTCTTGGCTTGATTAGTTAATTTCACTTTATATTGCATTTCTGCTCTCCTTACGAAGTTATCTTTATTCCAAAATGCTATCTTTTCATGCCAGTCTGTAGTACCATAATTAAAATCACCCATAATAATCACCATTCCCTTTTTCACTAAAACAAGTTGCTTATACATTTCTTCTTCATCACCCTCTACATTCCCTGACCTGTAGTAACATGTGGCCAAAATCTCTTTCTATCAACTTCACCTGATACCATACTGCTTCAAAACCATTGCTGCTATTTCCTTCTTCCATCTGTACCTTATGTGGACATAATTATCCAGCACTACTTCCTCTCCCTTCTTGTCTTTTCTATCCTCATGATAAACATTGTATCTTTCCATTTCTATTCCCTTCAGGATATTATCCTCATCCGACCATGTTTCACTTATTCCAACAATTTTTGGGTGACTAAACTCAACCACTTACTCTGTATATCTCCTTAGACTCGACTGATATCCCCCCCCTCCTATCCCAGACCATTCAATTCTTTGCTAATAATCCTCATACATTCCGATATCCACTTTCTTTGTGCTATATCATCCTGTCCACCTACACCCTCCCTCCCCCCCCCCCCCCCACACACACAGTTTCCCTGTTCTCTCATCATCTCCTTACACTACATTAACAAGCACTTCAGTCTCTTCTGTTCCAGTCTCATGATCTTTTACTTCATGTCTTACTTCCTCTGATCTCTTGCTTGCATCACTTGTACTTTCTTCTAGCAACAGTCTCTCCATTTGACTCACACCACAGCCATTCAAATGCAGTGTGTCACTTTTGATACAAATCCATTCTTCCCTCAAATATATGACACAGTTTGTATATATTGCAGTTTGTATATATGACACATATACAAACTGCACTCCCCCTCTTCTCATACTGGTGTGCCTCTGGATTCTGTTCTTGATCCCATACTATTTAAATTATTTCTTAATGATATTTCATGTGCATTGACTGGGAATCTTCAAATGTTTGCAAATGATCCAAAGTTAGGTAGAATTATCAGAAGTAGTGCTGATATTAATTCTCTACAGAAGGATTTGAATAAACTTTCCACCTGGACAAATGATTGGGGTTGAAGTTTTAATATTAATAAATGCAAGCTGCTACACTTTGGAATACAGAGATATAAGCCAACCTAATGTATTGGTGGAGCTGTACTTCAGGAAGTGGATGAGATTTGGAACCTTCGAGTGACAGTGTACTGAAATTCTGAGGGCATCGTATTGCTGCTTTAATAAAAAGTACATGTCAATGTACTTTTTATCATAGGAGGTGGTGGTGCCTCTATATAAAGCATTGGTCAGACCACATATGGACCGTTGTGCTCAGATTTGGTCACCTAATTTTCATTTTGATGAGGAAACACTAGAGAGGAACCAAAGATGAATAACCAAGGTGATATCAGGACTCTGGAGTGTTTGGTTATGAAGAGCGTCTGAAAGAATGTGGAATACAAAGGTTGGTGTATAGGATGAAAAGAGGAGATATGATAGAGACCTTCAAGTTAGTTAAGGGATTCTATCAAATTAATACAGAAGAAGTTATAAAAATAGTGGATGTTAAGATGAAAAGAACAATTTTTTACATGGAGAGTTGTTAGTGAGTGGAGTGCAGGTAGTTTAAATAACTTCAAAGTTCATTATGTTAGACATGTTGCTGGTTGAATAGGCCTCCCACAATGAGTCTGTTGACTCGTTGTGGGAGGCCTATTTAACCATGGAGGTTACCAAAATAATAATAATAATATCATTGTGCATTTCATTTTCCTTGTTGCATTTCTCATTCTGAATGACTCATTCTTCAATTCTTCCATTCAGGCAATTTCACACCCTGTTGCTCCTGCAGTCTCACTCCCTCTCATTCTTCCATTCCTTTCTTTCACTTTCAAAATCTCACTTACTTTCAATTTCTTTATTTGTAAATTTTTTCACTCCCACAGTGTTCCTTGCACTCACATTTATGCTCGCTTTCATTTCATCAGTCTGTTTTGCATTTGGTGATGACTTGTAGTCCAATAGAATATTGCACTTTTTACAAACCTCATATGACAACTTCTGCATCAGGTTTCCTATTAATAAACAAGGTGATATTATTTTAACCAGGTAATGAAAGTCATCTTCCACCCAGATTAAGATTAGCAAACCTGTCAGCATTATTTGACAGGTTTGTTAATGTCCCATGGTGTGGAAACAGACTGCCATTGAAAAGTGGTTTATATATATATATATATATATTATATATATATATATATATATATATAAATTTTTTTTAATATGACTCCCACTCTCAAAATATATATTCATACCATAAGTAGGCTAGGATTTTTTTTTTTTTTATTGATTTAATGTTTTTTTAAGACAATGAATGGAACAAGATTTATTCAGAATGGATTAAGAATTCTTAATAAGCAGTCTCATTTTCTTGTTTTTTATTTTATTCATAATTTCATGTAGTTGGGGATAAGTGAATTTTATATTTAATGTGTGTCAGTATTGTCTGATTTGTAGATAGAGTATGGAACACAGTGCTTAGATAAATTTCCTAGGCAGTATTACTATAAATTCATTGTTCTTGTTAGTATGCTGATATGAAATGGCAATGAAAGGCAAATCATTGTGTAAGTCGACACGGAAGACAAAAGTAAAAGGCTTGGATTTTTCAAAAATGGTACAGTGCCATGAATGTGATATGTATGAGTGGGAAGATATTGCAGATATTTCTGTAGAGAAGCTGAATAAGAGAAAAGAGTGAGTGTAGGAAATACAATATTCTGATAGACCACAAGACTTGTTTAAATATGAGTAGGGAGCATGGCATCGTAACTGAAACAGCAGTTGAAGAAGATTGTACAAATGCTCAGAAACTGTGTGGAAATGATGCCTAGAAAAAGAGCTTGATTGGCAATAAAGTTGGTGATAATGATGTTAAAAAACAGAGTGCAATTAACAGTAAGGTGACAAGCGGGGTATTGCCAATCACACATACGAACAAGCATGTGTGACTGACAATAAAATAGAGAGAGAGTGAATGACAGCCAAAAAAATAATGCAAGAATTGAAAGCTGAGGTGTTGAACATGAGGCAAGAGATGAAACAGCTGCAGAGTGAAATTAAGAGCATTATAGATATGTACGGAAGAGTGAAGAAGACAAAAATGAATGACATCTATATGAAAGAACCACAGGTGGCTTGTTATGGCAATTTGATTATTAGAGGAGTGTTAAATGAGAAGATGCACAAGGTTTGTTTGCCGTGAAGTAAAATGAATAGAGTGATTGAGGCATTGGATATTAAGAGTAAGCGAGTAAAAGAGTTGGCGGTAGTATTAGAGACAAATGACTGAATAGTGACAATGAGAATGTAAGATTGGATATCAGGAGGTTGTTGAGAAGGATAAAAGATAAGCATGTAATAGAAAAGGTGGTCAGTGATTAAGAAGAGAGCAAGAATTATGAATGATATGTTACTGGAAATGTGTGAAGAGAAAGGAGTGCAGTTTATTAATGTGTGGAATGAGTTTTGAAGGATGAATTGAACTGTATGAGTGATGGACTGCATTTGAATTGTTTTGGTGTGATTGATTTGAAGAGACTTCTACTGGAAGGGAGAATAGTGAGTGCAGAGAATGAAGCTGAGCAAGTAAGAAGCGATGTGAAAAAGCAGGAGAGTAAGGAAGGAGAGATTCAAGTGGTGCTTATGAATGAACAAGTGTGCAAGACAAACAGAGAAATGGGAACACTCAGAGTAGACAGGGAACACAGCATGAGAAAAGTTGATCCACAAAGAAAAAGTGAATGCATATGTAGACAAGAAGGGAATGGGTTGACTTGGGATGTAGGGAAATCAATTGGATTTGAAGAAGGTTCTAGGATGAGTAAGGAGAAAAAAAATGGCTCGAGGAAGGTGAAGTCACATCTAATTATTGATATCAGTGAAACTTGTTATAGATCCTGGAATGAATTAAGTTTTTATACGAATGCTAGAAGTATCAGAAACAAGGGAAATAAATTAATTGCATCGATTGAGTATGTCCACCCAAAAATTGTTGGAACAAATGAGACATGATTGAATGAAGATAACATTCTGATAAGAATACGGATGGAAGGGTATGGTGTATTTCGTGAAAAGACAGAAAGGATAAAAAAGAGATGTGGAGTGCTATTGGTGATATGAAAAGAATTATGTCCATACAGACAGAGATGCAAGGAAAAAATAGTGGCAGCAGTTTTGAGGCAGTATGGTCTGATGAATAGAATGAAAAACTTAGTCAGATATTGCTATAGACTTGGTAATATGGAGGGCACTGACTATGAAATGTATAATAAAATAGGAAAAGGGTGATCATTATGGGTGATATATTTTGGAATGATGGGATAGCAACCAGAAATAAAGAAAATGAATTTCTCAAGTTTTTGTGGAGCAACTACCTCAGACAGTATGTAACAGAGAGCACATGAGGATTGAGGGACTTGGGTTTGATCATTTCATTGACGATGTTATTATAAATTAGGTTTCAAATCTTCCTCCAGTTAGTGAGAGTGACCATGAAATGGGTGGCTGCCAGCCATGTGAGGACATCTGTGAAGAAAGGAAATATATAGTACAAAGCTAGAGATTATGAGAAGCTCGGGAGACAACTTACAACTGTAGCATGGAATGAGGAGTTGGATGGAAAGTAAATCAGTGCAGCTTGGGTGATATTCAAGAACTATCTAGTAGAAGCACTGTCTAAATCTATTCTAAGGGTCCAAAGATTAAATAAGATAGTGTGAAATGAATGAATGAATGAAGAGCTTAAGCATGCAATACAGAGAAGGCAGCATGAAATGAGTGGTAATTATCAATTCCATGAGGAGTAGTACAAAGAGCAGGCAAGGAGAGTGACTCAGTTGGTAAAGGTAACAAAAGTGCAGCATGAGCAGCAGTTGGCTAATAACGCAAAATAAAAATCCTAGGGAGTTCTTTCGATATGTAGCCAGCAAAAAAAATAATAAATAAATAAGATAATGATAATGGTAGGATGACACTGATTGGAGAAAATGGTATAAAGACAACTGCTGCAGAGGATATAGTTGAGATATTTAATGAGCAGTTCATAAAGGTCCTTCATCCTTGTGAATGTGACATCATAGAGAATTTCAGAGTGGTGGATGAGGAGCAGGACAGACTGACTGTGAGTTGGCAAGAGGTATATGGGTAATTCAGCAAACTTGATGTTGATAAGGCTGTGAGAATTGATGATATATCGCCACATATATAAAAGGAATGAGAATGGGAGTTGACATCTCCCTTGACATATTTGTTTAATATGACTCTTACATTGGATCAAGTTCCAAAGTAGTAGAAGGAAGGCAAGATTGTACTGCTTCATAAGGGGGGAGGGGTTACAGAACCTCAGCATCAGATTATAGGCCAATCTGTGTGGCAGGTGTAGTGATTATAATGCTGGAGAGGCTAGCTAGAACTAGGACTCAGAATTGGGTTGACAACATTGGTATTATCTTTGATGGGCATCATGGATTTGCTAAAGGGAGGTCATGTTTTAGTAATCTACTTATTATAATAAGGTGACAGTAGCATTGGATGCTGGAGATGAATACACAGTATATACTTACTTTGCAAAGGCTTTTGATAGATTACCCCAAGACAAGTTGATAGTCAAACTAGAGTGGATGGGGTTGTATATTAGACTAGTGCATTGGATTGGAGATTGGCTATCTGAAAGATGTCAGCAACTTGTATGTGGGGGAGCAATATCCCAGAAGAGGAAAGTCACTAATGGTGTGCCTCAGTTCTGTTTTAGGGCCATTGCTGTTTAACTTGTATGTTAATGACACTGTGGAAACTTAAATGTGGATGTTCAGTTGTTTTCAGATGATGCAAAGTTGGGACAGATTATTAGGAGCAGATCTTGTGGCATTAGAAGAAGACTTGAATAGACTGAATAAATGGACACAGGAATCGGAATGCCAATTCAATGTTGCAAAATATAAGATTTTAAAATTTGGTAAACAAAGATAGGATGCAGAATTTACTCTTTGTGGGGATATATTGTTGAAGGTGGAGGAATTAAGAGATGTTGGTTGATATGGACCTAAAATTTAGGGCACGCGTCAGAATTGTGAGGATAACATAAGAAATTCTGACAGTGATGCAGAGGACACTGACTTGTAGAAGTAAGGAAATTCTGGTTCCATTGTAGGCCTTGATTAGGCCACATTACTGTGCACAGAGTTGATCATCTGGTTTTCAAAAGGATTAATATATGCTGTATTCTTCTCTAAAGAAGAATTTCTTGTCTATGTAATAAAAATAAACACACACACACACAAATTCTTTACCCCACCTACAGAACAAATGTACTACAGGTTTACAAAAACCGTTTGTGGGTAGGAGCCACATAAAAAAAAAATAATAATAAATAATTCTCTATGTCTCTTTGCTTCACCTAGCAGCCATTCATGATATCAGTGAAAGCAGAGTGACTGGTTTAGAGAAACTTGCTGTAGGCCTAAACAAGCCACTTACTAAAGTGGTTTGAAAAAGTTCCATGTTTGGTCTCTAGAGCAAGATTTCCAGACTATGTAAAAATAAATAAAAACTTTACAAAAAATATATATATAAAATTGATAAAAATGGAGAAAAAAAAATCCTGAGCCCACCCATGGTGCAAATGTGCTGTAGGTTTATTAATTAATATCCTTTCATAGGTGTGAACCACATTTAAGACTCTGCTCATTTCAGCCAAGACCACATTATATGGGACCAGTTCCCTACAGTCTCTAACTAAACTTGTCATAACACTCATCTTTTAAACTACTTCACATTACAGCAGATGCTAACATGATTGTATGAAATAAATTTGCATGTTTATTTCTGAATGCTAATCTAAACAACATAAAAATATATACACAAAAAAAATTTTTTTTTTTATTTATAATTGCATGTTTCCTCTACATTATTCAGATTATGTTATGGAATTCTGTAATTAATGTTTTTAACTTTTTATTTACAGTATTTACATTAACTGAAATTGATCTGCTTATAAATGTTGGCTTGCTTGCTTTAATTTTTTAAAATTTTGTTTGTTTTTTTAACTTCACTGTTGAGTGTGTTTATGATAAATGCAAAATCCAGCTGATGGAAACTGTTTAACATATTTCTGTGATTTATATATATATATATATATATTTGTCACTTTTTCTATATATTTATTTTGGTATTTTTTTGTACCTTTATAACTGCATGTAGATTGCCATACACTAAATAAATAAATAAATATATATATATGTGTGTGTGTGTTATATATATATACATACAGTATATACACATGTATGTATTTTTCCCTCCCTTTATTTTTATATAAAGATCATTCTTCTGTAAGACAAGTCCTTCAGATTCTGTTCCTCGTTCTCCAACATCATTTTCCTTCAGGTAGGAATGCTGCATTGGATAAAACTGCAATAATTTCCTAAATAAACTCATATTTTTGTTTCAGATTTTAATGTTTTTGAAATAACATTTTTAATTATAACATTAAAAATATGCACAAGCTAATATATACAGGGTGTCCCAAAATTCACGCAAGAAGTAATTTTGATAGAAAACACAGGTTTTTAATTAAAAATTGTAATTTCTTATTGATTCGTAAAGTATACAGTATAGGGTTATGCATGGAATAGCATATCGGTTAAATGGCCTCCACGGCTTTGCTGGCACATACGCACTCTTTTGTCAAAATTTTTCATGACCGTTTTGCATAAATGTGGCTGAATTTCATTGACACAGCACTCAATTTCCTCCTTCAAGGCATGGGTGGTTGTGGGCTTGTTGGCATAAACCTTAGACGTCAAAAAACCCCAAAGAAAAAAGTCCAATGGCGTTAAGTCACATGATCTGGGCGACCAATTCTGATCACCAAAACGGGAAATTACACGACCAGGAAATGACTCATGCAGTAATTGAATTGTTTCTCGGGCTGTATGACATGTGGCACCATCTTGTTGAAACGATATGTCGTCCACATCCATATCTTGCAATTTAGGCACAAAAAACTGGATTATCATGTCGCGATAGCGAGCACCATTAACTGTTATTGCCTTACCAGCCGCATTTTCGAAGAAGAATAGACCGATGATGCCTCCAGCCCAAAATCCGCACCAAACAGTGACACACTGTGGATGCATTTGTTTCTCAACAATCACTCGTGGATTTTCTGAACCCCAAATGCGACACTTTTATCGATTAACGAAGCCATCAAGATGAAAATGAGCCTCATCGCTGAAGATGATTTTGTTCGAAAAATAAGCATCCACTTGTTGTTGTTCCATAATCCATTCAACGAACTCTCTTCGCTGTGTGTGATCAGTAGGCTTCAGTTCTTGAGTCAGTTGAACTTTGTAAGCATAAAGATGCAAATCTTTCTTGAGAATACGCTGTAGAGAGCTTCTCGAAATGTCCAATTCAAGACCACGGTGCCAAATTGATGTTCCTGGACTCTCAGCAACACTCTCACGAACTGCTTCGATGTTTTTTGTTGAACGACTTGTTGAAGGACAGCCAAAGTGTATAAGATCACTAATTGATCCGGTTTCCTTGAATTTTTTAATTAATCTTTTCACAGTTGATGAAGTTAAATCACCATTCCGACCATAATTTGTATGAAAATTGCGGACTGTAGCTGCCAAACCTTCATTATTTTTAAAATATTGCTCAACAATGAAAATGTGTTGTTCTTTCATGTAGCACTCCATTTTTAATAACTCAACTGTCAGCTGTCTTTTTTTTTTTTCTCGTTGGCAACACTTTATCACACAAATGGTGCTAAATTTAAATCTTGCGTTAATTTTGGGACACCCTGTATATATTCAAAGTCATGTTAAACCATCTCTTTGAATGCTTCTGGCAAACATGATTATGATTACATTACTGGATGTACACTGTACAAAATGACTATATATGCAGTCTGCTTTGGAGGATATGCAGTTTGTTAGAGAAACTGTCTCAAATTTTGGAAAACATTTTTTTTTATTAGTAATATGTTTACGATAAAGAGCCAAGAGGCACTCTTAGATTTCGATCTCCGAGTTTTGTATCCGGCTTTAAAATAATGAGGGATTTATTATCCCCTTAACTTAGTAATATGTTTATTATTATTATTATGAAGGCATCTCCATCGAGTTAGAAAACTTGTCGTGGGAGATGCATTATTCACATATAGCCATCATTCACAAAATGCCTTTCATACTTCTCCTTAAACTCATTCACTGATGACACATCCACAACCATCTCTGACAATCCATTCCACCCATCCACTACCCTCCAAGCAAAAATTCTAATCCTAATACTCTTGCTAACCACACTCTTACAAACTTTTACTTGCAATTCTTTGCATGTACTAAAAAACAAGTCTTCATTATCAATACTATAAAACCCCTTTAATAACTTGAATGCTTCTATCATGTCCCCTCCTTTTTCCCTATCAGCTAATTTTTGAGGCCTATAGACCATCAATCTGTTCTCATAGTGAGCATTCTACAATCTTTGTCACTCACCTCTGAATCCTCTCCACAACTTCCTCATCCTCACAGAATCTAGGCATCCAGATCTGTGCACAGAGTCCATATGTGACCTTATTAAAGCCTTATATAGAGAAACAAATTCTTTATCATTTGTTTGTTAGTGTGTTCTTCAACAACCATGTAATCTGATGCACTGTGTTCGCTACCTTTGCAGCATGCCCTATAAACTTCAGCTCCCTGTCCACAATCACACCCAAGTCCCTAGCCTCATCGGTTCAGTTTCATCAGTATAGTACACAATCTCTGATCTCTTCACAGAGTGTATCATCTGACACTTGATCACATGAAACTTGCAGCCATTTTGCCTTGCCCATACTGCTAATCTGTTTAAGACTTTCTGCTGGATCTCTGCATTACTTTCATTTGCCACTGCTCGTTCCAGCAAACATTCAGCAAAAACTGAATTTTTTCCTTTCAAATCATTTCCTATACCATTAATATACAAATTAAACAACATAGGAACCAAGTACTAAGCCCTGTGGAGCACCACTAGTCACTTGCCTTCTCCTGTACTCAACTCCTCCATAAACCACTCTTTGATATCTGTCCATCAGTGACCTTTATTACAAATTACCAGATTCATCCCCATTTGCCCCAATTTATGCAATAGAGTTTTTTTGTGGAATCTTGTCAAAATGCTTTTGCAAAGTTTAGCAATATCACTGAGTAGCCATATCCCTTATCTAACTCCATTGTCACTTGACTATAAAAAGTAAGCAGATTACTAAGACATGACCTATCCTTCACAAAATGCTGATTGGCCTATAATTTCCTACTTCTGTCTTGGAGCTTCTATTATGCAGAGGAACTATTTTGCCCTCTTTACACTCCATTGGCACCTTACCATGGCTTTGTTCGTATTGAGGTTCTGCAATATTTTAAGCAGCTCCATTTCTTCAACCTCTAATTCCTACTGGTTATTATCACCACATGGATGGTATCCCCCCCCTGCAAAATACTCACTCGGTAATTCAATTATTTGGTTTCATTCTATTACTTCCCTGCCATCAGCACTTCAATAGTTACTAGTTGTTTAATAGAGACATGCATTACACATACTATCTTTTTTGAATAATGGCTTCACACATGTAAGAGAAAACTAAATGTAATCATTGCTCCTATGCATATTGCTGATTATGTCATAAGCTTCTTTTATGAAGAAAACAGAAAAACTGATGACAACATTTAAATTATGAATGCAATGAGGAGGCATACAGTATGCATATAACATCATGTCTCAGTCACAGCTGTTCAGTAGGAGGAAACATTATTAGAGTTCAAAGATGTGGGAATAAATGTATAATTAATTCATTTTAAAAATAAATAAATAAATATAAACAATTAACAGCATTCACTTCCTAAAACTTAGAATCAGGCATACAGTCTGTCTGATTAAGATTAGGACAGTGGCATAAGGCTTCGCATGATTCAAAAAATAGACGATCAAATTTGAACCTACTATAAGTATAGAATCTTGGTATGGTTCCACTGAACTATGTGTCTAGTGTCGATGGTATGAGAAGCAAGGTTTGTAGGTGGAGTACAAATTATATCTACAAAGGATCCTTGCTGTTTGTTCAGATGTTCCTTTTAACACCAGATTGCAATCTAGAAGAGGGATGATAATTATCAAATATTTTCTTTATCAAAGTCTTACTGTATCCATTAAGTAATAGAGTAAGTTTTATTTTATTTAATTCTTCTAATAGAAGAGACTCAGAAGAACAAATTGTATGTACTTGTTGTACAAGGCTTTTGATGATATATATTTTCGGTGAAGTATGACGATGTGAAGGTGCGTGGATATATATGCCTGTAAAGGATGGCTTCCTGTAAACAAAAAATTCAGTACAGTGGTATCTCACTAATCCGAACTAATAAAAACTGCGCTCGTTCAGATTAGCGAATTTTCCCCCTATATAATAACTAGCGTTTAAGACAAAGAATAATGAGATTCTAATTGTACATCAATTTAATCCTGTAAATAAATGGAGTAACTGATAGAAAAAAGCTACTCTACTGTAATGTAAAACTTTAAAAATGATACAGTACACAAGTTTATTTTAGTAAAAAATTTTGTTTGTATGTACTTGTATTGTTGAGGATTCTGATTTAATAAAATTGCATAGTTCAGTACATAACTTAATTTGTGTAAAAAATATCACTTTCTTGTACATAACACAAAAAAAAAGTTTCACAAAATAACACAAAAAAAGTTTTTTTTTTATTTCTTTGTAAAAAAGTCACTGATTTTCTTTTACTTCTTGGAAGCTAAACTTTTTTGCTAATGCTTCTTCTCGGAGCTGCATTAGCAATAAAATTTTGTGGAATGGCGTATCATTCTGCTTAGCCCATTCTATACACACATTAAAACTGTCAACTGCTTCTTCATGTTTTACTTTTTTTTTCTTCGAATTCTTTATCATCATTGTCTAGAAGATGATGATAACGATATTCTCTAGCGTCATATTTATAATTTCAGCATCTGATTTGATTTTGAATTCACTTTTGGTTCTACCTGTAATCCATTCAGTAACATCTGTTTGTGAAATTTCAACATTTGGATTTATATTTTTAACCAAATTATGCACGTTTTGATTTTCCACTTTTTGTGTATCACCGTAGTTATCTTCGTAAATTCTAGAAGGCCACAGTTTTTTCATGAAGCTCGACAGCAGTGATTCATGCTAACAATACAGTACGTACTGTACAGTATAAAAAAGCAAACATGAACACACAAAAAATCAAAATAGACTTACAGTGTAAGCATACAATCAACAATATGAAAAAAAATACTGTACTGTAATAATAAAATAAATAATAATAATTAAAATAATAATTATTAAATAAAAAATAATAGGACACAAAATAATAATATGTAATAAATAAAACTTTTTTTTCCTTTCAAACCGCAGTTCGCATTACTGGAGGGTTCGGACTAAAGAGGTTCGGATTAGTGAGATACTACTGTATTTACCAACAGAGATACAATGTATTAAAAGTATCTAAAAAGGGAAGATTGTTGTTAGATTCAGTTTCTATAGTGAACTTAATGTGGGTATATAAGGAGTTAATTTTATTCAGAAACTGAAGTAGTTCTGTTCCAGAGCGAGACCAGATTGTAAAGATGTATCCATAAAACGTAGCCAAATGTGAGGTTGAGGAGAAATGGTGTTAGAAGTGTGATTCTCTAAATGCTCCATAATGTAATCAGTCAATGCTGGTTGTATTGGATTACCCATCACAGTACCTTCAATCTTCTGAAATAATTTATTATGCCAAGTAAAATAGCTAACATTGATAGTAAACTTGAATAAATTGATGATGTCAACAGGGAAATCTACTTGTAAAAGCTGTAGAGTTTCTTCAAGTGGTATATTTGTAAACAATGAAACTCCATCAAAGGAAACCATTTTAGACTTTGAAGATGAAGATTCACATCAAACTTAGGCCTTTTGGGAGGAATCTTTATGTGAGTGTTTTGGGTTCGGTTGAAGGTGAGTTAGCTAATCTTATATGGAAGTAGCAGAGGTGATATCACCTTTTTTTCTTCTGGAAACTTGGGTTTTTCATCCCACATACAGACAAATCAACCTTCAGAATACACACAATTTACAGACACAAAAATACTAGTCGTGGTGGTGATCAGTAGATGGCATTGGTGTAGGTGTTAATGGTATGGTAGTAGCGGTTTGTTGTAGTTGGCATATTAAGTGGTGGAGATGGAGAGTTGTAGAGTAGGTGCCCTCCCTCGATTAGTCTTTGGAGGTGTCATGAAAGAATAATAACAGGTGGTTTTCCCAGTAAAATTTCATAGAAGCCTTGAAAGATATTTTTCCAAATAATAAATAGGAGATCTTAACTATAGGACATAATAGAAACCTTAGGAAAGTCCAAGCATGATGAATCCGCAACTTTTAAGGATCTGTCTCTCTTCTGTTAGAAGAATTAAATAAAATAAAACTTACTCTATTACTTAATGGATACAGCAAGATATTGATACAGAAAATATTTGATAATTATCATCCCTCTTCCAGATTGCAATCTGATGTTTAAAAGATCAGCATACTCTACGTTAAAGGAACATCAGAACAAATAGTAAGTACTCTTTGCAGAGAATATAATAGAACTCTAATACATCTTCAAACTAGCCCAGAAGTTATCTTTCTTACCACCCTATCAAAGATATATTATCACCTTTATCTTTGCCATGTGTTTGTCAAATACCTTGTTCTTGTCATCTTTGTTACTTTAAACAGATTGGCCATTCTGCTACTATTAGAATCTAATAACATCATGATTATATAAGATTTTTGGAATTTGAAGATTAAGGCCTTGCTTCTCATGCCATTGACACTAGACACATAGTTCACTGGAACGATACCAAGATTCTACACTATAGTAGATTCAAATTTGATTGTCTATTTTTTTTAATCGTGTGAAGCCCTACACCACTCTCCTAATCTTAATTGGACAGACTGTATGCCTGTTTCTGTTAATTATTTATAATTTTTATACTTTTATTTATTTATTATTTTTAAATTAAGACAGGTGATAAAAATATCAGCATACTCTACTTTAAATGAACATCTGAACCTCATTACATGCTGTATAACTCATTCTTGTATTCAGAATTGAAATGTTGTCACCAGTTTTTTTTTTTTTTTTTTTTTTTTTTTTGTCTTCTCCCTAAAAAAAGCTCATGACATATTGAGTGAAATATGTAAGAATAATAAATGATATTTAGTTTTCTCTCACATGTGTAAAGTCATTGTTCAAAAAAATACAGTATCCTTCCATAGTCTTTCCTCCTTTTACTTGCAACATAGCAAAAAAAAAAAAAAAAAAAACCTTTAGGGTTTCTTTTGGTCTCATCAGCTAGCTTTCTCTCATAATTAGCTTTAGTCTTTCTTATTATACTGGTCACTCTTCTTTCCTGCACCTTATATTGCTTATTGGCATGCTCATCACTTTTTTCTTTATAATCTCTCACAACATTTTCTTTCTGTTCAACTACTGTTTAATAAAGCTCTTCATCCATCTATCGTCTACTTGATTTATCCTTCTAACTCTAGGTATACATTGAGGTACTGCTTTCTTCAAACACCCCTTGACCATCTCCCATGAATATATCCCCTGGATTATAGCAGCAATTAATTATATATTTCGTCCTGTTGTCCTCTATGTCACACCCTCTGCATCCCTGTCCTCATGATGTCCACTAACATCTCTCCCCCTTCAAATTCTTATCTCATGGCTCTGCTGAAAGTTGACTCCTTTGTAATTCCACATATGAAAATCCCTTCTAAACAGAAAATTCTGCATGTTTGGCAATCTTCCAGGTTAAGATTACATAATCTCTTTCACCAAGTAAAGGCAGCATAAATAGATTGGTTACTGTTAATTTCTCTGATGCTGTGATCAGATTCAGCGCTCTTGAACCTCCTATCCTCTCTATTACATGCTGTCTTGGGTAATTATTTCTCATTCATTCATTCATTTTTATTCATCTTCAAGGCCCACCTTTCCTAACTGGGTTGTGGGAGCAGCAGCTGCAAGAGGAACTTCCAATGGTCACGATCCTCTGCCAGCAAGCTCAGGTGTTCCAGTGGGACTCCCAAACGTGTCCACCCAAGGTTTTGGATATAATCTTTCCAGCAAGTCCTTGCCCTTGGCCTTAGACATAGTTTATTATGTTGGTGCATGTGCTTTTTGCTGTCTCTGCATATGTTGTTATATGCACACAACATAACATTGCTTCCTTTCCCATCCGGAGTCTTGTGCTGTAACTCATATGTAGGCTGTTACTCAGAACAGTATTTTTAAAAGTGAGATAATAATAGAGATGATGTAACTAAAATGCTTCAATTACTATCACTGCATTTTATTTAAGTAAAATTGGTATATTCATGGAACAATGCACAGGTAAATAAATTATACTTGACAGGAAATAAAATTCCTGTTTAATCTACTTTCTACCCAAGTCAACAGACAAAAGTTTATATGAGAAAAAGTGTATCTTTATAACATGGTATATATAGAGGCAGTTAATTGTACGTCATGTTGCTAACAGGTGTTCTCAGGAGGTATAGAGGATGTTATGAGTACTATATGATTAAGTTTACATTATTACTAGCTTCTCAAGTTTTCTACCAAATTAATTGTTTATTTACTTGATCTAAAAGTAAATTATAACATAATTCTTGTCAAGCATAATTTATTGTTTTTGAATGAATATTGCTTTTACATTTTACCCGAGATGAGGAAAAAGTATGCATGTGGAGTATCTAGGCTACTTCTATGTATAGGCTGCTGACTTCACATCATGTTGTCTCATTATCCCATAATGCATGGCACACTTCCTTATGAACATATTTATTTCCATGCAATATCAGAAGGATCATTACCCAAACTGTTTGGACCTTTATTGAAATCTCATTAGTAGTAGCTAGACTCGCATGTTTTTTGCTTGGCCAAAAGTAATGTATACTTGATAAGAATTTTTTTTTTTATCCTTTACCCAAGCATAAGCTAACAAAAGTTTGCAAAAGTTCTGAGGTAACTTTGCTACTAGGTTATGTAAAATTCGATGTAGCTTGGAATTTTACAAGCGCTTTACATTGACTTTTAGAGGGATCGCATCCAAAATTCACAAATTGTAAACAGTAGGTATATTTGCGGCATTGTAATCTGTGGGTCTTGTATTATTGTAAACTCTTTATTTATTGCGCCTTTGAATTTTCTATCGTATGTTTTGTAATACTTATTATTTAATCACTTTGTCTTTACTTTACTTCTATATATAATTTTCTTTTCACTTTAATTTACTTTACTATCTCTTTATCTTCATTAACGTTATTCATTCCTCACTTTAACTTTATCTAATCCTTTCATGTACTCTATTAACTTTATTCACTTTGTGTTACCTTCAATATTCTTTACCTATACCGGAGATTGCCATTTATTGCAGTCTCATTGGGGAAACTGGAGCCATGGAAATACTGAAAGCTCACTTGCTTAATATAGCAAGTTCTTTTTCTTTATTAAAATTAAATTATACTTGACAAGAAGTTTTTATCCTTTTTCCAAGTGTAAGTGAGCAAAAGTTTGTGCATGGGGTATCTTGTTGGGATTGCCCCATATCCAGAGCAGATTTGGCCTTTATTAAAGTCTCATCAGTGGGAGGCTAGACCTGTGGAGATAATGAATGCTCAGACAATGAAGTCATATTTATATATAGAAGTAGTAAAATGGAGTATCCCTATATTATTAAAATACTGCAGATGAGAGGCAGGAAATTTTTTCCACTTGGTTTGTAAGTAAATTATACTTGGAAAGTTCTCATAGACAGGCTTATACGTTGCTTATGCATTATTAAATCACTTAAGGAATTGAACAACGTAGATACGAATATAAATTAAATTAAACTTTAATAAATATTTCCAATATTTCGGCAACGTCACATTGCCATCTTCTAAAGGAACTTACAAAAAAAAGCACGTGCACATAGGCACTACAACACAGTAACTGAGAATGAAGAGATGATGCTATTGCTCTCCTAAAAGTCCTGATGGTGCCCTCTAGCAGGCTAAGTAGGTGTTCTTGGCTGTTGGGCTGAAGGTCTGCTGATGTAAGCCTTCCAAATTTGGGGCAGTCGCATACAACCAAATTTGTTGAGGTTTGGAGAGTTTCTTAGGGCTGAGGCTGATTCCATAAATAGTCTTTCGAATTTGCATTTGCTACAGTGTATTACTGTAGCTTTCTTCCACAGAATACTGTGGAAGAAAGAGCATGTTCAGCAAGACCAGAATGGCTATACTTGTGAAAACAGATGTAGTCCTTGTGTTCAGAAATTCTGATATTCGCTTCCCTGCCTGTTTGGCCAAAGTAAGATAGTTTACAGCATGGGACCTGGTATACACCAGGTAGGTCTAGGGGAAGTGGTTGGTCTTTAGTGGAGTGGATAAGGGATGCCAATTTTCTGTATGGTCTGTTACAAGAGGTCAGGTCATGTTTTTTTTTAAGATTTTGGTAATTTTTTCCGATGTAGGGAACGGTGATGGATTTAGAGTAATCCTTGTTGTGGAGGGAGGTGAGGGGGGGGTTGTAGATTTTAATATTTTTTTGGGGGGGGGATAGCCATTGGCTGAGAAAGTGTTGAGGATGTGATTTAGTTCAGTGTTTAGGGTCGTGTTGTTAGAACAGATTAGTTTAGCCCACCACTCCATATTGTTGTGAGGGTGGGGGCGGGGATTGTTGGTGAATGTATCTGCCTGTATGGGTGGATTTTCTATAAACTGAGAAAACCAAGGTTCCATCAGGCTGGCAGGTGACTAGTGTGTCTAGGAAAGGGAGGCTGTTGTTTTCCTCTTTTTCGAGGGTGAACTTGATTCTGGGGTGCTGGATGTTTAAGTGTGTTAAGAAGGAGAGGAGTGTTTCAGAGCCATGTGGTCAAATATCGAACACATCATCAACGTAGCAAAGCCATATCATTGGGTTTTGTGGGGCAGAGGCTAAGGCTTTTTCTTCAAAAGTCTCCATAAAGAAATTGGCCAAGGGTGGGAAGAGTGGTGAAACCATGGCTGTCCCCTCTATTTGTTTGTAGAATTTTCCCTGCCAAACGAAATAGCCTGAGTTCATTGTGAACTGAAATAGGGCTGAGATATCGGGAGAAAATTTAGCTTGGATTAGCTCTAAAGTTTCCTTGAGTGGGACGTTTGTGAATAAGTAGGAGACATCAAAGCTGATCATTATGTCAGTATGTTGGAGTGTAAGGTTTTCTATGCTGTCTTTTGAAGTGGGCTGAGTTTTTTTATCTGTGGTGCCAGTATAGTATGTGAGCTCTCTGGCCAAATGTTTAGCTAATTTGTATGTGGGGGAATCAATGCCATCCACTATGGGACGTAATGGCACATTTTTTTTATGTATTTTTGGGTGTCGGTAAATACGGGGGGGGGGGGGGGGGGGTAGAGAGTTAAATGGCTTTAATCTGTTGGTAACTTCTACAGGCCAAGAAGTGACTTTCTTAAGGAGCCTGTGAAGTTTTCTAATTTGTGAGTTGGTGGGATTGTATTCGATAGGGAGGTAAGTAGCCCGATCTAATAGAAGAGCATTAAGCTTACCAGTGTAGTCCTTTTGGTTAAATACTACAGTTGCATTTCCCTTATCTGCTTTGGTGATAACTAATTCTTTATTATTCCTCATTTCCTGCAAAGCTTTATATTCCTTGTTGGATATGTTGGTTTTTGGTGGTCTTGCTTTGGAGAAGACACAAGCTACATCCAGTCTTACACTGTTGGCAATTTGATGTGGAAGGTGGCGGATCTGGATCATAATAGCCTCACTAGGTATTTTTCTGGGAGCAATGGCAAAGTTGTGGCCATGTGAAAGCCCGTTGAGTGCTTCGGACTTAAGGGTGACTGAAGAAAGGTTGATTACGGTGTGGTAGGAAGTTTTGGATTGACGGTAGAGTTCTTTTTTAATTTTTCGTATTTTTTCATCTGTCAGCCTCGTATTTTTTTAAATTCTTTGTCTGCAGTGGTACACGAGACGTCATGTAAAATTGACCAAAGCTTGTGATTTAAAGTGCATGAAAGCTCTTCTTCGAAGGCATGAATAGCTTTGTTAATGTCCGGAGACCTTGGAAGAAAAAACGTTAACCTCTTCCCCACAAAAACCGACCATATGGCTTCGCTACGTTGATGATGTGTTCGCTATTTGGCCACATGGCTCTGAAACACTTCCCTCCTTCTTAACACACTTAAACAACCAACATCCCAAAATCAAGTTCACCCTGGAAAAAGAGGAAAACAACTACATAAAATGTCTCTGCTTGTCAGGGTATTTTCAGTAACCAAGTAATCCAATGAGCTGGTTTAGCCAATTTTGCAATATGCCCCCCCCCCTTAGCTCCATATCCACTAACACCCCAAAATACCTGGCTTCATCCATTTCCTGGAGTACAGTTCCATCAATGTGATACACAGCTGGTAATCTTTTCACCTAAAATGCATAACTTTCCAGTTTGCCACATTAAATTAACATCCACTCTCCTTTGCCGAGACTGCCAGTCTTTCTAAATCATCCTGCAAAATTTTAATGTCATCTTCATTAACTATTGCTCTACCCAATTTTGCACCATTGGCAAACAACTGAATAGTTCCTGTCATATTCTTTCCTATATTGTTAATGAAGAAATTAAATAGTAGTAGCCCAAGAACAGAGCCTGCAACATGTTTCTATTCCCAAGCCTTCTACTGGACTCTTCTCCTGCTCTCTGATATCTTTCCATTAACTATCCTCTTATTCACATCACCAACTTTATATCCATCCCCATGTGCTCAATTTATTGATTAGAACTCCATGTGGTATCCTGTCAAATGATTTTGCAAAATACAGCAGTATCACTGTAAACTCATTACTTTTATCCAACTCAGCTCTCACTGTATTATAAAATATGAGCAAGTTACTGATAGGCAAGACCTATCCCTTCACAAAACCATGTTGCCCCCTGATATAGTATCCCATTTCTGTCTGTCTATTCCTGTATTTTGCTCTTGACCAACTTCTCCAGTATGACTCCTGATAGCTGACTGGTTGGTAATTAGCCACATCAGTCTTGGAGCCTCCTTTATGCAATGGAACTATTTTCCACTCCTTAGGACTAACCCAGAGCTGAGACTTAGATTAAACAGTGTGGTCAAAGGTACTGCCAATTCCCTAGCACCTTTTTGTAAAACTTGAGCTAATATACCTTCTAATCTAATAGCTATATTCATATCAAGGTTCTGTAATATGCTATGCACCTCCAGTTCATTTACCTCAATGTCCATGTATGCCTTGGCCTCTCTTGTTACTTCAATATCTCCACATGATTATATGGTCTTGCAAAGTGTTCACATAGTAATTCTTCTATTTTGTCTGATTCATTACTTTCTTACTATCGCCATCCGTTAAAATCATTCTGCCGTGAACATTCTTTCTTTTACTGACGACATACCAAAAAAACTCTTTGGAGATAAATTCTCTGATGCAATTACTAGATCCAGTACTCTCAAACTTATAGTATATTCCATCACATGCAGTCTTAAGTAATTATTCCTTAGTAACTGTATAAATTCCATTTCCTTTTTCCCATGTCCCTTCCTTCTTCTAATCTATGTTCTTTATATGGGGGACTTCACATAGTTGAAGTCCCCCATAATAGTTACCCGCCCTCCACTCGTTGAGCTTATTTGCGATGCATACTATCTCCATCATCCTTTACATCCTCTGGTCTATAGAAACATCCAAGTGTATATTTTGTTCTGCTGGCCACTATCTAACACCAGATGGCCTCAAATGTGCTAATCTACCCTCTTTGGTTGCAGTTCATCGACTATCATCAATAATGGTCCCCCCCACACACACACACACATTCTTTTCTCTATCCTCACTGAACACACTATCCCTTCATATTCTATCTCACTATCAGCCATGCTTCGCTAATGCCAATCACTTTTGGCCAGGATGAACTAACCAATGCCAAAAACTCCTCCCCCTTGTTTCGCATGCTCCTGGTATTGGTGTACATAAAGTGCAAAAACTCCTTAGAACCACTGCTGTCCTGTCACTTTATACTAACTATTGCAAAATTAATGGCAATGGTGGGATAATGAATGCAAAGATATTACTGAGACTGTGTTAGAATGCAGAAAGAGAGAGAAAGTGAAAGAATAGATTGTTTTGGCAGATAAAAATTATTTGTAGTACAATAAGTAAGAAATGAAAGAGTCGAAGAGTACTGAAATGAAGAGTGAATTTTTGTTCACTCTTATCATTGTGGAACAATGTGATAGGAGTGAATTGAGAAGGGTAATAATTGGAAATAAGTCAATGCATATATTGTGAATTTGATTAATTAAATATTTGTATATGACTCATGGATGCATTTGAATAGTTTTGGTTTTAGGTGTCTGGTGCATGTGCAGTGAAAAATTATTAGAAGTGAAAATCATGAAAACTAAAGCTATTAAGTTAGGGGAATGCAGGTAAATAAATGTTCAAGAACCCCTGAGGTTAATGAATGTGATAATCAGAAAGAACAAGTTATTTTGGTTCCATTGGGATATTTCAGTTTATGCACATGAATGGCAGAAGCATCAGGAATAAAGGTGAAGTGTTCTTTGCATTGATTTGTTTGACTTGACCAGAAATTATCAAAATTAGTGAGAATTGGTTGATGGAAGATGACATAGGAATAATGTGAGGGACATTATATTTTAAGGAGGATAAAGAGAACATTATGGGATTGAGAGTGGGCTGGGAGAATGCCATCTAGCAAAAGTAAAAGTTGGGGCTGAAGAGAGGCTTCTATTGGCTTCTATCTGATGTAAGATAAGGCCAACAGGACAAAAAAAAAAAAAAAAAAAATATATATATATATATATATATAGTTGATTTCTGCTATAGATTAAGGGAAGCACAAAAAGATGTATGTGCCATGCATCACTACGTCAACATGAGTACAGGAATACCTACAACTACTAAAAACAATGGAAGATCAACAGCTTGGGAAAAGAACACTTGACGTTTCGACCCCTGTATTGAGGTCATCATCAGAAAGATACATGTGTATAGGGAACCAATCTACATGCTATTGCACTCTATAAAGGTAAATTAAATCTATGCTGTTAATTAATCTATTTCTTAGCCTGACTTACAGTGATAATTAAATAAAATTAAATAAATTTTAAATAATTAATAAATAAAATACTACTATAAACTCTGCTAAAGTCCTCGTGTACTAAGATTCTTCTGGATTTGTACAGTTCATGTTGCTATTGAATGTTAAGGGGGGAAAAAAAACACTTCACCAAGTCTTCTTGTAGTGGGATTTTTCTTTGGCTTGTTCTGGTTGCTATAAAGGTTACAAATGGGTCCTCCACATTTTTGGAATGGTTAGGCCATCATTTTTGTTCAGATTTGGATTATGTTTGAGCATTTCACGTGCTTCTTTAAATTTCTGCACCAAAACCTACACCTCACCAAAACCTGGTTCGAGAGGAAATTTAAAGAAGCACGTGAAATGCTCAAACATAATCCAAATCTGAACAAAAATGATGGCCTAAGCATTCCAAGAATGTGGAGGACCCATTTGCAACCTTTATAGCAACCAGAACAAGCCAAAGAAAAATCCCACTACAAGAAGACTTGAAGTGTTTTTTTTTTTTTTTTTTTTTTTTTTTTTTTTTTTTTTTTTTTAACAGCATAGATTTAATTTAACTTTATAGAGTGCAAGAGCATGTAGCTTGGTTCCCTATACACATGTATCCTTCTGATGATGACCTCAATACAGGGATCGAAACATTAAGTGTTATTTTATTAATAATTAGTAAAATAATCATTTCAACACGTGTTTTGTGTCCTTAAATTCGTAAATATGAATGCTGATCACCATGTAACCTTAAAAGAAAGGGCTTCAGAAAAGGATAATCGTCATGAGTTTCATTCTGCAAGATGTAAAGTTATGCTGTTGAAAACATTACATGTTCTATTAGTACATGTGTACTAATAGAACTGAACTGCAGGAATTTGAATTGCAGAGAGTATGTTGCAGAAGCTGGTAAAATATCTCAGATGATCACTTGAAAAACACATTAACAAATAGAGAAGGAGAGATTGTTATCCATCTTTATAAGGTCACAATTTAACTACTGCATAAATTTGACTGCTGGGTCTTTTGGGAATGAGGAAGTGATGGAGAAAATCCAGAGGTGAGTGATCAAGATAATGTGACATATCTGAGGAGTACTTATGAGTATAGGTCGAAGATGCGTGGGTTAGAAAGGTAGGTGTTAATCAGAAAGCAGGGGGGGGGGGCATGTTGAGCAAGCTGGAACAAAGGGTCCCAATTTCTTATATTTTAGGTAATTTCAAACCAGTCTCAAAAATCCCCAATCCTAGGTATACCTTCCTCTAAGAATAAATGATGTCTTCCCTTTGATTTCCACTTCTTCTACTTTAGACAGACTAGAAGTTCTTTGGGGGAAAAAAGATTACAAAACACCTGTCTTATATTACCTATAAGAAATCTGAGAAATTTGACTTAACAAAATATATGGAATTGATGCTGATGACAGAATCTTCTAGTTGAAAACGTGCCTACTTCACCGATGCTGCTTGAAATTTGAATACTTGCTCGTGGAGGGTACTGAAGCCTTACTTACATTGCCCACATTTTAAATTGGAATGGCTGTCTCTCTTGGTCAGAAATTTGAGAAAACCTTTTTTCTATTTATGTATTCATTTTTATGGTTGATGAGGAAAAAAGTTTCTTTTTTCCTCATCTGCCACACACCATTTTATTATATCTTGCCTATATCTCATCTGTTAACTAGCTTAACACTGAGAATGATCTGTTAGTCTCAAATAAACTTTTTTTTAAAATAAAGTTTTATTAATGTTATACTTATTCTTGTGTCCACCCTTTCATGAGAGACACCTGTTTGTGGTGGAGTGCACCTCCCAGTGATAATTCCGACATTTTCCTTTGTCCTGTTTTTTCTATAATTATCTTCCCCTCACTGGGATCTGGCACCATACCACCATGTTTGTCGTGCAATCTGTGAACATCCAGAAAGGAAGAGGATCCTGGTAGTCTCACACTATATTGGCCTCTGTTTTGGCAAGACGGGTGGTCTTGGATGGTCCAGCCAGGATCAGTCTGTTAGTAGGCTTGCCTGCAAGAGTAAACGATGTTGCAGTAAGTCATCTTCCTTGTGGACCAGGGACAAGGTCCAAGACTTACTGGTATTGCTCCAGGGTATCCTTGGCATTCCACTCCCAAGTGCAGCCATTGCTTGCCAAAGAATGGACATCCATGTATGGCTCCATGATGTACTCAGAAGTTCTGGCACTAAAACAAACTCCCTTTGAGTATGATAATTTTTCTTTCTCCAATTTATCAAGATCCCTCAACAAGCAAGCCCCTAACTATGTCGAGAAACTACTGATTGCAGCATCAACCAAAAATAAAATCAAAAAATATCAGAAACAGCAATAAACATACCAACTTTTTAATTTTGTTCTGAACTGAAGAGTGTCCATTCAGAAAAATTTCACCCTTCTTCATTCGGAAGGGTTAGCAGGATCTCCAAAATCAGTGAAGAAACTCTGTCCAGGGCACGTTCTTGTAACAACAACATAGGTGCAGCCACTCCATTTTTGTACAGCATTAATTCGAGAGAATGCAAATCATAGTTTTCCCCCCACACATACACACACACTCACACACACACACAAAACTTTTAACTGTTCTCTAGGAATAATATCAGAGTGGGAGGTCCTAAATGTTTAAGACAAAGAGATCGAGATGTGCTCTGAATTGGAAGAACAAGGAGTGACAACCATAAAGAGAATCCTCACAAACAGAGATAGTCACCTGGTTCTCACTGGGAATATCATTCTTGCTTTCAAAATACCAAAATCACCATCTGAAAAAACTGGATATTCCAAATGCCTAGTTTGGCCCTGCATCCTAAACCCCATATGATGCCATGAATGTCGCTTTCATTCTCAAACTGCCTGTCATGACCTGCCATCTCTGCTCGATGTGACAGTAAAGATGATGAGAACAAAGACTATAAGAGCAAAACACTGAAATGTTCTGTGAGAGAGATCACCCAGCATATTCCTGAGCTTGCCAAAGGTGGAAGAATAAAAAGGAGATCCAAATAATAAAAACTGAACAGTATCCCTTATCAGGAGGCAGAGAGGCAGTATACCACAAAAGTAGCAATACCTAGTAGTAAACCCTCTTACAGTGTGAAATAGCAACTGTAAAGAAAGTATCAGTAAGAACCTTAATGCATTTGTTGATCCCACTTTCACTTTGACATCCCTGATGGTATGATGGCTGTCTCTTTAGGAAAGAGAAAAATTGTTATGGGCTCGTGCCCGATGATATTTCAAAAATGATTATCTTAAATGAAAATCCACTAATTAAAAAATAATGGAACCTGTGCTACAGAGAATCATCCAGATTTATTAATAGATATGTCTGCCCCCACAAGAAGATAAGAACAGTTAATATACTTTATATCCTATAGGGAGTCCAATTTGGTTATGTCCTGGATATTTATTAAGAAGAAATGATGGACTCTGGCTGTCCACAATTCTCAAAAAAAAAAAAAAAACAAGACTACTGAAAACAAAACTTTACAACCTTGGAAGCCAAATAATACTACCAAAAATAAATAGTGAAACATCTCTACAATGGAATTGTTGTTGATTGCATCCAAACAACAATGCCATCAAGACTCTCCCTTGCAGTAGAATAAATCAGCATGCTTTTGCTAGAAAACATATCTGAAGCTCAGTGACAATCCAGCATTACAAAATGCAACTAACCGTCATTCATCAGACAGGATAGAAGAAGGACCTGCCCATCGAGGAGTTGCCATCCTTGTAAGCAACCATATTCCCCTTTCCAGGAAGTTCCACTTAATATATTTGTTGTGACAGTTTTCATCTGAATCTCAGTTTGGACCTCTTATTAGAGTATGCTGCATATACTCACCTCTTGCTGCAGATATTTCTCAGGAAGACCTTGATGATGTCATATTATAATCAATTCCCTTTACTTTTAACAGAGGATTTAAACAACCAAAACATTCTGTGGGGTAGTACTGAATGACAACAGAGGAAGAAATTCAGTGCATGCTCGACAACTATAATCTCTCCCTCTTAAACAGAAGAAATAACATCTTCTTCCATATGTCTACCTAACCTTTCACTTCCATTGACTGAACTGTGTGCTCACCTTCCTCCTTCCCACTGCTTAAGTGGACAACCATGTACTACATTCAGATATCACAATGGAAAATCTAGCAAACTGAGTGGCTCTACTTCTCATCCTTTGCAGACTTTGATTCTGCAGTGGTCATCTCATCTCCTATCAGTGATGCAGTGGATCATGTAATGGAATATATCACACAAGCTGCTGCAGCTACAGTTCCTAAAATATCTGTCTGTTTCCACTTTCCCCCAGTCCATGGTGGAACTCTGATTGTACTGCAGGCAAAGGAAGCACAGAAGAAAGCTCGATGCATCTTCTGCAGATATCCACAATGACAAACCTCATTACTTCCAAACATATCCAAGCAAGACATACATCCATTGTTGACCATTCGGGTTCTCACTGTTCAACCACCCTCCATACAAAGAGACCAATCCTCACCCTCTTTCTCACAGCTTCCTATCATAACTTCCAGAGATGGCCCTTTGTCCTTGCTCTCCCCCCCCCATTCCACCAAGTAAAAGGAATCATGGATAAAATACACATCTTCCATAACAAGAAAACAAGTTTTGCATTTAAGCAAAAGTCCTTTAAAAGTCTTCAGAAACATATGTCAAAAAAAATGATAAGTATGATTTTTAGATAACTAAATATTATGATGCCAAGTAAAAAAAAAAAATTGTTCAGAATGATCTTTTTTCCTCTTCTGTTCTTTAAGAAAAATTAATGATATTGTTATCATAAGTGGAAGTAGCATGTTCTTTTTTTTTTTCAGCAATCAATATTAGTGGCCATTTTTTAAATGGCCATCTAATATTGGCATTGTTCTGTTAATGATAATAATTATTATTATTATGATTCAGACCTCCATGGAGTCAAAAGACTCATCGTGGGAGTCCCTTCCTAGCAAAGACAGTCTATGATACCACTCCTTGAACTCATTCACCGTTTGTGCTCTCACAATTCAACCACCCTACATGCAAAGAAACCATTCCTCACACTCTTGCTCCAGCTTCCTTTCGTAACTTCCACGGATGGTCCCTTGTCCTCGCTCCTTTCCCCTGTTCCACCAAGCGAAAGAACTCCTTAGTGTCAACCCTGTGACTACCTCTCAACAGTTTAAAAGTCTCAATCATATCACTTCTCCTTCTATCTACCAAACTCTGCAGTCCACATTCCCTCAGCCTGTCTTCATAAGTAACATTCTACAGTCCTGAAACCATCTTTGTTATCTGCCTCTGTACTCTTTCCACAGTTAATTTATCCTCTTCAAATCCTGTAGACCAAATTTAAGAACAATAGTCCAAGTGTGGTCTGATCAGGGCTTTATACAATGGAATGACAACTCTTATCTTTGCACGTCAGCATCTTTCTCAGTATGGCAGCAATCATCTGGGTTACCTTCACCACCTTTGCAATATGTCCAATGAATTTCAGGTTTCTATCAGTTATCATCCACAGATCCCTTACCTCTCACACTTCTTACATTACAGTTTCTCCAACAGAGTATACAACCTCCCATCGATGTATCCCAAACTTCAAGACTTGAGCAGAAATTTACATTTAGCAGAATTAAATTGACACTCCCCGTTCATTTGCTCATCTGTCCAGTTTATTGAAATCATCTTGCAAGGCTTCCACATCTGTTATATTACTAATTACCCTTCCTAGCTTCACATCATCTGCAAACAACTGAATATCCCCCTTGCAATCCACTGACAATGTCATTGATATAAAGATTAATCAATACAGGTCCCAGTACTGAGCCCTGTGGGATCTCACTTGTAACCTTCTGCCTCTCTGATATTGCCCCACCATACACAACTCCCTGATACCTATCAGATAGCCTATCCTAAATTTAGTTGACTAACTTGACACTAAACCCATGTGCTGCAACTTAAATATCAGCTTATCATGTGGCATCCTGTCAAATGGCTTTGCAAAAAAAAAAAAAAAAAAATGACAAAATATACCTTTCCCTCATTAACTACTCATCACATTATTGTAAAAGGCAGTCATATTACTAAAGCAAATTTAATTTAAAAGCAATTACTAAAGCAATAAGATTAAATAATATATGAAAAATGAAATGATTGCAGTAGAAAAAAAAGACAGAGAAGAAAAAGATGCACCAGAACTCTACTTTTGTTTGGAATGTGAAACATGGTATGTTCTTAAAATTAATATAGAATGCTTACAACATTAAGTGGATATGTGCCTACAAAGGTTGTGTCCACTGCGTAATTTAAATTGTATTTAATTCGCAAAAATAAATTAAGTTGACAGTGATGACTGTCATTTGTGCACCATAGCAAAACTTCAGATTTCATGTTGGGTGGGTTGCTGCTGCGGAAAGTTCTACACTTGTGATTTTTGATGCCTAAAGATAAGTTCTTTTTAATATTTAGCAATAATTAACTCATTTGTTCTCCGTTATTATATTTATGAGTGTTTGTTTAATTGTAAGGGTAGCATGCTTAATTTTGAGTAGCCATTTCCCTTATCCAACTCCATTATCACTATATAATAAAAAGTAAGCAAATTACTAAGACAAGACCTACTCTTCACAAAACCATGTTGCCCCTTATAAAGTATCATATTCCTATCCACTAAGTCCTGAATTCTGTCTTTTACCAATTACTCTAATGCGTTAACTACCACTCCTGGGATGCTGACTGGCCTATAATTCGCTACGTCTGTCCTGGAGCCTCCTTTATTCAAAGAGACTGTTTTACTCTCTTTCCACTCCATTGACACCTTTCTGCTATTTATGTAATTTATTCAATTTTTGCATTTAAACTGTATTGAGACTTAAGCAGCTTAGTCAGAGGAGCTGATAAATCCCTTGCACATTCTCATAATACACAGTTTGATTTGCCATCTAATCCCATGGCTGTGTTCACATTGAGGTTCCGCAATATTTTAAACACCTCCATTTATTCAACCTCTATTCTCCCCTCAGTCAATGTCGCATCTGGTATTGCATCATCACCACCTAGATGGTACATGCCTGCTAAATGCTCACTCAGTAATTCAACTATTCGGTTTGCTTGTGTTACTTCCCCACCATCAGCACTTTTTAAAGTCATCCTTCCATAGTCATTGCTCCTTTTACTTGTCACATACAAAAATAACTGTTTAGAATTTCTTTTGGGCTCATCAGTTGGCTTTCTCTCATAATTAGCTTTCCTTCCCATACCAGTCACCCCTCTTGGCTGTGCCTTGTACTGCTCGTGAGTTTGCTGATCGCGTTTTCTTTATATTTCCTCCACACCTTTTTCTTTATCTGCAATCCTGCTTAATGTTGCCATTCATTCACCTAAGTCCTATCTGATTTCATCTTCTGACTTTGGGTATACCGACTGATACCATTTTCTTCAAATATCCATTGACCATCTCCTGTGCACCACCAACATCTCTCCCCTCCAAATTCTTCTGCCACGGTACTGCTGAAAGCTGACCCCTCATCTTGTCATCATCACCTGCTTTGTAATTTTGCATATATCTTCTTAACAGAAAATTTTGTATTTCTGGCAATCTCCCAGGTCAAGACTACATAATCTCTTTCCCAAACTGGAGGCAGCAGAAATAGATTGGTTACTGTTAAGTTCTCTGATGCCGTGATCAGATTCAGCACTCTTGAACCTCATATCCTCTCTATTACATGCCGTCTTGGGTAATTATTTCTCATCAGCTGTAAAAATTCCATTCCTCCTCCCAGTCTATGTCCCCATAGTTGAAATCCTCCATAATAATTATCCAAGCTGCACTCATCATATTAATTTGTCAGTTCATGTCATCTTCATTCTCTCTTATACCCCCCCCTCCTGGATTATAGTAGCAATGAGTTATATATTTCGTCATGTTGTCCTGTATCTCTGCATCCCTGTCCTCATGATGTACTGTTAAGTATATCATTTGGACAGGGATGCTTCTTTTTTTTTTTGCTTCAGTTCCTCTGCTATCATTAACAAAACTTCTTCCCCTATGGTGCTCATTTCTTATTTTTGGCTACTTAGTTTTCATTGTGATGTGAAAACACTTCATAGGGTCTCTAGTGACAAACCAAGATAACATCAGGCTTTGGAATAGTGGTTATGAAACCACTATTCCAGAGGAAAGATTGCAGAGTTTGGTGGATAGGAGAAAAAGATGTAATGATAATAAAATACAGATTAAGTTAGTCAGGAAATTAATACAGAAGGGGATTATAAAAATAATTGAAGTTGAGAGCGGAAATATTGAGTGGCCATGCCTGGAAATTATGTAACGGTTTGTGATAAAGAAGGATATGAGTAGTAATTTTTTGTCTGGAAGTAGTAGATGAGTAGAATGCATTGCTAGAATGAGTTGTGAAGTGGGGGAATGTTAAATGATTTCAAGGTTTAATATGATAGATGTGTTACTAGTTAAGTGGGTCTCTCATGATGAGTCTGCTGAGTCCATAGAGGTTACTATAGTAATAATAATAATAATACTTCAAAATAGTCGTTTGATTCATAAATCTTTTATAATAATGCCCATGTTTTTTCACAAAGGTGAGTAAGTCATTATAATATGTTTGCTCTTGATTTTTCCAAGGCATTTGTTTGGGTCTGTCACAGAGTCAGACCCAAACAATTGTCTCATGATGTTTCTTATGTCCTTTTGTCTTTTTGTCCACATGAAAGTGTTCCTTTTCTTATCTTCTGCTGACTCGTTCATGACCTCTAATCAATTTTCTTCTTTGTTTGAATCATTGATTTTTCAATGCCCTCTAAGATCCTTAACATGGCGGCACTGTGCAGCTCTTTCCTAGCAAGACGTTTTGACGACAGACACAATACTTTTCATAGTAGTAGATCTCTGTCGGAGAAGATTGAAAACCCTCAGACCTAGGATGCTTCTCTTTCTATTACTGACAACAGACCTCACGTTGTGGCGGACCCAGGTAAGAGAAAAATAAGAAAGCTAAAACAAAGTCCTCCTCAACGTTTTGCCTTATAAAGGTCTGGACTTCCATTGTATGCATGCACCTGTCTCTTGAAACTTCCATACATGGTCACGTATTGACATCCAACTATGATGACGTCATACTTCGCACATCTTCTGAAATTTCCATATATGGACATGAGTTAACAGCGCTACATAATGACATCATGCACCACATTATTTTAACAAAGGCTCATAGTTAAATTATTACAAATACAAGATTATTACAGACAAAATTGACATTTCTTTAAATGCATGAAATCTCCATAGAAAAAATAATTAATAAAAACAAACATAATAAGTTACATAGTAACATATCATGAGAGATCTTACAATATGTGCATTGCATTATGCGATATGAAGACAATTGATGTTAAGTCATTAGCCTCTATATACAAGTAGCTCAGTTGTGAAGTGATATCACGCAAACAAGTCACTTTGCTTACACTTGGATAAAGGATGAACCCAAGAATATAATTTCTGAATCTTTAATTTATGTGTTATTAACATTATTGTAAAATTATATTTTAGGGCCTCCCATCCAATGCTCAAAATTTATGAAGTCTGAAAATTATGAATTAAAAATAAAGAAACTAAAAAATAATCAAGCACAAAATTGAATAAGACTTAAAAAGGTTTAAAATCTTGAGACCCTAGACTATAACCTAGTTAGCATATAGGTAAATCATCCTGTATTGTATGCTGGATTTACCTATAGGCTTTCCATGCAGTTTGTGAGCACTATACAATTTGTGGGCTAAGGGAATACAATATAAAATAAATAGCAATAATGAATGTCATGAAATCTAATGAAACAATATGTGTGTGTGTATGTGTGTGTATATATATATATATATATAAATAAGATGTTGGTTATTAGTGATGAAAGATGTCATTTTTTTCATAATTTAGTTAATAATAAGTTAATTTGTTGTATGTTTTTTTCTTGTTGTTGTTGTTTTATATTGATGTGTGATAGACTGAGTTATTTAGTTTTAAGTAAGCTTTGTATGTTTGTTGAAATATGATATTGTTCATATGGCTGCAGTGCATGTTAGAACAATCACAGCCGAAATATCCTTGTTGAGTGAATTGAATTTGTATGATTTTACTCAGTGCAGCATGTGAGATGTATTCGTTGCAATAGTTGAAGGATTTATGGAAGGAGAACCAAATTGGTGAGCAAGGTGTAGTAAGTGTTTTGATATTTAGATGGAGAGAACAAAGCATGTGTTAGTAGAGTAGCAACTCCAAGGAGTCCTTAGGCTCATTGAGGGAGGCCCTAAACATCATGTCAAAACTATTCAGCATTTGTGTACTATCTGTCATACTTTGATTTGAACTCATTCACAGTCATGGTACCCACAACAGACTCTGGCAACTTTTTCCACTCATTCACTACTTTCCAAGCAAAAAACCTAGTTCTAACACCCTTGCTAACCATGCTCTTACCTGGTTTCCATGGATGGCTCCTAGTTCTCCCACCACCACCACACTTATGTGCCTTAGTAACTTGAATGTCTCAATCATATCACCCCTTTTCTGCCTATCAACCAGTTTCTGTAACCCACAAATCTTCAACCTGTTTCTCATAAGGTTCATTCCATAGACCTGATACCATCTTAGTCACTCACCTCTGAATCCTCTCCACCTCTTTTCCATCACCAAGAAACTCTGGTGTGCAATAGTCAAGATGGGGTTTTATCAAGGTTCAATAAAGAGGAACAATAACTTGCTTGTCTCTGCTCGTCAAAATATTCTTCAGTTACCAAGTGATCCGACGAGCTGCTTTAGCCACTTTTGCTATGTGCCCCCCCCCCCCCAAAAAAAAAAAAAAAAAAAAAAAACTTTAACTCCCTATCCACTAACACTCCCAAGTTTCTGGCTTTGTCAATTTCCTGGAGTGCAGTTCCACCAGTGTGGTCCACCATTGATAATCTTTTCACCCCAAAATGCATAACATTACACTTTGCCACATTAAACTGACATCCATTCTCCTTTGCCCAGTCTGCCAATCTATTCAAATCATCCTACAAAATTTTGACATCATATGTATTAATTATTGTTCTACCTAACTTTTCATCCTCGGCAAACAACTGAACAGTTCCTCTCAGATCCTTTCCTATATCATTAATGAACAAATTAAATAGCAGCAGTCCAGGAACAGTACTGTGTGCCACTAGTCACAGGCCTTCTTTTGGACTCTACTCCTGAATAAACTACTCTCTGATATCTCTCTATCAACCACTCTCCTTTCCATCCCAGTGTGCTGCAGTTAAGTAACGTTGAAACATTTGGGTGGAGGGAATGAAACACATTTTAGTAGAGTAGACAGTATTGGCAGTAGACTTGGAAATGTTAATTAATATTAATGTTTAATATGTGGTGGCAAAGGTTCAGGAGAATAAAGTGAACACAGGACAATGCGCAAAATTGAAAAATTGCAGAAATGTCGAGATTAGCAGGTCCAAAAAGAGAATAAAAGCAGGAGATTCAAGATCATATGAATAAATGAGAGAAACAAGGTAAGGAGAAAATTTTGCATGGTGACTCTCTGTTCAGAGAAGTACTTAATGAAAGTGTAACAAAATCTTGTTTGCCTGGCAAAGAAATTAATAATATCAGCAGTGCTATCGGGATGTAGCACTTTTATAGTAGGAACTAATGATCTTCGAAGTGAGAAGTATTCTGTAAGTGAAGGTGTGAAGGAGTTGTTGGACAAAGTGAAAAAGAAGAGCAAGAGGATGAAGATTATAAGTCTTGTGCAGGTTGTGTAAAAAGAATGATGTAGGATTGTGGTGAGTTTGACAAACAGAAAGATTTGTATAATGCTGATGGACTGCACTTAAATGATTTCGTACTTAAATGGTACTTTCACTGAAAGTATGGAAGTGCAAAGTCAGGAAAAGCAGTTAGGGCAGATGCAGGTGTGTGTGTGTGTGTGTGTGTGTGTGTGTGTGTGTGTGTGTGTGTGTGTGTGTGTGTGTGTGTGTGAAAGCACATGTGAGGTGAGTGAGTGTGAGAATGACAAATGCACAATCTAGTCTCTCAAACAACTATCAAATAGGGTAGTCAATACAGGAAGTAAAGGTGGCTGGGGCTCTAAAGGGACACTACAGTTTCTATATACTAATGCCAGAAATATAAGGAACAAGAGCGAGGAGATTTTTGGCATTGGTTAGTGCAACCTTGTCAAAAGTTATAGACTTGATTGACTTGGTTCAGCAGATGATGTAGTTACAGATAGAATGTGAAAGTTTAGTATTTTCAGAAAATATAGAGAAGATGGGGTGGGGGTACCACTGATGCGAGTACATAAATTGCAGCCAAAAAGAATAGGAGACAGGTGGATGGATGGCAGTTCTTTTGAGGCAGTCTAGTGAGAAATTGGGACCAAGAGGACAAAATTATGGTTGCTTCCTGCTATAAGGCTAGTGGATTTTGAGAATGATATGGAAGACATGCATCAGCAAATTAGTACAATCAGTGCACAACAAGCAATTATTATGGGAGACTTGAACTATGGAGATATAGATTTAGGAGGAGGAAAGATCACAAAGAAAGAAATGGAATTCTTACACTATCACCTGCTGAGAGATAATTTCTTGAAGAAGCATGTGATGGAAGGTACCCACCAGAGTATGAAAGTATTGGATTTATTCAAAGGATCAAAGAACTACTATCCATAACCAAGTTAGCCACATTGCCCCCATTTGGGGAGAGTGGTCATGCAGTCTTGACGTGAAAGGTTGCAAAACATGGGGAATATTCTCTCAAGAAGGGGGGGAGGGTATGTGGAACTATTCACATATTCCCCCTATTAAAGGTTTCTGTAGGAGATGGTTAAGGGGTATTTGGATGAAGTGACATTAGATTATATACCATGGTCAAGAGAGTTAATCATATAGGAGTTTAATGAATGAGTAGTATCGTTAAGCAGAGCTACAAGAAAAAGTGTTGCAGAGGATATAAAGGAGAAAAGTGACCAACAAGCAATACAAAGGTCAGGCAAAAAGAAAGGTAACCAACATGATAAGTAAGGCAAAATCAGATTATGAGAATTTATTTCAGTAAATTATGGAGACTACAACTGTGTTAGGATATAATTATTTTAATTGCCTTACATTTCAACCTTCATATTAAGGTCATCATCTGGAGTATACGCACTTATATACAAAGACAAACTATATTACATTTCAAACAGTATGTCAAAGGGAAATGATTTGACCAACCATTACTCTACTCGCCTGATCTCTAGTAGAAAAAAAAAAAAAGAAAAAAAAAACACCACACCAAATCAAGGCTATTTGTTCTCTGATGATGTTTTAAATAGGATTATTTATAACATCATCAGAGAACAAATTCATGTTAATACTTTTAAGACAACCAAATTGGTAGCCTAATCAATAATTTAACATAAGTGTTTGTTATATTAAAGCTAAGATCCTAGACTACTGCAATCCTAATTATAATGAACTCTTAGACCAAATGTTTATGTGGGTAGAATATGTGCCATTCATATTCTTGGGATTATTAGACCATCATTATTGTTAAGATTAGGGTGGTCGATAAGAATTTCACAGTTCTCTTAAATTTGCACTCATACCACGTTTTGGTGTGATGTAAAGAACTAATGCCTTTCCAATCAATTATTCTATGTAGAGTATTCTGGGCATGATCAGAAAGGCCAGATTTCAACATCATCATCATTTATTTATAATTTTACAATTATAAATAGGGAAACTAATCAAAACAAATAAGTAGTCTGTGTACACTAAGATAGGACTTGGAGGTTGTTATGACATGAAAGAAAACCAGGCTTCTCTGTCATATGCTAATTGATGGATCTCTGATGAGAATATTGCTAATGTATTTCCAATATGGAGTTTGGGGTCTGGCTCTTTTTCTTTTTCCATCTGTAGGGGCGTAGAGCAGCACTTCCCAAACTGTGGGCCGCAGCCCCCTTGGGGGCCGTAAGTTTTGTTGAGGGGGGCCGTGAAATAATGTAAACAAATTTAAATCTACTTAGTCTTAAAAGATTTTAAGACTAAGTAGATTTTTTTTTTATCTTATAAGAAACGTATTTAATTTTTAGGATTTATTATTTCTTTTTTGTTATTTTTTATATTTTAATGAAAAAAAATCACACATTGGTGCAGGTTCACAAATTTTGCTTCCTACGTATTTCGGCACTTAATGAATATTAGTAAATATATGCTTATTCATATAAGTTTCATTTCAAAGTAGAAATCTAAGAATTGTAGTTTCAAATATTTCACCTGATATTGGTGTAGCAGTATTGAAACACATCCATCACATTAAATTGTTATGAAACTTCTTTTATGTTTTTAATTCTTTCTTTATTACTAATCGTTTTACGTTTCATGTGCTTGTACTGCAAATATACAATAACAAGATATCTATCCATATAAAAATATGAGATAATGTGCCATGTCAAATGTGTATGTAAGATGCTAAAAATGTAATATTTGCATTTGATTTTTGCAATATTCGCTGTGTATGTTTTGTATTGAATATAAATATAATAATATATGTCTGTATTCCTTTTTTTTTTTTCGAGGAGGGCCGTGAAATATTTTAATTTTTCCAGGGGGGGGCCTGACATCCAGAAGTTTGGGAAGCACTGTCGTAGAGGACCAGAGCATCAAAGGGTAAAGAGGGTGGATGTCTAAGTTGGTGGCCGAGCCATTTTATTTGGTTTCTTTGAACAGTGCTGACTAGAGGATCTTGCTGGGTTTCATCTAATATAGTAGAGTTGGGAATCTGGTCTTCCCAGGAGTAATCCAGGATATTTCTTAGACAAGTAGTTCCAAAGCTATTTATAATATTGGTCGCTGCTTTTGTTGAGATGTTCCAGGTCTGGGAGCTGTGCAGAAAGATAGACTGGCTGGTGCACTTGTAAAGATGAATCTTCGTCTCCTTTGAGATGAGGCTCGACTTCCATACTTTATTAAGACTTCTGTGGAACTGCAGTGCTTTCTGTTTTCTTGATTTAATGTCTGTTAAGGAATCTGAGATGTGTGATCCAAGGTATACAAAGTCCTCTACTTCTTCAAGGTGATCATTTGGATTTATATAGATGTGCCCATCTATCTGATGTTTTAATATCTTATCTTTGTTTTTTGGGAGTTTATTTTTAGTCCAAATATTTCTGCTGTTCTCCTAAGGCTGTTGAAGTGGTTTTGGGCACCTGTAATGTTGGAGTCAATGAGAACTATATCATCTGCAAAGCTCAGGTCTTCAAGGTGCATCTGTATATATTGGTCTTTGATAAGGATTATTTCAGATTTAACTTGCATTAATTTAAAAATATAGTCAGTCACTATGATGAAGAGATATGGGGCCATAGTATCTCCCTGTAGGACTCCTGTGGTGATGGAAAACTCTTTTGTCTCTGTTAACTAGTACTGTGGCTTGATATCCCTGATATCCAGGGTATTGCCCTGATAAGTTTAGGTGGAATGCCATGGGAGGTTTAAATGTGACATTAAGGTTGTATTTCTGTAGCATTCTGTTTATTTTAACTGATATCCCTTTAATGTATGGAATGACCACAGTTTTATTGTAATCTAATTTTATATTTGTTTTCTAAGTGGAGTCTCGTAAAGAATTTTGTTGATAGTAATTTCATTGTAGCAATTTTTCAGGAAGGTATTGCTGATAACTTTTAATTCATGTTTAAGTACTTGCTCACTGGAGCAGATCTTTAAAGCCATGTTTTCAGTGTATTAATGACACCTAGTTTTTGTGTTGGGTGGTGATAAGAGTTTGTGTATATGTTGGCCAATATGTGTAGGTTTACGGTAAACAAGGAAAGCCTGCCAGAAGGAAGACGTGTGATAAGTGTTTCACTTACCCCCTCCTAACCCAAAAATTGGATATCCCATCTAATCCTATTAAATTCAGTGATAATATGCAAGGAAACTAGCAATGCTTTTGAGTAGGTCCTATAATTTTAGTTTCAGGTTTAGTCTCATAACGGAGGCAAGACTACAGTAGCAAATTATAGATGAATCAGTATCACTTAGGAGTGGTGGTAAAAATACTGGAAAAGTTGGTCAAAGATCAAATTCAAGAATGGGTGGATAACAATATGATACTCTATGAGTGGCAACATAGCTTTGTAAAGGGTCAGTCATATCTTAATAATTTACTAACTTTTTATAATAGAATGATAGCTGCGTTAGATCAAGGAAATGGGTACACGACAACTACTCTGCTGGATTTTGCAAAGGCATTTGACCAAATACCACATGGAACTTATGCAAATTAGAACAAATGGAGATGGATATGACACTGGTTATATGGATACAAGGATGGCTGATGGGCAGATCAAAAAGGAGTATGTAGAGGAGGAGTCCAAATTAAACCAAATATATCCAAATTAAAGTCCAAATATCTAAATATCCAAAGTCCAAATATATCCAATTAAACCACTGCTGTTTAATTTGGATATAAATGGCATAGGAAGTAATCTGGAGGTAAATATTCAGTTGTTTGCTAATGATGCAAAATTGGGTAGAGTAATAGTTTGGGGGCTATGTGGAAAGCTTGCAGGATGATTTAAATAGGCTATCAGTATGGGCAAAAGACAATGTTTAATGCAGAGAAATGTAATGTTATTATTTTAGAATAAATAGATTACAAAAGCTCTGTACCATTATTCATAGAACCAAACTCCTGGAAATAGATGAAACCAGGGATTTGGGGATAGTAGGTAGTAAACAGAGAGTTGAGGTTTAGAAGTCATTATTGCTGAAGTTGCCAAGGTAGCTCATAGGTTTACTTAGCTATTGAGGAACACACTAAAAAATAAAGAGATTATCCACAATTGTCCACATCTGGATTACTGTGCTCAAGTCTGGTCAACTGGGTTCGTGAGGATGATGAAATCGTGGAGATGATCCAGAGGCAAGTATGTAGAATACTTCCTATGAGGATAGATTGAGGGTTTGTGGCCTGCAGAAGTTGATTGAGTGACAAAAAAGAGGAGATATGATAGAAACTTTTAAGTTACCCAAACAGTTTTATAGGATTGATGCAAATACCTATACCATATTCTAAGTCAACATCCAGGGATGACCTCTTGGTTTGATGAGGCAGAACAAGAGGTCATCCCTAGATGTTGACTTAGAATATGGTTAGTAGAGTTGTAAAGACTAGTAAGAGCTGCATGATTTTATACAAAACAACACACAACTCTTACTTTTTTCAAATCATCCATTCTTCGTGAGAACTAGATTTTTCTCTTAGAGAATGGAATAGGCTGCCTCTCCATGAATCTCTTACCAAACAAAGCACTCACAGATTCAAGGAGAGATAGATATTGTGCAGATTGTTTGGGTCTTCCATAATGAGTCTTCAGTAAGACAAGTTACACGAACATGGTACTTTGTATATACCATAATTATAACAGATAGACATAATAATTAAGGGGATACAAATCCCTTGTTCAACTGCCAGTAAGCAAAACTCTAAGATCGAGAACTACGATCTATGAGTTTCATATATACCGAAAAACTATCGGCGAATCCAAGTGTAAATGACCACTTGGTAGTACAACACCAAGGCAAGTCAAAGCAAAGGTGGAGCAAGCTCCCTCACTATCCTTGATATTTTCTCATAATGTAAAAACACAGCCCCTAGGAGATGTATTACTGTAATTACATTATGAGGAGAGGTCACTACCCAGACCGGTTTCAATCTTTTTTTAAGGTCTCATCAGTGAGTAGGTAGACCTGGAAGATAACAAGGTTTAAGTGAAAAGAACTTGCATACCTTTACTATATGAATGCCATAAAGGTGTGTTTGTATATTATAACATAATTTGAAAGCCGAACGGCTATTTTCCTGGCATCCTTAATAATAATTAAGGAGATACAAATCCCTTGTTGTTCAACTGTCAGTAAGCAAAACTCTAAGATCTAGAACTACGAATCTATGAGTTTCATATATATATATATATACCGAAAAACTATCGGCGAATCCAAGTGTAAATGACCACTTGGTAGTACAACATCGTAGTTCTCAATCTTAGAGTTTTGCTTACTGGCAGTTGAACAATAAGGGATTTGTATCCCCTTAATTATTATTAAGGATGCCAGAAAAAATAGCCATTGGGCTTTCAAATTATGTTAACATATAGACATGTTTACACAAGAATATTATATTTTAATTTGCCAAATATTTCAGTCTGAAAATAACAGACTGTCTTCAGTGGCTACATAGGAACAGTTTTTAACAAGGTGGAATACCAACAATTGATCATTCAAAAGTAGAACGAGCCGCGTGATGTTTTATTGCTAAGCATTAAAGAGAGAAAAACATTTTTTATCAGAGTAATGATTAAATTAAAGATATTAATTCACAAATTCATATAATAATCTTAATTTATAAATGATATTAGACTAATGTAAGAATTAATAGTCTTAATTTAAAATAAAAAAAAATTAATATATATTTTAATGTTATCCTGATTAAACTTACCCATATTTTTGATAAAGATATACAGGTATCCCTTGCTTGACGCAGCTAAATTAATTGCGGCAAGAGTTTTGATTAATGCTCCTTTAACCCTGCAGAGCTTGCAGCTGATCTGACAGATACATGCAAAATGTTTAATATAAATATTCTTACACAATTCAGTGTATATCTTGGATGTCATAAGTAGCTGTGCATTCATATGTTATGAGTGATATTCTGTACTGTTTTTTTGATGTCAGTTTGGTTTAACACATGTTATGTAAAGGTTTGTGTTATTTGACAGTAAATTGTATCTGAGAGATACCGTGACCTCCGATGTCAGTATAGTATGGTTTAGTTGTTTTTTTATTATTATTATTCTTTGTTCAATAATTTCGAGATTGTAACTGAAAATAAATAAGCCATCATGTACGTATTACTGAAATAGAGAGCCAAAGACTTATTTATCATACATGTCCTCTAGGAGATGTACTTTACGTTATGGAAAATACTAAGGAAAGTGATCTGGAGCTTACTCCACCTTTACTACGAGCTGCCCATAAGATTGCTTATGCTTGCAGCTGCCGAAACTTTTAGTTTCTTTATATTCGGCACGAAACACTTGTTTCTATATTCAGGAATGAAATAATGTTGGACTCGATATCCAACATTATTTGTACCATCATGTATTATATTTGCAGTGTTTTTTCCTTTCTTTTTTTTTTTATTGCTTGTTTGCCGAGGTCTGGAGAGTCATTTTGCTTGTTATCGTAGAATTTATGCCAATAAGAAAAAAAACTAAAACTGTTCAAACGACTCTTGATAACATCTTTTATTAAAAAAATTGCACTAAATAATGTAGGTACAAGTATTTATTAAACATTGACTTTGCATTCTTTTTTTATCTTTCCTAAAAGAGTACCACATAAAACAAATTATTAATGCAGTAATCGATCATGGAGGAATTTTAATTTTTACCATTGATTAACGCGATTTTGATATACGCGGTAACATCGAGGGATTCATTAACCACGTTAATCAAGGGAATACCTGTACAATCATTTCGATTCATTAGGGCGTTGAAGTAAGGCTTCGACACTTTCTTTAAATAAACGTTCAAATTTATAGCGACATCTCTGTAGGAGGCAAGTCTTGGACCAGAGGATGTTGTGGCTTGTCTCTATTCCGTGCTGAGCCAATCCAGACTTATCGAATTTGTTCTGCTGAATGTGTGATTGATGTTCTTGAATTATTTTTTCTATAGAGTGTCCTGTTTGTCCAAAGTAGGACAGTTACAAGAAACTTGATACACACCAGACAGAGACATAGTTGAGAGTTTATCTTTAGAAGAGGGGAAATAGGTGGATATTTTGTTAATAGGTATATAAGTGGATGTTAAATCATATTTCTTCAGAATTCTTAAAATTGGTTTTGAAATCCCGAAAATATAAGGAATTCGAACTCGATATATTGAATCTTTGTTGTTTTGGATTGGCTTGTAAGAATCGAACAGATGTTGTGTACTCTTTTTGGAGAAGCCATTTAATTTCATGTGGTGTTTGATAGTTGAAAGTTCTTTATGTAATGTCACAAGTTTCTCTAAAGAATCAAATTTGTATATACCAGGTAGCATCAGTGGTCAGAGTTTGTCTTTTGGAGAAGGCAGTAGGTTATGAATTTGGTTGATGGGTTTATAGGGTGATGAGTCTATATTTTTTCATAATTTTTGTCACCTGTTCAGAAATACCTTTAATATACGATATAGGAGTCCTGTGGGCTTCTTGTTCTAACATCCTATATAGCAAGATGCTGTATAGAAGAGTTGTTCATTATTTTTTGAGTTTTTCTGGGATTATAGAAATTTAGTAAGACTGTTTCTTTGATAGTTGATGGTTCTTGTTTTAGAGATTCCTTGGATGAAGGAATATTGTGTGCTCTTGATACTAGGGATTTTATGATGCCATATTTTTGAGTTGGATGGCAGGCTGATGTATTGTGAATATCATCTTTAGTATTCTGTAATTGAGCAGGTTCTTCTTTTAGTAGCAGAAACTTTCCTTCCACTCTCTTCTGTTCTGAGCCTTCTCTTTCATGGTTGTGTACCTGTCTCCATTCAGCATGTCATCTAGCATTGTTTTCCTTACTCTTCCTCTGGGTCTTTTTCCATCTATTTTTTCCTTCAATGGCATCTCTGATGATTCCATTCCCTCTCAGAATATGTCCAATCCAGTTTCCCTTTCTTCTTTTTATCCTCCTTAACAGACTTCTTTCTTCTTCTACTCTTTTTAAGACCTCTTCATTAGTTATTTTATCTGTCCATTTGATTTTTTCCATCCTTCTCCAAATCCATATCTCAAAGCTTTCCAAAATCTTAATTTCTTCTTTCTTCAACGTCCAAGTTTCAGCTGCATAGAGAGCAACACTCCACACATAACATTTTATTAGTCTTTTCTTTATGTTTCTATCCATTTTACTTCTGAATAAATTCCATTTTCTATTCACTATTCTTGCTTTTATGTCACTTTTACATCTTCCATCACTGCTAATAAAACTTCTTAGATATTTAAATGTCTTTACATGATTCAATTTTTCCCCATTTATTCTGATATCCATATTTGCCTCTTTCCTTGCTATTTTCATCACCTTTGTTTTTCTGATGTTAATTTTCATTCCATAATTGATACAGGATTCCAGTAATCTGTTCAACAGATGTTGTAGTCCTGTTTCAGTGTTTGATAGTAATATCTTGTCATCTGCGTATCTTATTGCAAATATCTGTCTACCTCCAATCTTTATTCCTTCTTCTGAATTCTCCAGTGCTTCTTTTAGCATTGCTTCGGAATACATGTTGAACAAAATTGGTGACAGAGAACAGCCTTGTCTTACTCCTCGTCCAATGATACCTGGTTCTGTTGTACCATATATGTCTCTCACCATGGCAGTTTGTCCATATATAGTGAGATAATTAGCCTTCTGTCTTTCCAATCTATACCAATCTTTCCATTACTTCCACCATCTTATTCCCTTTTACATAGTCAAAAGCTTTCTCAAAATCTATATAACAGATGTTAACTTCTTTATTCACTTCTAGACTTCTTTCACTTACTATTCTTAACAGTCCAATTGCATCTCTTGTTCCCCTACTCTTCCTGAAACCAAACTGATCTTCTCCGAGAAATTCTTCCACTTGAGATGCAATTCTTCATGTTAAGATTCTGATAAGTATTTTTGATGTATGGGAAATGAGGCTTATTGTTCTAAATTCCTTACTCTTCGTTGGTATAGGTATAAATATTAAGGTCCCAAAATCTTTTGGTAGTTCTCCTTTGTTATAAATTAAATTTATTATTTTGGCTATTTCTTCAGTTCCTTTCTTCTGAAGTTGTTTCAGAAATTCTGCAGGTATTTCATCTATTCCTTCTGCCTTTCCACATTTTAGTTCTTTAATGGCCGTTTCTACTTCTGTCTTCAAAATCTCTGGGCCTAGATCATCTTCATTTACCTTCTTTATATCTTCTAACGGCAACTCATTTGGTCTATTTTCCTTGTCATATAGATCTTCAATGTATTCCTTCCATCTCATTAGGATTTTATCTTCTTCAGTTATGATTTCTCCATTCTTATTTTCTATGCCTCTAGCTCGAATTCCATTTCTCTTATGATTCATGCTTCTTGCTTTTTCATATAAAAGATCATACCTTCCCACTCTCTCTCTCATAATTTTTCATTTCTTCACATTTTTAAGCCAATCTTCTCTACTTCTTTCTGCTTCCCTTCTCAATTTGTCATTCAGGGTTCTATATTGTATTTTCCCTTCTGGGGTGTCTTTATTCTTCTTTTTTTTTTTATTCTTTTAGTTCTTACAAATCCAATTTCTTCTTCTGCAGTCTTCTTTATTTTCTCTTTAACTTTTTCCCATTTCTTTTCTGTCTTCAGTTTTGACAAAACTTGTTTCCTCTTAATTCTTTCTCCAATCTATTTCCAAATTCCTTGGTATTTTTTAATTTCTCTAAGTTCCATTTTTTCGTTTTCATAGCTTATTTTATTTTCTTTAGTTTCACATTTATTTCTATGAATTGTAGGTTGTGGTCAGAGTAAATATCAGTTCCAGGATAAGTGCATACATTTTTTACACTATTCTTGTATCTTTGCTTTACAGTAATGTAATCAATTTGATACCTTTCTGTATCTCCTGATTTTTTCCATGTGTATAGTTTTCTTTTAGATTTTTTAAACCAAGTATTTGTAATTATTAGCTTATTTTCTTTACAGAATTCCACTAACCTTTCCCCTCTTTCTCATTTCTATTACCTAGTCCGTATCTTCTTACTACACTCCCATCCTCTTCTTCTCCTACAATTCCATTCCAATCTCCCATTATAATCATATAGTCTTTTCTTTTTTCTTCTTTAATTAGTTCTTGTAACTGTTCATACATTTCCTCTATTTCCTTATCTGAATGGTCACTTGTTGGCATTTATACCTGCATTATTGTTATGTCCACTGGTTCAGCCTTCAATTTTACCACCATAATCCTGTCATTCAGACAGTTTATGCTAATGATGCTCTTTGCTGTTCTTTTATTAAAAACTAGTGCAACTCCTTTTCCTTTTTTATCTCAACCTGAGTAGATTACTCTTACTTTTGTTACGATAAAAATCACCTATTCCTTCCATCTGACTTCACAGAGCCCTATGATATCAGTTTTTCCTTTGTCCATTTCTTGTTTGAGATTTTCTAATTTTCCATATCTGTTCATTGTTCTCACATTCCATGTTGCAATTTTGATTCTCTGACAATGTTTCATTTTCAGTTTGTTTATAGCTTGTTTTAAGTCACTTTTAGAGGTTTGATTGGGAAGAACATCAGCCCTTGAAGTGTCCTTATTTCCCGATATTGTATCTATTCCAATGTGCACCTTCTTTTCCTCTCTGTGCAAAGAGACACCACCTTGGTTTGCCAGGCTGGTAGCTGCCCCCTTATAAGTTCTATTCATTGCTACTAAAATTTTCTAGGGATATTAGTGGAGTGGTTTCCCGTTGCCTTCTCCACCGCAGCGCTCCATCAAGTACTAATAGAGCTGCTGCCCTCTACCAGCTATAGTAGAAGTTGGGAAAAGAAGAAACACCCTTGGGACCCCGAGTACTCTAATACCCTCGGGGTCGAAGTAAGCAAGAGTCAACCAAGTGAGGCCATATAGGAAAGAATATAGAAGGAATCTGACACAAGTAAGTGGAAGCAATATCAAGCTCAGTTCGGGACCCCGTGGCCACTAACCACATACTCCCAAGACGGGAGCCCCTGGGGAAATTGTGAATATAACTACATGTAAAAGTTGGTTTTTGTTAGAAGTGGAAATGGATCCATCTTGTTTATGCTAAACATGTACACCTAGAAAGGAAATACCCTTTGATGATCCTTTTTCTAGTGGGAACTTAATACAAGGATGTAGGGATTTTTATAGAAATGTAAGTAGAGCTGGCTTCGTGTGGCTCCAAACTGCAAAGACATCATCAATGTATCACAGCCAAATTGTTGGTTTTGGGTCAAAAGAACAACATCCTATTCAAGGAGAAGGCAGCAGGATGAGTTTCTTCTAGGTGTTCACAATAAAAGTTGGCTAGAGTAGGTGATGGGGCTGGAGTCCATTGCAGTTCCTTCCTCTTGTTTATATATTTTATCTTTCAACGTGAAATATCCAGATGTAATTGTAGAATTGAATAAGTCACTATGTCCGATGGAAACTTTTGGGCTAGAAATTCTATTCTCTCTTTGTGAGGGATATTTGTGAAGAAAGAGAGAAAATGTCAAAGCTTACCAGCATGCCTGTATCTGCCAGTCGAATGCATTTTATTCTAGTAAGAAATTTTGTGGAATTTTTTATCAAGAATCTGAGTAGCCAATGAGGGGACAGAGAAGTTAGATAGAAATCTTGAGATTTTATACTTTGGACTACCTATTGAATCCACAATAGGTCTAAGACCTACTAGTATTTTATATATATATATCTAGCCACGTTCTCTTTTCAGCTAACTCAGACAAAGGCCACCAACACATTGTGAACTGGACTCAAACTTCTAACATCCATGTGTGCTATGATGAACTCGAGAGAAAGATTGTCGAATCTAGGGAAATTTCTCTAGATTCCTCTCATATCACAACAGCTTGAGTTTCAATCTCTCTGATGCACACGTTACCTCTGTTCAGTACTGGCGCACTCGTGACAGCGCGTAGTATACATTTGTTTGGAACTCAAGCTCGCATTTTGTTTTCAAACATGCTACTGTCTTTTTGTACTTGTTCTGTTATTACAATTTTAAGTCTCTGTAATTCTTTATATACTTCTTTGATTGTGATACCTGAAGATGTTGATCAATTCAGCGAAACTAGTGTACTAGTAGTATCTTTTCAAATATATCATGTCATCTTTTTATCTCTCGGTATCAGTCATTGAAGCTTTCTCATATATATATATATATATGATCCCCATATGAAAGGCTACAAGACCTATAGCACATTAGTGCCATGTATGGATACTAATGTGCTAATAGAAGAAAGGAGGAATCTGTTCACATTTTGCTTGAACAGCCGAGGGTTATAATCTTTGAGGAAGGCAGATTGGGGGAGACTGTTCCAAAGGACAGCAGTAGATGAGATGAAGCAGGAGGCAGTGAAGTTGGTTTGATGAGTTTCAAGATGGACTGTAAAAGGGTGTTGGATAGCACTGTCCATGAAAGTATCTGTAGAAGAGACACAAGCCAAAAACTCAATGTTTTGTAAGAGAGGGATCATCAATTCGGATTGCCCCCTTCTGAATCTGGATTGAATCAAGCAATCTTAGAGACGATTTTGGTGCTCCACCTGAAATATGGGAGCAATAGTCCATGGCTGGGCAGATTTGGACTTTGTAGAGTTAGCAGCTGTGAAGTTGTGTTTTGTGCAAAGAAGTACACCAAGATTTTTGGCGGCTGCAGAAACTATAGTTGAAATGTGGTTGTGCCGGGAACAATCAGTGGTGCAGGTCAGTCCGAGTAGAGAAATCTGATCACGTTTGGATATATCAGTATTACTGAATGTAGGGGGGGGGGATCTTTCTTGCGTGAGATCAGACAGGACTGAGTTTTCGCAGCATTGAAGTTTACATGGTTGACCTTATCTTACTTAATATCAGATCACTGGTCATGGTAGATTTTGAGGATTCTAATACTTGAGCACTACAAGGTTTGTCAAATGAAAAGGAGAAATGGAGTGTCCTGTCATTGGCAAAGCTATGGATAGGATTGGAAGTTTGAGAGAGAGCAGTTTATTTATATGCAAGAGGAAGAGATTGGGTGAAAGAACAGATCCCTGGGGTACACCTGCATTGGTGGGGAATTCTGAGGAGAGTTGACTATTCACCATTACACTTAATGAACGACCACTGAGAAAGTTTTCAATCCAGTTGCAGAGTGAGGAAGTCAGACCATAGAATGGCAGTTTGTTAAATAGGCCTCTGTGCCAAATCCAAGCAGTTGCCTTTGAAATGTCAAGGGCAACCAAGTGAGCTTCTCCAAATTTCTCCATGGCTTGAGTCCAGAGGCAAGAAGATCAGCTGTAGATCATGAGTGGCAGAATCCATACACCTGGTCACTAATTAGTTGGTATCGACTGTAGCTGGTTCAAGAATTGGTTATTGATGACCTTCTCCATAATTTTAGAGAGAACAGAAGTGGGAGCAATTGGATGGTAGGTCGTTTGTTGACTTTTATCATCTTTTCTTTTTGATGGCTGGATATGGACCTGCTTCCATGTCATAGGGTAGATGCCAGTTGAATAGGATAGATTGAAGAGGTGATACAGAATAGGTGTTAGCTCTGGGGCAGAATTTTTAATACAGTAGGTGGGATACCATCAGGACCAGATGCCTTGTTTGTGTTTAGGTTATTGAGGATTCTTTGGATTTCTTTTTGTTCGAAAATGGCATGAAGGGAGCTTTTCTTGGTAGTGCGGAGGGAACTTTGATATCAGTGCAGGAATTAGAGAAGAGTGATGTCAATAATTTGGCCTTGTCTTTAGGTTAGGTAACTACAGCACCATCTGGTTGTGAGAGTGGTGAAAATCTGTTGGCAGAAGTTGCACCAAATACCCTTGGCAAGAGACCAGAAGAAGCAACTGCCTTTTGGTCAGGAGGTGAGTTTGCAGTATCTGGCCAAATCATCCAAATCAAAGAGATTTGGATGATTTGGATGATTCTTTTACAAGCTGCAGAGTGGGCAGCTGGAGTTTTGGTCTTGAGCCATTCATGCTAATCAGAGATTTTTTCTTTTACTGTATTGGAACAATTTTTTGAGAACCAAGGCTTGGATGGTGGCTGAGAGTTTGGAGTGGAATGAGGGATGAAAGCCTTCATTCCTATGAGGATGATTTCTGTTATTTGGTCTGAGCAGGTGTTTGGATCAGAAGAGCTGAAGCAGTAGTCAGACCAGGGGAAGGAGGAATAGAAGTCACATAGGTCCTCCCAGTTGTCATCCTTGTATTGTTGTGCCAGAGGACACGAGACTGTGAACTAGTGGATGGAAGTTGTTCTGTGGTGATTCGAGTTATCAAGAGGAGAACTGACATCCAAGGTATACTTGGAAGGGGAGCTTGTTAGGAAGAAGTCAAGTGTGTTGACAAATTGGAGGAGGTCGTCAAGTATTCTGGTAGGAAGATTGATGACCTGAGATGGGTCATTACTGATGGTAAACACCTCAGCATCTCTGCCTGCTTTGTTGATGAAACTGGAGAAATGGAGCCAATGTGAGTTGTGAACATTGAAGTCCCTTAGAAGGATGTCCTCACTATTTGGGTATTTTGATTGCAGAAAGTCAAGCTTTAGAGAGAGATAGTTGAAGAGATTGAATGATTGATGGAGTTTGGAGAGCAATTGAGAGAGCACATGAAAAGGTAGATTGATATGGTAGGGAAATTTTGAGCCAAAGCAGATTGAACAGTGCCCGGTCTATTGAGATATATAGTATCTGTTAAGATACAATACATGGATGAATTTATGATTTATTTATATTGTATAATTTAATATAATATAATTTATATTGTATAATTTACAATACATGGATTAGTTTATAACAACTTAATATTTATGCCAACATATTACTCCCACTATCAGAAGCAAATTAATAGGGGAGAAAGTGTTTACATTGAAAAACAAACACATTAAGAACAAGTTTCCATCTGATTCACTGAAGCTCTCTCTCTCCTTTTTGAAGCCCATATTTTAATAGTAGGACATGGTACTTGGTAAACATGGTATATTTAAAAATGTTTACTAGTTTAGTTTATTATGCTGAAATAAAGCCAGGTTTACTTTTTTTTTAGATACAAAATATAGTTGCAATAATAATATGTCAGTCTAGTCAACCTGTCTTTTGCTTGTAGTTCTGATGGTCAAGACAGCTCATCAGTTATGAGAAGGTCAAGTTCTGGACTCTTAAGCCCTCCAATTGATAGTCCCCAAACAGAAGAAGGACAAGGTGGATTTTATTTATTGAAAAAAGATTCCCAGCGAAGAATAACAATGTGTAAAGTACTAAGTGATGATGCCCAAAGTGTAAGTATTTACTCATAAAAATCATATTAGAAGTTTTTTCTCACTTGGTTAGACTATAATAAATTTAGTTTAATCCTTTATCCAAATGTAAGCAGACAAAGTTTGTGCCTGGAGTATTTTCAGGACTGAGGCAACTCGTAGTAAAGGCGGACCAAGCTCTCATCACTCCTTGTCTCAGTATCTCCCATAATGCAAAGCACATTTCCTTGCAGACATGTATAATGCTATGCATTCAGGGAAGGGCCACTACCCAGACCAGTTTCGACCTTTATTGAGGTCTCGTCAGTGGGAGCCAGACCCGGAAGTGGTGATACTAAGGCAGAAGCAATGGAGAAGTCATATTTACCTATATAAGTTGCCAAAAGGTGTACCACCTTATTATTAAATTACTCTGGATTTAGAGAAAGATGTTGGAAGTTTTTTCCCACTTTGTTAGACTAATATAAATTTAGTTTAATCCTTTATCCAAATGTAAGCATACAAAGTTTGCACCTGAAGTATTTTCAGGACTGAGGCAACTTGCAGACATGTATAAAGATGGGCTTTATACATGTCTGCAAGGAGATGTGCTTTGCATTATGGGAGATGCTGAGACAAGAAGTGATGAGAGCTTGGTCCACCTTTACTACGAGTTGCCTCAGTCCTGAAAATACTTCAGGCGCAAACTTTGTTTGCTTACACTTGGATAAAGGATTAAACTAAATTTATTATAGTCTAAACCAAGTGGAAAAAACTTCCAACATCTTTCTCTAAATCCAGAATAATTTAATAATAAGGTGGTACACCTTTTGGCAACTTATATAGGTAAATATGACTTCTCCATTGCTTCTGCCTTAGTATCACCACTTCTGGGTCTGGCTCCCACTGACGAGATCTCAATAAAGGTCGAAACGTCTGGGTGGTGGCCCTTCCCTTAATGCATGGCATTATACATGTCCTCAAGGAGATGTGCTTTGCATTATGGGAGATACTGAGACAAGGAGTGATGAGAGCTTGGTCCACCTTTACTACGAGTTGCCTCAGTCCTGAAAATATTTCAGGAGCAAACTTTGTTTGCTTACACTTGGATAAAGAATTAAACTAAATTTATTAAAAATCATATTAGGTTTTTTTTTTTTTTTCATTGAGAGAGTTTTTCTAAAAGCTAGGTACTGCTTTATAATAACATAAATTCATAATTAATATTAATGATTTCTTCAAATGATATTACTCAGTCTCTCTCCTTGTATCTATTTGAATGTGATAAGTATCTTAAAAAAAATATTATTCACTATAACAAATGTTGTGCACATCCATATGAGAATTTAGCTGATTAAAAATTAAATTACTTTAGTATTTAGTTAATCCAGAAGTAACAGGGTAGTTACTAGAACAGTAGTCTTTAAAAATTCATTCTTATTATTTTGATTATGAATTAATTTTTGTTTGATGTTATTAATAATTGATAATTATTTTGATTTAAGAAACCCCAGTATTGGAAGATTTGCTTTAAAATTTGCTACTTCAGTGTGGATTATCTGACTGTCCTGTTAGTTTTGCACCGTGTGTGTGTGTGTGTTCATACACGCACTAATAGTACTTAGTTACTAATGTGTACACTAATTCACACAAACTGTTATGAAAAATATCACTCACTGCAATCTTTTTGATTTCTTGTTAACAATCAGTTTTATGCTTTTTATTTATTTTTATCCATACTCTGTGTTATTTTACTTTTTTTACATGTGTAACAATGGTGCACCCAGGGGGTGGGGGGATGCCAAGGGGTCCAAAAAAAAAAATAAAAAATACTAGAAATTTTTCCAAGTATCTTTTCCTCAATAAAATCCATTTTTTTATTTATGTTGTGTCGTATCTTCTATTTCCATACTACTTATGAATTAGCAGTCACATAAGGTGGGAATACCTTATAGCTCTCAGGAATCACGGCCAGTATGAATGCAAGGGGAACAAAATAGTGCTCGGGTACTACTTCATTTGACCGAGCCAGGCCAGAGGAGATCACTGCAGCTTCTGTCATAGGTTGTATGCAATGTGTAGTGTGTATTCTCAAATCTTCTACTCAACTCGGCCCCCCAAGATTAAATCTTGAGTTCACCACTGATGTGTAATATGATTTATTTTTATTATTATTGATATAGTTTGTTCCCTATGTTATATTTACTCTGCTTAAGAATGGTAAGGGGATTGAATTTTAAGTGGCACTTGTAGAAGAGATATAGACCATATCTCTTAGACACTAGATCATAATATGGAGGAGAATTTATTAACAGGAGAGAAAGATCACCAAGTTTCTATCGACTAATAAAAATACATAAAGAAGGTGTTCCTCTTACATTCAGGGACTGTATTGACTACTTGCCCACCTATCTGCATAGCAAACTTTTTGTCAAAGCTGTCTCTCACTGGCCATTCTCACTTGTTTATAAAAAATAATAATAATCAAATTTTTTGACAAAAATAAAAATACTTGTCGTTAAATCTACAGATATCATGGTCAGCTTTGATATCCAGTCCTTATTTATTAATGTTCCACTCTCTGAAACTTTCAGTTATGTCACAAGCTCTCCTTCATGATAGAATTGAATGTTTCATTTTCATCATACATCCATTCTGCTTTAGCTGTAAAAATAAAATTTACCAGCAGATTGAGAGTACTGCCATGGGAAGTCCAGTCTCGCCTTCCTTGGTAAATTTCTACCTGGAATATCTTGAAGACACTTTTGTTTCCATACAGCTGCAACCTTCTTTCTGGATATGCTATGCAATGACATTTTTGCTATGTAGTCACATCCTGGAGCTGATCTTCCTTCATTCCTAATTAAGATCAGTAGCCTATATACTTGAAACATATTCATTATGGAAAAGGAAAAGGATGGAAAATAGATTTCCTTGATATCTTGCTCTCCATCTTGCATGCTGTCAGTTTCACTGTATCATAAACCTACCTTCACTGGCCAATAAATACATTACTCAGCACATTATCCTGCTCAAAAAAAAATTAAAGAAATAAAATGCTTCTTAATAAAACACGTGTCTACTCTGATCCTTCTCACTTTAAACTAGAACTGGACACTATACTAGGAATTATGCAGCAGATTGGCTTTGACCCAAAGAAGATCATGTGCATAATATGTACTTACAAGCTTTTTCTTAAGATCTCCAGCTTGTACATAGTTCTTATCTCTTACTTTGTCAGAATCTCTGAGCCATTTGCAAAGATCCTAAAAAAAAGTATAACCTGTCAATAAACTCTCTTCCAAGCAGTCTCCTCTCATCCTCTAAGGTGTTTTTTCTTCAATGAAGAGGTAACCGTCAAATCCATAAAACTATCATAAATTACATACGAACACATTGACAAAGCATTTAACAAACTCAATTAATAATACCTATGTTTCAGTTTAAGAACCAGTGCAAATAGAACAGTGAGAAATTAAAAATCAGCAGTGGAGAATTGTTTTAAAAAAAAAGTGCACAGAGAATGATATCTTTATCATGTGCAGTTGCAAAAGAGCTAGGTAAACATGAAGATTCTCTATATTTAACTATCATTCTCATTTTTATTTTCTACATCAGAAAATATTTGATAGCTAACTAGCTTTTCCTTGTTGGCAAACAACTGAATATCATCTCCCTCTCTCTCTCTCTCTCTCTCAAGCAAACAAACAAACAGTTTACATACAAGTTGAATAGCAGTGGATCAGACATAATGTCCTCAGCCTGTATTCAATCCACTAATCTACTCTCTGATGCTCACTGTCACAGTTAAGCATCAAATTATTACGACCTGTCTTTGCAACATCCGGAAATATCACAGCAGTAGATGTCTTCTACTTATTAACTTCTGATATTTCTTTATTATAAAATGTGATAATCTCTAAACAAATCCTTGCTGGTCTGCAAAAAAAATTGTTCCTATCCACCCAGTCCTCTATTCAAGTCCTAACTAGTTTCTTCATAACTTCAATTATAACAGGCATCATCAGTTTTCTGATATGTACCCTCAACAGATGAACATAATACTATGACAGTACTATGTGATTAAGTTTCCATTATTAATCATGTCCTGTTAGTAATGTTCCTTCAAATTATTCTATCACTTTTCAGTATTCCAACATTGTCTGACTTTATAGTTAGTTATGTCTTATAAGGCATTTCTGACTGCAGCAATCCACTTAGATCTTGGTCTTCTTCTGGGCCTTTTGTATCTGCCATCTTGACATCAAGCATTTGTTTTGATAACGTTTCCTCTCCCATTCTGTGTGCATTACTACACTACTTCTGAGATGAACTCTGTTCACATATTCCTGAATGTTAACAATCTTGAGTTTGTTGGGTATTCTATATTTCTACCATGTTAATATCCTCATTTTTAATATGTTTCTGCCATTAATGCCACCTCTTCACTCACTTAATTTTTCTCAGAAATTTCATATCTGTGGCCTCCAGTCTTTGATCAAACGTTTTATTTTTAATCCAGCTTTCAGATCCATAAGATAAAGTTGGTTTGAACACTGTATTGTATTCAGTTGACCATACCAGCTTTGCTAATTATTTTGTCTATTTCCATATTTAATTTGCCATCTTCACTAAAACTTGTGCTTATATAGCTGAAATATTTTACTTATTCTATATGTGTTACACCAATAATGCATTCTTGGTGGAATACCTATAGAATAAGTATATTATTACTTTTCTTTTTATTAGGTCTTTTGTTACCAAATTTGTTATAGTATTATTCAAGGAATCCTGTAGACATGGTGGAATACCATGTCCACAGGATTCTAATTTGTTTAGAACATCATCATCATCTACATAATTATGATATGATTTGTGCAGATGATGAATAAGAGTGGAGATGGAGTGCATCCTTGTCTCTCACCTGATTTTACATCACACCACTTTCCTAAACTTACTTCAATTCTAACTTAACGTAATATATGGACTGTGTAATATATAATGCTGTATAAAGCTGTATAACTGAGGGGAGACCTCCACATAGCCTTTAAAGGAATCCAGGGAACCGACCAGAGCTTCTGACCTAATGTCAATCCTCACCTTTTCATGGTGTATCCTTTTCGATATCTACCTGGATACTGAACAGTGAGGATGGGCTGGCAATTTGGGATTTAGCTGTCCAAATTGGATTCTTATTGGCTTAAACCAAAATACAAAATGATGGTACAGCATGACAAAATTTCATGCCGACTGGGGTATCTCCCTGTTACGTCTTGTTATTCTCTATTTTTATTTATGGTTATATTATCTACTATCTATCTAACACTTTATAGTTTCAGTATTCCGTTGCCGACAAATTTATATTCGTTTAAATCGACTGCGCCAGCCGGCAACTGAATTCTGATAAACAATTAGACAACTCAAATAAATATAGGGATCAAGTGATTTGCAGTCGTGGGCCCCCCTTTACTTATGCATGGTCCGAAATTTAATAAGTGGTAATTCAAATCTCAGAAAACAACAGACTCATGAGCTTAGGGTTAAAGAAATACATTTATTTAAACACTTACATATATACACTTTAATTAGAATATATACACTTTAATTAGAAATTCCAATACTAAAGAGTCTGACCTCTCCCCCCCCCCTTTAAGTTAATATATCCAAAATGTCTACCTCAAAATCTATTTTAACAGTCTCGCACTTTCTTTTGTGTTACTATGTTCAGACTCGGTTAATTCTCACAGAGTTACTCAGTTCCCACATATAAAAATAGCACATGCACATAAAAATATACAATCCTAGTATAGAGCATATCAGACATATTTCGTCTTGCAATTTTAACATGGGATAATATTCTTGTCTATGCTCAGGCCTTATCCTCCTCTAAAATTCAGTTAATATTCAAGCTAATTTCTAATACAACGTCTAAAATGTTTCTACTAAAATCAACAGTTCAAAGGCTTGGTTCCCTGCTCAGCTTACGTTTAGGGTGGCACTAGCTTACTAGACGTAGACAGAAATGTCCAAAGCAGTTCTTTAGACACTAAATGAAAGTTGATTATATGGAGCTTCTTAACTCTCTGGTTTCTATACCTTCTTTGGTTATTATTCAAAATGAGTATGAAAACTTGCACCTTACCATTCTTGTCTTTTCTCATAGTTGTTGAGACTTCCTTGATTACACTTCCGCGTTTTCTCACCATGTATTCTTATGGCGTCTGCGACATACTTCTATTTTCTTCGAAAGGGTCACCTTTCACTGACTTATACGCTTGCATAACTAACCAACGGCTCTATGCTGGAATTCTGGCCGCATTCCTTTGGTGTGGCAATACTTGACATGGTTTTAATCGTTACTTTATGTTGGGTCGGAAACAGGATGACTCATCAAAAGTGAATTAGCACTTTTTCCGACACAACACAGGGTTTTCTTCAAGGCTTGCCACTGAATCTCCAAGGTTAGGTTCCTGTTCTCAAACTCTTTTATTTTTTCTTCAATAATGTTTGTGTATATTAGTCTACAGGTCACATCTGAGAGCTGCTCAACTTTTGTTCGCTTTAAAACTTTCTTACATGCTTTCTTTTCAATAAATTCGATCAATTTTATCCTGCTCAAGACTAAATAGTGATCACTTCCAATTTCAAATCCTCTGCACACTCTGGTGTCCTGCACCAGGGAGAAAACATCACTGTCAACAATAACATAGTCCATGAGACTTTTCTTATTCCTTGCATCTTCTCTCGATGTGAATTTGTGCACATTTTTATGCTGGACATGGTGTTAGTAATAACCAGTTCATGTCCTGAGCAGAAATCCAATCAGGTATTTGCCATTATTAGCTTTGTTTTTTCCTCCAAATTTTCCCAAAATATTTTTGTATGTCTGACAATCGTTTCCTACTCTGCTATTTAGATCCCCAACAAGGACTAACTTTTCTTTTTTCATTGTGTCAGTTGCTTTCCCTAAAGCCTCAAAAAATTTCTCCACTTCTATCTTAGTAGAACCTTCTGTGGGACCATAGGCACAAATAAGTTTCATTGTCCAATTCCCCATTCTGATATTTACCCACACCACTTTACTTGAGACTACCTGCCATTCAAGAAGATTAGCCTTGTATTTAGTGTTGAATACTATGGCTGCTCCTTCTTTTCCTTGATTGTCATTGCCTGAATATAACATTTTGTATTTATTGCTCAGAAAGATCTCACCAGTTTTTGTCTTCATTGTTTCAGTCACCCCTATTATGTCAATCTGGTACTTATCTAATTCCTCAGCTAGCGCCATTTCTTTGCCATTCAGGCTTCTTATGTTGATAGTACCGATAGAACTCTGGTGATGTTGAGTTGGGATGTGCTTTCAAATTTGTTCCAGTAGCTGACTTTTCACTGTTTGCCCTGGTTCCCTGGTGAAAACAACGGGGACCTTTTTTAACCGGGATGTTGCGTCGAAAAAAGTGCTGATTCACTTTTGATGAGTCATCCTGTTTCCGACCCAACATAAAGTAACGATTAAAACCATGGATATGGACATACTTATGCCTCCAGAGGAAAAGGTAAAAAATAGTGTACATTTTGCTAACTCAGAACTATGTCTAACCACTTTAGTTGTAGATATTAAGTGATTTTGAGTAGTCCATAATTAAAACTGATAAATTCTGTGAAATAATTAACAAAGGAAAATTATGTATCAATGCTGAAATGTTACAATTAGATGTATGTAAGATAATATAAGTATTAGAGCCATGTCAAAAACAGTTCGGAGTTGCGGTGACCAATCGACCACCGCTATGAGCATGACGTAGTCACCAAGAGAGGGCGTTCGCATTTACTATATAAGTTTCAGCACTTGATTCATTTGCTCTCTTGTTTTCTGTTCCTGGTTCCTGATCCAAGTCCTGGATAGCTGCGAAGCTTGCCGCCATACTCAGCAACAATCTCTCTGTTTGCTGTACGTGCCATGTCGAGTGTTGCCACACCGAAGGAATGCGGCTAGAATTCCAGCATAAAGCCGTTGGTTAGTTATGCCAGCGTATAAGTCAGCGAAAGGTGATCATTTCGAAGAAAATAGAAGTATGTCGCAGATGCCATAAGAAAACATGGTGAGAAAACGCGGAAGTGTAATCAAGGAAGTCTCAACAACTATGAGAAAAGACAAGAACGGTAAGGTGCAAGTTTTCGTACTCATTTTGAATAATAACCAAAGAAGGTATAGGAACCAGAGAGTTAAGAAGTTCCATATAATCAACTTTCATTTAGTGTCTAAAGAACTGTTTTGGACATTTCTGTCTACGTCTAGTAAGCTAGTGCCACCCTAAACTTAAGCTGAGCAGGGAACCAAGCCTTTGAACTGTTGATTTTAGTAGAAACATTTTAGACGTTGTATTAGAAATTAGCTTGAATATTAACTGAATTTTAGAGGAGGATAAGGCCTGAGCATAGACAAGAATATTATCCCATGTTAAAATTGCAAGACAAAATATGTCTGATATGCTCTATACTAGGATTGTGTATTTTTATGTGCATGTGCTATTTTTATATGTGGGAATTGAGTAACTCTGTGAGAATTAACCGAGTCTAAACAAGGTAACACAAAAGAAAGTGTGAGACTGTTAAAATAGATTTTGAGGTAGATATTTTGGATATATTAACTTAAAGGGGGGGGGGAGTTCAGACTCTTTAGTATTGGAATTTCTAATTAAAGTGTATATATGTGAGTGTTTAAATAAATGTATTTTTTAACCCAAACCTCATGAATCAGTCGTTTTCTGAGAATTGAATTATCACTTATTAAATTTCGGACCATGCATAAGTAAAGGGAAAATCCATTAACAAAAGGAAAAGAGGGGCCCACAACTGCAAATCACTTGATCCCTATATTTATTTGAGTTGTCTAATTGTTTATCAGAATTCAGTTGCCGGCTGGCGCAGTCGATTTAAACGAATATAAATTTGTCAGCAACAGAATACTGAAACTATAAAGTGTTAGATAGGTAGAGATAACATAACATAATTGGAAAATAAATAACAAGACATAACACCTGATTGATTCAGCCAGAGAGGCATGTGGTGAGGTTGTCTGCAAGGATAGAAAAATCAGAACTCCATGGTGGACACAGGAAGTTAAAGAGGCAGTGAAAGAAAAGAAGAAAGCATATCAAAAGTTCCTGGCAAATAATTCGGCTTGTGCTCTTAGAGAATAAAGAGACAAATGTAAGAAAGCTAAACACTGTGTAAAACTAGCTGAACAAAAGTCATGGGAGGACTTTGGCAAGAACATAGAAAATAAATATCAAGAAGGTGGCAAAATATTCTGGAGGTTGTTGAAGATGCTTAGAAATTGAGGAAAGAATGCTGTAAAAGGAATTCGAGATGATAAAGGTGAAATGAAAATGGCGGGAAAAAGTTTCCTTGAAGTATGGAGTATTTACTTCGAAAAATTGCTAAATGAAACAAGCAGTGATAGCACAGTGGTAAAAAACACTTAACAGGCATATAGTCAGGAATACATATCCATACTTCAAATAGAAAAAGCCATCAAAGGCTTGAAATGTGGAAAGGTAGCAGGAGTAGATTGATATTCGAATAGAAATGCTGAAGTATGGTGGTATAAAAGTCATACAGTGGCTGCACTGCATAGTTCAAAAGACCGGGACAAAGGGACTAATTCCTGATGATTGGAGTAGAGCTCTCATAGTACTCATATATAAAAAGGGAAATAATAGTGAATGTGAGAATTACAGAGCTATTTCCCTACTGAGTGTTCCTGGTAAGATATATGCAAGTATACTGGAGAAACGGTTCAGAAGGATTGTGGAAGAGAAGCTTGATGAAGAACAAGCTGGATTCAGGCCAAATAGAGGCTGCCAGGATCAGATCTTCACTTTATGACAGATAGTTGAAAAATCATGTAAATATAACAAAGATCTATGTTTAAGTTTTGTATATCTGGAGAAGGCATGTCACAAGGTGCCAAGAGATGAGCTATTCAAAACGCTACAGTTATATGTTGTGAATAGAGCATTATATCAAGCAATAATTAGTGTCTATTTGAGTTGTAAGTCAGCATTTAGAATTGAAGGAGGTATAGGAAGATGGTTTAATGTTAAATCTGGTGTGAGACAAGGATGTACATTATCCCCTCTGTTATTCATTATCTATATGGATCATATTATGAAGAAAAGTGTTATTAAACATGATATCAAAATTGGAGAAGTTAATGTCAGCTCTTTGCTTTATGCAGACGATGTTATACTTCTAAATAAATCCACTACAAGTCTGCAAGATTCTCTGTCTAAATTGAATAATTGTTATAATAGATATGGTATGAAGTTATAATATGATTGAAAATGTGAACAGAGATCCTGTGGAACAAGTAAAACATTTCAGCTACTTAGGCACGATTTTTAGTGAAAATGGTAAATTAAATATGGAAATAGACAATAGAATCAACAAAGCTGGTATGATAGGAAGTCAATTTAATAAATTCATGTGGAATAAGAGAGAAATTAGTCGGAACACTAAATTAACTGTATACAAAACAGTGTTCAAACCAGTTTTAACTTATGAATCTGAGAACTGGATCAGAGTTGACCAAATGCTAGAGACCGCAGATATGAGAGTCCTGAGAAAGATTAGAGGTGTGAACAGATGGCATCAATTGCAATATCACATTAAAAACAAATATATTAGGAAAGAACTTGACATTGTCCGCATCCAGGAATGCATTAGCAGCGCTAATCTCAGGTGGTATGGTCACTTAAACAGAATGGAAGAGGAAAGATTAGCAAAACAAGTGTTCTCTGCCAGGTTGGCCGGAAAACGACCCAGAGGAAGACCAACATATAGGTGGATTGATACGGTAAAAAGTGCCTTAGACGATAGAAATATATGATCTGATAATGTTGGAGTCTTGACAAGTAACAGACTGATTTGGAGTAAAATTGTAGATAGGAAGTTAGTAATGATGTAAATTTTTCATGTAGTACTATCATATCCTGTACACCCCTTGAGGGTACATGACAGAAATTTGATGATGATTTAATATATAATCCTCCACTTACACGTATAATTGTGTTTCAAACAGCTTTTCTCTTTGTACTTTATATGCTTTTTCTTCCCACATCTATAAAACTTAAATACAGACCTATTTCTCAACTAATTTTATTAAAATGAAAGTCTCTGATTTTAACATCCTCTATTTGGTCTGAACCCAGCTTTTTCTTCTCCAAATTTCTCTTCCATACTTTTTTGTTAGCTGCTTTCGTAAATCTTATCTGTGGTGCTCAGGAAGAATTCCTCTGTGATTAACTCTTATTTTCAATTTTGTTCTCTTATATTATTATTTCTCTTTTTATAGAAATTTGACCATATGACCAGGCCGTATGGATTATGCAGTGCAGCCACTGTAAATCTTTTATACCTCCATATTTGAGCGTTTCTTGTTGAAAACCATCTATCCAACTACCTTTTACATTTCAGGCATCTGATACTTTTTTTCCTCTAACTCAAGTATTGATTATGTACTCTTGATTTTATTCCTCTTGAATATTTTTAGCCACTCTTCACTGCTTATTTAAGAGATACAAAGATAAAATCGTATTATGGGATTTAGATTATGAGGAGAGATTGCAAGTATGTGGATTGCAGACTGGTTAACAGGAGAAAGAGCGGTGATATGATATAGGTCTATAAATTTTTGAATGGGTGTTATGGGATATCATCTGATGAAATTTTTCATTATATGGAAGGTGGGGGAGAGAAAGAACTTGAGAACATCCATGGAAGTTAAGTTATTATTGGATCCTGAGGTGAAAAAGACTTGGTCTCCCAAACACTGTTTCTAGATTATGTAAATATAAATAAATAAATATAAAAAGAACCTTGGCCCACCTATGCTATTAATTGTACTCTAATTTTATGAGCTGCCATGACTTAGCCAGTTTCAATTTTGCCCTTTGGTTGGATAAACCTGGATTCCAATCCGGAAGGGTTTACTTCGGTCCTCCCTGAAACTCTTTTTTTTTTTTTTTTTTTTTTTTTAATCTTGCAAACTGACCAGGAGAACATGCTCAGTTTACAGAGACAAAAATGCCTTACAATCAATATTATTATAATGGTTTCATAAGACGATGCTGTACCCTATATGGATCTCATGGCCGTTGTATCTCATACACTAACTATAGGTTTTTATGACTTTTGCACAAGAAAGAAGAATGGGATAAAACTTTCATAAAAAACATGAAAAAATCCTATTCAATCCCAAGTTCACTTACCAATCCCACAGCTGATCTTCTAGAAATACTCGATTCATTATTGGTAAATACCATCATAAGGTGATCGCTAAATACCTCTTGGTATGTTCACCTGTACTAGTCACTTTATTACAGTTTTGATTCAGTAAAGTTATCCTCTCATAATAATTTTTCTTCCTGCTGGCCACATAACAGAAAAAACTATTTGTTAGATTTTTATTATATTTTGCTTTCTTTACTATCCCCCTAACATATATCACCCAGCTGTTGTATTCTGTCATTTCAGTTATAATTTGTTTGCTTGCTTGCTGCTACTTGTTCCAAGACTGTCACAGTTAATATCATTCTGCCATTAATATCTGTTTAGTTACCTAAATTTTATGGAAAATAACTTGTATTTGACAGTCGAATAGCTTTTCTATGGGTATTGAAATGCATGTCTAGAGAGAGGTGATTATTATTCTTATTTTATTTATTTATTTATTTAGCATTCAGCACATCTGTGGTACTGATTGCTAAATAAGTAAATAATAGCACTTGATGGTATAAACAACACCAAGAGAGAAAAAAAATATATTTAGTTCTGTTTCAGTTACAATATGAATTGTTTTCCACAATTATTAATTCAGTGCTGTGTGCTTGTCACAGTTATAATTTGTGCTTTGAAGGTACTGGTAGATACAGGTAGAAAACCAGTGAAATTATTAGTAAGTTCAGTAAATGTATTTTTTCCCCTTTCTTGGTGTTGTTTATATCTTGCGCTATTATGAATATGAACATCAGTATAAAAGCTGTAATTGCAAGTCTGAGTTTATGATCCAATTTAGTGCCAATATTGCAGCTTAGAAAAAATTGGACCACTTACCCTGATTAGCACTCAAGATGCATTCAGTGACGATGTGACAGATTGTTTGTTTAGGAGCAGCACAGTCACATTGAGGAGAAGGGTGCTTTTCCCACTTAAGTAGCAAGTTCTCACATACACTGCAGTTTGTGTGAATCCTGTTCAGGGTCACTCATGTCTTTTGGGTAAGTTCAAGAATAGAAGATTGGTTATTAATACCTCGAAACAACATTGGTAGATGATCATCAGTGTTTGTATCCCACCATCATGTCCATTCTTCTTCTTCTCTAGGGATGAAATTATTCGTCACTAAATTTTCCGCTTCACATGTTGGTGGTCATCTAGATTTTAATCATCTGATTCTCAAGTCTGGAAAGTTCTTGTGCACAGGAAGAAGAAATTATTACTTATCTTCTTGCACTCTCCTAGGAGAGAGCATCAGATCTCAAAAGGTGTGAAAGGTAGGATGCTACTGAAGGTGAAAAGCCAGTGAGTATTTGTTGATCTGATTGCACCAGACATCATCTACATGGTATTATTAAGCTGATTGTCAATGAGCTTTGTGTGTGTGGGTTGGTGGGTGGGTGGGTGGGTGGGTGTGGACTGTTGAGCCAAACAGGTGGACAGTATTCAACTAGAGAAAATACCAGACCTGGAACCAATGAGTGTAAAGTGATAGCAGAGGATCCACAAAGTTTGGAATGATATTATTATGAGTCTTGATTTTAGTCATTGTATTCAGGTGTTTTCTATGGGATAGCATAGTCTAGTGTTGACACCTAAATACCTAGGACACTTGTTATGATGTAATGTAGTACTATTTAAGGTGACCTAAAGTTCTCTATTGGCTATCTTGTTGTTCAAGTGGAAGCAGAACTTCACTTTTATCTACACTTGGGCATAGTCACCATTTCTTAAAGTAATCCCCTAGAATTCCTAGATCAAATGTTAGAGTTTCTGTCATGTCTTTAAATAAACCATGTCTAGTAGCAAGAGCAATGTTGTCTACATCAGAGCTTCTTAAACTGCGGATCACGACCCCAAATGGGTTTGCATAACCGAATGTGGGGATCGCGAAAAATTTGGCACCAGCAAAAGGTTTCTGAACGCACAATGACCAAAAATTAATTCAGATTCAGGGCTATTGCTTGTAATTCTTTATGTAAATAGTAAAATTATATGTATTCCAAAGAATTGTTTTAAAATAAATTTCTTTATGATTTATTATCATAAAGAAATTTATTATCATATGGTTGATTTGTATACCTATTTTATATACCTATATACCCGGGGTCACATAAAAATTTCTCTGGTGAAAAGGGGTTGCGAGTGGAAAATGTTTAATTGCTGGTCTACATAACAAAAATTTTCTGGGTTATATTTCAAGGAGGCCTGAAATATACAGATTAAAAAGAAGAGGGACCTGTTTCCTGAGGTAAACCATTTTTTTTTTTTTTTTCCTATTTTCTTATTTCTTTTCCAGTTAAAAATATCTGTTGCTTTTCGTGTTACTTACTAGGTGGATTATAGTTAGGCAAGTGATTGCTTTAATAAGTTTGTATATTAGATCCTTATTGTAAGATCGGTGAATGATGTTTCAGTTGTTTTTGAAAGGCTGCTTCTATAAATGATGTCAAAGCGATAGCTGCTTCTATCTTTGACCTTGATCACAGCAGCTCTAGTTGGGTTAAAACCCTGCCTGTTTTTTTAGGTATTTGATTTTGATGATATGGTTAATTGTATTGAAAATAAGCCTTTCTAGGATTTTATGTGTGCTAAGTAGTGCCATAGGTCTGTAACTCGGTGAGGGGGGGGGTCCTATGTCTTACCCATTGTAGTAGAGCAGTGATTTTTTGTTTTTTTAAACTGTTTTGGCATGGTTCCAGTTTTCATAATATCAGAAAATAATCATGCAAGCCACTTTTTTTGGCATTTGTTCCCATCAGGAGAAATTCCATATGTATGTTATCAAAACTTCCCAGAGCATTGATAGAGAAAAATCTTGAAAATTCTAATTCCTATAGACAAGTTAATCTAAGATAGTGAAGCTTTCTTTTAATAAGTTTTGTATGCTTGTTATCATTCATAGATATTGAAATATTTATGATATGATTGACAATTATGTTTAGTACAAATTCAGGTTGTTTCTTGAATCTGCCTGTGGTCTCACTCAACTTAGATGAAATGCTCCATGCTTTTCTACTTGAGTGTTTGAAAGCGAGGCTTTCTATTCTCCAACCATCTTTGCCTTCTTGAAGTGTCCAAACTGTGGAGGTCTGCTGTGGCAAATTCAAGATCTCTGTTCATAATGAAATCGTTACATAACACGTCGCTATTGTTGTAGCCATTCAACTTCTTGTTTTATTATAGAACGTACTTCTTCCATGTTAGTTAGCCCTACTTCTTTTGTGATGTTAGTCTTATTGCCAGTCTCTTGATTAATGTCGACTGACCTTTCTCTTTCTCTCTCACTATCCTTTTGATCTTTAGTAGTCCCGCCCTTACATGTGCTTGATTCCCTTTCATTCTTAATTTCACAAGCGGAATTATTTGCTTCTTTAATTACGTTGATGTAACTGGCAGTAGATGCAGGACAAATGTCTCCCAGCATCTGTTCCTTTTCCTTCACGGTGATGAAACATTCTTCAAGATTTGTGATTTTTTTTCTTATAAGCGGTCTCCTTCAACTCATGCTTCACCCCTAACCTAAACTGAGGTTTAGGTTAGGGGTTAAGTCGAGGTGAGGTTTATCCTCATTAGTGATGCTCAGATTGTTGGCAAATGGTCAGTAATCTATTGTAGTACTCAGGCACCTTATCCTTTTGAGTACTAATTTCCTTATATTAGGGCTTAAACTTCTTACTTTGGAGAAATGAGAAATTAAAGTCTCCTTAAACTTGAAGTATTCCAAGGTATCTTTCAAAATCGGAAAGCTATAGGAAACCTTTTGCCTTTCTGACTAGCTTACTCCTTAGCAAGATGAGAAGTTGAAAGTCTGTCCCTACCAACCTTCCTCAATTCTTCGACGAAGCTAAAAAAAGCTAAGACGTCGTCGGTATCCTCTCCAGAAATCTGTGGAATTACTTGTTGAGGATTAATAGTCCTGAAGAACTCGACGTCATCCATTCCTGCACTAGTAGGTTGATTCATACTTGTGAATTAATTTTCAAAATTACACAACATTTTTTTTTTTTTTTTTTGATAACTGCCTGATTCTAGTCCAAAACTTGCTCTTTAATTCACAATTTTGACCGATTAATTGCTTGAATTAAATCCTGTCGGCTTCGCCGTTGTTAAATATGTTAATTTTAATTATAACGTCTTATTATAATCTATTATTATATCTTATTTTCTTTTATTTTAATCTCCCTTTAAAATCCTACTTTATCTCACTTAAACTTTCCTTTTTTTACCTTGTTATACATCTGACTTATGGCCACAATTAATAAAGCTCACGTGTGCAAAACTTGCAGAACAAAGTAATCGCCTCAAAACAGAGCCAATCCCTTTGTCTGACCTACTGGTGTTTATTCTCAACTGAAATTGAAAAATTTATTTAGTTTCTAGCTGCGCCACCGATTTCGTGGGTGGAAGTTGAATTCCCTCCGAAGAAAAACACAGTAAAACATACGGAACTTTCCTCTCTTATCTATCACTGAATCTATTAACATATATTTACTAATCTACAGATTTGGCAATCTAACTTTAGGACATACAGATTCAAATTAATGAGTAGTGCATTAGAAATAGAAATCAAGCAAGTTATTTAAACATGAAAACAATTTATTTATCATCAAAGAAATGTACAAAAGGTCAATACTAAATTCCAAGTAAATCAGGTTCTATTCTTCAATGACAATTCTCAATACCAATTACAATTACTACTCTTATGATGACTGTTCTTGTAAGACCACGTGTCTATAATATTTTCTTGGTTAACACCTTATCACACTTAGAGCAATCTCACTTAAACAAACTCGGGCATAGCTACTAGCAATAATATTAAACACGGGATATTTCACCTTAACAATTAGCCAAGTTTTCTCTCACATATAATTTAACAAGACCATTCAAAGGTTAATATAAAGCCTAAAGTCCGCAAGTATCATAACAAACAAACTCTACAAGTCACTGTCACAATTCTGTCTATAGCTAAAACAATAGAAAGATCTTACTTTAAAACAGTTGTCTGGTCCTCTCTGATTGATCCTTGGAATCACTTCCTTCTATTACCTTCCAACCTTAAGCAACGAACACGGGTACTTTCTCCGGGATTATTGAGATATCCTCTTACTTTTTTGCCAGCGTCAGGAACTTGGCGGCATTGAACTCCGGTGTCTACTTTCTTCTAGGAACAACTTTAATTAGTTATTTCCTACTTCTAGCATCTAATGGCTAAAACACAGGTCTTGTTGGTGATTGCGAATCATCTTCTATGATGATTAGCAAAACTCCGTCGCTGTAACGTACATCTTATCCCGGTAACTGCTCGACCCTCGCTGACCTCGTCGCCTTCTCGGGCCCGTAACTTCACGTGACCTCGTAACTTCTGGCTGACCAAGAAATCACTAAAAAGCCCCCTATCGCCATAGCAAACCCTCCTCTTATATCCGATGACCTTGGGTTCTGCTACGTATTCCCCTGGGTTTTACGTTGTTCTGCACCCGCCACCTTTTTTTCGGTTTGCATTAAGATGGGAAACCTCCTTGCAATATTGACCTTCGAGGTTGCATGGCCCCAGGTCATTTGTTAATACCTATCTTAATCTGTCTGAAATTACCGGTGACTAAGAGGTTTCTTTAGACACAATTAATCTTACACTTATTTTTCTGTTCTTTTACAAAACCCTTTCTGGTGACAGTATTCAGTAAGATACAAAAAATATTATTTCCAAATTAAAATTATGAAAATTTCTCTATTTACCCACAAGTATTTTTAGTGAATTTTGCCTACCAGTAAAATCGATATACAAGAGGTTTTTGAATAAAGTTCCCTGAATACACGATTTTACACCTCCATGGTGTCTAAGGACTTGTCATGATAAGTCCCATTGTTACACTCACACATACACAGTTCATTATTCCATACCTTAAGTGCATTTGTTGTTCCCTGCTCTCTGGCATTATTTCATTCACCCACACTCTCCATGCAAAAAATCTCCTCAAATATCTATTCTCCCTACCCACTTTCACCCTCCTTATACAGCTTCCATGGATGGTCTCTTGTCCTTTCCCCATTCTATGAAAAACCTCATCCACATTAATCTGGTAATAACTCCTTACCTGTTTTTATGTTTCAATCATGCTCCCACTTTTTCTTATTTACCAGACTCTTTGTAAATTACATTCCATCAATCTGTCTTATTACTCAACATTCCAGAGACCAACAAACCTTAGTCAGTCATCTGTAGACTCCCTTCCTGTCTCTCTCTCTCTCTCTCTCCACCCGTTTCAAAAACCAGATGATCAGATCTGTGCAATCCATATGCAGCCTGTCACTATTCTCACAATTTTAGCATGTTGAAAATTTATTTATCACTAGGTTAGACTATAATAGATTTAGTTTAATCCTTTATCCCAGTGAGAGCAAACAAAGTTTGCGCCTGAAAATATCTTCAGGACTAAATATAGTGTTGTACTATCTTATCCAGTAAGTAGTGCAACACCAAGGCAACTCGTGGCAAAGGTGGAGCAAGCTACCAGGCACTTCTAACCCAGTATCTCCCATAATGCAAAACACATTTCCTATGTGGATATGTATACTGTTATGCATTAAAGGGATTGGCCATCTACCCAGACTAGTTTCGACCTTTATTGAGGTCTCTTCAGTGGGAGCCAGGCCCAGAGCTGGAGATACCAGGCAGAAGCAGTAGCAAGTCATCTGTGCCTATGGGAGTTGCCAAAAGGTTTATCACCTTTTTTTAAAAATTACTCTGGATTTAGAGAAAGATGTTGAAAATTTATTTATCACTAGGTTAGACTATAATAGATTTAGTTTAATCCTTTATCCCAGTGAGAGCAAACAAAGTTTGCGCCTGAAAATATCTTCAGGACTAAATATAGTGTTGTACTATATTTAGTGTTGTACTATATAAATATAGGATTAAAGGATTAAACTAAATCTATTATAGTCTAACCTAGTGATAAATAAATTTTCAACATCTTTCTCTAAATCCAGAGTAATTTTTAAAAAAAGGTGATAAACCTTTTGGCAACTCCCATAGGCACAGATGACTTGCTACTGCTTCTGCCTGGTATCTCCAGCTCTGGGCCTGGCTCCCACTGAAGAGACCTCAATAAAGGTCGAAACTAGTCTGGGTAGATGGCCAATCCCTTTAATGCATAACAGTATACATATCCACATAGGAAATGTGTTTTGCATTATGGGAGATACTGGGTTAGAAGTGCCTGGTAGCTTGCTCCACCTTTGCCACGAGTTGCCTTGGTGTTGCACTACTTACTGGATAAGATAGTACAACACTATATTTAGTCCTGAAGATATTTTCAGGCGCAAACTTTGTTTGCTCTCACTGGGATAAAGGATTAAACTAAATCTATTATACACAATTTTAGCAGTTTGTCCCCAAAATTTCAGCTCTTTGTCCACCATCACTCTCAGATTCCTCAATCTCCTCTAAGATCTCTCTGCCAATTGCATATTCTGCATTCCATCTGTTTTTTTTGTTTTTTTTAATTTTAAAACCTTACAGTTTGCAATATTGAACTGATAATCCCAACCTGTCCACTTACAAGGCTAAGCATTGGCTCTAATCCTTATTAGTTCTTCCCAACTTTGCATTACCTGCAAATGGCTGTATATTTCAGACCTTTTCAAACCAATATCATTAACATATAAGTTAAACTACAACAGGCCCTAAAAACAGACCCTTGGTGTACACCACTGGCAACTTTCTTTTTCTTATATATTACTCCCCCATACATGACATGCCTGGTACCTATCAGACAGTCAGTCTTTAATCATCAACACTAATCTACTGTCCAAACCCCTTTTTTCCAGTTTAATTACCAGCTTGTCATGTAGTAGTTTACAAAAGGCCTTTGCAAATAATTATATCAGTGTATGCGTCTCCTTTGTCAGATGCATTTGTCACCTTGTTATAATAAGGTGACAAATATTGTTTGTCAAGAGTTGTTTGATGTATTGAAAATGTATTAAATCAAAGAAACAAGACCTATTACATGATAGAGAAGATTGTCTTGAAGTGAAGGAAGGATCAGAGAAGTTAGTTGACACCTCTAAGTAAAATTATTATTATTATTATTATTATTATTACGGGTATCTCCATGGAGTCAGTAGACTCATCGCGGGAGACCCAAACTAGCAAAACAATATCTGTCATATCTCTTCTTGAATTCATTTACAGACGAAGAGCTCACAACTAAGTCAGGCAATGAATTCCACTCATTCACCACCCTCCAGGCAAAAAACCTTGTTCTGACACCTTTGTTAACCACACTCTTCTTTAATTTCCAGAGATGACCTCTTGTTCTTCCATCACTATCACACAGCTGAAACATTTCCCCTGCATCAATCCTATAAAAACCTTTTAGTAATTTGAATGTTTCTATCATATCACCTCTTCTTCGCCTATCAACCAATCTCTGCAATCCACAAGCTCTCAATCTATCAATGTAGGGAGTATTTTTTATATCACTCACCAACTTGGTCACTCTTCTCTGAACCCTCTCCACAGCCTCCTGATCTCCAAGGAATCCAGGTGACCAGACCTGAGCACAGTAATCCAAATGTGGAAGTATCAATGCTTTATAAAGGGGAATAATAACCTCTTTATCTCTGGATGTCAGTGTGTTCCTCAACAACCAAGTAATCCTATGTGCAATCTTGGACACCTTAGCAATGTGTCCTCTGAACTTCATCTCCCTATCTACCAATACCCCTAAGTCCCTAGCCTCATCAATCTCTTGGAGTACCTTTCCATCGATGTAGTACACAGCTGGTAATCTTTTAATCCCAAAATGCATGACTTTACACTTTTCCACATTGAACTGACATCCATTTTCTTTTGCCCATTTTACCAGCTTATTTAAATCCTCCTGCAAACTTTCAACATCAGCTTGATTTTTTATTGCACTACACAACTTTGCATCATCAGCAAACAACTGAATATCTCCCTTTAAGCCGTTTCCTATATCATTTATATACAAATTAAACAACATTGGCCCAAGCACAGAGCCCTGAGGTACACCACTGGTCACCTGCCTCATTCTGGACTCGGCTCCTCCATACACCACCTTATGGTATCTCTCCCTGAGCCATTCTCCTATCCATATCACCAATTTAATATCCATTCCCATCTGCTCCAATTTGCGTAACAGTGTTCTATGGGGTATCCTGTCAAAAGCCTTAGCAAAATCCAGAAGTACCACTGTGTAGCCAGTTCCTTTGTCCAACTTGGATGTTATTCTATTATGAATAGTTAATAGATTGCTAAGGCAGGATCTACCTTTAACAAAACCATGTTGGCCTCTATAGAGTATCATATCCTGATCCACCCATTCTTGAATTTTGTCTTTAACCAACTTTTCCAATACTTTTACCACTACTCCTGAGATGGTGATTGGTCTGTAATTCAATACCGCAGTTTTAGAGCCACCCTTATGCAAAGGAACCACTTTGCCTAACTTCCACTCCCTAGGGACCATACCAGAGTTCAAACTTAAATTAAATATCCAGTTAAGAGGGGTTGACAATTCATTTGCACATTCACGCAACACCCGAGCTGATATTCCATCTAAGCCTACCGCAGTGTTTGCATTTAAGTTTTGCAATATATTTAATACCTCTGATTCTTTAGCTTCAATTCTCACATTAGGTATTGCTATAGGTATAGAGATATCCTCACTTGGGTGATAGACTTTTGAGAAGTGATCACTCAGTAACTCGACTATTACATCTGATTTTGTCACCTCAATACCATCAGCACCCACTAAGGTTATCCTTCCGAAGTCATTCTTCCTCTTACTTGCCACATAGCGGAAGAACTCTTTGGGATTACCCTTGATCTCTTTGGCTAAGGTCTTCTCATAATCTGATTTAACTTTTCTTACTATGCTGGTAACCTTCCTAGCTTGAGCCTTGTACTGCTCATGGGTGTCCTGATCGCCCTTCTCCTTGTAAATTCTCCATAACATTTTCTTTTTTTGCAGTTCAAGCTTGATACTACTGCTCATCCATCTAATGCCTGCCTTGTTTGACCTCCTGACCATAGGGACACAATCTGATATTGCTTTCCTCAGATACCCACTGATTTTATCCCAAGCACTGCTAACATCTTTCCCTTGCAATATGTTTTGCCATGGGATGGCTGCAAGCTCACTCCGAAGCTTGTTATAATTGCCTAACCTGTAGTTCCGTATATACCCCTTCTTAATAGAAAAATCCACAGATTTTGCAACCTCCCAAGTCAATACCACATGATCGCTTTCACCAACTGGAGGTAACGAGGACACCTTACTTATGCATATAACCTCTGAACCAATAACCAGGTCCAACACTCTCACACCACGTGTCCCTTCAGTTACGTGCTGTTTCAAGTAATTATCTCGTAGAAGATGTATGAACTCCATTTCCTTTTTGCTACGAGATATTTCCTCCTTCCAATTGATATCACCATAATTAAAATCCCCCATAATAATCACTAAGCCTTCACTCATTGCACTAAGTTGCTGATGCATGAATTCAATATCTTCCCCCGTACTCCCTGGCCTATAGCAGCATCCAACTCTATATTTGGTTGCGTTGGTCACTATTTCGCACCAGACTGCCTCAAATGAACTCTCATTCACATGTCTATCATCATGATATACTACTTTCTTTGGCTGCAACACATCGGCTATCATCAACAGTACTCCTCCTCCTGTTCTATCTTCTCTATCCTCCCTGAAGATACTGTACCCTTCACATTCAATTCCAGTGACCACATCTTCTGCTGACAGCCAAGTTTCACTAATGCCTACAACTTTTGGTGAGATTTCACTGACTAATGCCAAAAATTCTTCTCTCTTATTTCGAATGCTTCTAGCATTGGTATACAAAAATTGCAGATTCCCTCTAGATCTTGTACCGGCTTTAGAACTGATATATAAGTCACTAACTACCGTAGTCCTATGCCGATTTTTATATCCTCTCTTCTGCAATTTATTCTACCTATAAGGATCAATAAATACACAAGCAGTGCTAAAGTTTCTCTCTCTTACACTCAACCTAAAATATGTCAAAGTTTAAGACTGTATATCCACAAAGACTCTAAATCTACTCTTGTTTCTTCCAGAAATGTTATAAATAGGATGGATAGGAATATGATACTCTTTGGGGGATATGAAGCAAGTGATTTTCATAAGAAGCTGATAGACAGCCATGAGAAATCTTGGAATCAACTCTAGGAGAATGCAAGTGACCAGTGGTGTGCAATGGGATTTTGCACTTGCACTGCCACTGATGTTTAATTTGTGTTAATAATATTGAGAAGGGTGCTCTGAAGGGGTGGGAGGAGTGATATCCTGTTGTTTTCCAGGGAAGACAATAGTAAATATGAAACTAACATGAAGGTCCTCAGGAGGACTTGAATTGACTGGCATTGTGGACAGAAAATCAGCTAGCGTCTTTTTATTCCTGAATAGGAAGTAGGTGAGGCCGTTTTAGTCCTATATGACTTTTGAAGACTGAGTGGGCAGTTCAATCTCCACTGGTAGCCAATCAGAGATAGCTGGCCCGAGGCTATTGCCAATTAAGCGGCACGTAGTGAGGAGATGGCACAACAAGTGCTGCCATCTCATGGTCCCTAATCCTAGCACAATATATTTAATGTATGAATAATAGTGTGGGTTCTGCAGTTGATTTTCTTGAGTTTACTGGACAAAAAGCCTGAGTTTCCAGGAGAAAAAACCCACTTTTCCGTGCCAGAGATCGACTAACTTGGGAACTGCCAAGTGCCATGTTGTTCTAATGCCACATTCACTGAGCTACACAGGCATTGTGGACAAGGATGATGAAAAGTGTAATGTTATTCATTTTGAATTAAAAAGATTATAAGAGTGTGTATTGCAGTGATGGGACTGCACTAAAGGAATTTAAAGATTGAAATTGACATAAATCTTGGAGTGATAGTGAACAGGAGTTGAAGTTTATATTAAGTGGGCAAAATAGTATAAAAATCAATGAATGCTGAATATAGGCTGATTTGTAGGGATAAGGAAGTCACTCCTCTTTATAAAACTTTGTTCAGAAAAACAGTACAAGGCCTCAATCAAGCACACCTGGATAGTTTTTGCCTAAATTTTGGTCAACTTGGAAACTATTGTGATAAGAAAACATAAACACTAGTTATGAGGAGAAGTTGAGGAAATGTAACTTGAAGAGCTTTGTAGTTTAGCATGTAGCATGTCCTAATTGAAACATCGATATGGTAAGCTACTTCCCAGGACAGTGCTAAATAATGCTTTGTCCTGTGAAGGACTACGTGCTATTGAGCTATTTCTTTATTCAGGTCTTCTGTGTTGTCTTAAACTTCTGCCGATGCAACTTTCACATATGCTATCTTACCTACTTTCACACACACACACACACACACACACACTCCCCCCCCCCCACTGCCATTCCTCATACCACAATCCATTTTCTCTACATAGCATACACATTACATTTCACAAAATTTCTATCCACCAAATCCCTGCACATGATGTCTTGGCTTCCATTGTTTGTGACATTTTTGTTGCAGACATAGTCTTCATCCTGATCCAGTAATATTAGTTGTAACAGAGGCAAAAAATTAAATGCTACCAATTCTTGGAACTCATATTTGACAAAAAATAAAAGAAAAAGACTTTTCTATCTCAATCATTTCAGTTGCAAGATAAGTGCCTGAAAGCAAAGAATATCTTTTGAACCCCTATCTTCCACTTCTTAGGGTGCAAACCAATGTTATTTGGGTGATTCCTAGTGGTGGCTCCATTTATGTCAAGGATTTGAGACTTATATGGGTCTCGAGTCTTCTTCTCTGCCAGAAACAGTTTACTTCAGTGGTTAGATTGAATCCACTATCAATCAGGCAGTTAACTATCCTAATTGCATTTGAACATCACTTATTGGTAGTCTTCATCTCAGTACAAATGAACCATCTGTGTTGCTTCCTTACCATGCCAGCAGCTCTCTTTACTGTATGTCATCAAAATGTGGAGAAACATTTTTTGCCCATTGTGAAAAAATTTGTATCATATCCATCATGTGTCCCTTTGTGCCATGTGTTCCTTTGGTTTCATTTCTTTTAATTTGTGAATCAAAGCAGTAAACATCAGAATAGACAATAATGCTTGAATGCTACTGAACATACTTCCACTTTGGCAGAGATGCACAGAGAGAGAGAGAGAGAATGCACATATAGCCTCTTTTTGCACAGTTTAGAAAAACACCATCCCTACCAGTAGCTCTTTTTACACACACACACACAGAGAGAGAGAGAGAGAGAACAGATTACTCTGAATTTTTGATGGGATGTTAATAAAAATTAACATGAAACAAAGAGACCAACAACAAATTACACCAGGATATAGTTTGTGCATGGTCAGTAGACAGGAAGTTGTTCTTGCTCAGCTCCTCATAGGTCGTGTTCATCTTGCAAACTTCTTCCTTTTGAGGAGATGATGATATGCCTGTGTATGAGTATTGTTTATATCAGTATCATATTTTACTATTCATCAACACCTTTTGTTATACTGCAAAAGAACTCCTGGTGTTCTTTTATTTTAAAATATGATATTAGTGATGTAAACTTAAATTTTTGTATACAAAATCATTTTGTACATTTTAATTATACACTTGTTACTTGTTGTTCTCTTAAACATTGACTTGGTACATTATGGCTGCAGTCTCTGATGCCCTATAAAAAAAAAAAAAAAAAAAAAAAAACATCCACCTAAGAATCTATCTACCTTCTTACCTTGCCAAACTGTATTGGTCTTTTGGTGTCGTCATTTCACTTTACATATAACCTTACTATATTCAGTGATCTCCATACAACAGAGGAAAGCACTGGTTCAAACCCTGTCTAGTACACAAAGAACTTGTATAACAACTTCTCAACTGAAGATAAGTTGATTTGTCTCATATGGGGTGGTATCATGGTTTTCCATGGGATGAAAAACTTATGTTTTTCTTTCTGCAAAACGGGAAAACCAGCCAGAAAAATGCATGCAACATAGAGAATTCAGTGGCCTCACTTCCTTAGTTGCTTTGACCCTAATTTCAAAATGACAACCCCCCCCCCCCACACACACACACACATACACAGGACACACTACAGTCTCTATTACACAAGCTAAAATTTTTTATCATTACTGAAATTTTTTTTTCAGTAACATTTAATTTTTTTTTTTAATTTTCACCTTCAACTATATCATTTGTTCTACAAAAATAATAACACCACCAATCTTAACTGTTGTGTTGTTACTAAAGGTGCTATAGAGTAGAATGATTAATTTTATTGAGTAAACTTTTCTAAATTGCTAATGTAAGATGATTTATAATTACTATAATTTTTTTGTTGTCATTTCAAATGTGGACATATTTTTACAGAATTGTTTATATTATAAATAAATAATTAACATAAAATATTTTGTTTATTTATAGATTTGTGAAAATTGGATGAAATATCTTCAGCAAGAAATTCCAGGACTAGTTTTAACTCAGGTATAGATAAATATCTACTCTACAAGAAATAATAGTGATTATTATTATAATTATATAATTAAATTTATAGGTCAAAAAATAAAAAATAATAATCCGACTTTTCACTGTCATTATTACCTCACAAAACCAGTGTAGGCCTTGTTTAGCCAGACAGTATTACCAGCTGTTACAACATTTCATCATCGTGTGCCATCATTTTTTGTTGGTTTAATATACTCATACTAGGCACTGGACAAATTATATTGTGCCATACTTGCTCATGGGATGGGAAGTAACAAATCATTTTGTGCTTATGTGACAAATTGTTACATATGCTTTCCAGAGGAACCAGAGCTGTCTAAAAAGAAGTTATTGGTTTCGTGATATATGAGTAATCAATAATTAAAAGAAATTGTATATTTTGGTGATATTATTTAAATTACTAAATGTGTTTGTGTCTCATTAGTGTAAGTTTAAATATAATTCATTAATGAGACATAGATCATTTGCCTATAATAGACATGTTTGAGGAAGAAAACAATGGATGTTAACATTACTAGATTTGTTACAGACAAATAAATATCCAATAATTTACATTTATGGTATTGTCATCATCATCATCGCTTTCCTGATATGTACCCTCAAGGAGTGTACAAGCTACTATAGCAGTACTACATGACTAAATTTACATTATTACCAACCTTGTATCAACAATTTTCCTCTAGATTAGTCTATTACTTGTCAGCATTCCAATGTTGTCATACCTAACATTTTGATCTTCTAAGGTAGTTCTGACTGAATCAATCCACCTAGATCTTGGTCTTCCTCTAGATTTTTTCCCCTGCCATCTTGGTATCAAAAATCACATTTTATTATTTTGATTTTTAATAATATCTGACCTCCAAGGACTCATGGGAGATCCATACTCTCTCATGCAAATAGATCATCGAACCCTGTCTTAAACCCATTCACAGTTTCCATACTCACCATGCTTTTAGGCAGTGTATTCCACTCACCAATCACTCTCCATACAAAGAACCTACTTCTCGCTCCCCTACTCACACCCTCCTTACACAGCTTCCAGGGATGGCCTCTAGTTCTAACCTTTTCTTTCTCTACTCTATAAAAAATCTCCTCCACATTAATGAGGTAACAACCCATCACCAACTTATATAATATGTCTCAATCGTATCCCCTCTTTTTCTTCTATTCACAAGACTCTGTTAGTTGCATTCTCTCAATTTCCCTTTGTATCTGACATTCCATAGACCTGACACTAACTTTGTGCAAGGACTACTCTGGACCTTCTCCAATACATTGTCATTTCTCTGAAAACCAGGCGACCAAAGCTGTGCACAGTAGTCCATATTCTTCATGTTAATTTCCTCATTATTGCCATAATCCATTGGGATGTTCTTACAATTTTAGCAATGTGGCTGCTCAACTTCAAGTCTGTCCACCATAACTCCCAAATCTCTCATCTTTTCCACCTCCTTCAAAATTTCTGTATTAAATTTCAAGTTCCTGCACTTTGCAACATTAAACTGAATGCTCTACTCATTTGCCCACTCACATAGTCTGTCCAAATCCTCCATTCTCCTTCAAGGTCACAACATCTGATTTACTTTAATAAATTTAGTTTAATCCTTTATCCAAGTGTGTGCAAACAAAGTTTGCGCCTGAAAGTATCTTCAGGACTGGGGTAAGTGGTACAACACCGGGCAACTCCTTGCAAAGGTGGAGCAAACTACCAACACTCCTATCTCAGTATCTCCCATAATGCAAAACACATTTCCTTGTGGATATGTATAATGTTATGCATTAAGGGAAGGGCCTACTCAGACTAGTTTCGACCTTTATTGAGGTCTCTTCAGTGGGAGCCAGGCCCAAGTGGAGATACCAGGCAGAAGCATTAGCAAGGTCATCTCCTCCTATAGGAACTGCCAAACGGTGTGCCACCTTTTTATTAAATTACTCTGGATTTAGAGAAAAATGTTGAAAGTTTATTTTTCACTTGGTCAGACTATAATAAATTTAGTTTAATCCTTTATCCAAGTGTGTGCAAACAAAGTTTGTGCCTGAAAGTATCTTCAGGACTGGGGTAAGTGGTACAACATCGGGCAACTCCTTGCAAAGGTGGAGCAAGCTACCAACACTCCTATCTCAGTATCTCCCATAATGCAAAACACATCTCCTTGCGGATATGTATAATGCTATGCATTAAGGGAAGGGCCACTACCCAGACTTTCAACATTTGATTTACTTCTCATAGTTCTTCCCAGCTTTACATCATTGGCAAACAACTGCACATCTCCAGTTAAGCTGATCTTGATGTCATTAATGTACAAGGTAAACAATAATGTTCCTAAATAAAACAGATCCCTTTGGTATTCCACTGGACCTTCTTCTTTTCGGATACCACTCCTCCATACACAACACCTGTTGATACCTATCTGACAGCCAAACAACTATCCAACTCGCTAGTCTGTTATCTAATCCCAACATCCGTTTTAGTTTAGCTACTAGCTTCTCATGTGGCAGTCTATCAGAGACATTTGCTAAGTGCACTACTGTAGACATTTCCCTTATCTGGTGACTTTGTTGCCTTGTTGTAATACATAAGCAGATTGCTAAATCATGAACCCCCCACCACCACCTTAACAAACCCATGCTGATCATTATAAAGATACGGCTATCAACCCACTTCCAAATCCTAGTCCTCACTAACTGCTCTAACACCTTAACAATAACCTCAGACACACAGATTGGCCTATAATTTGTAGTCTCAGTCTTATACCCTTCCCCTTGTGAATTGGAACAATTTTTCACACCTTCCATTTCTCCGTTCCATTAGCTACAAATCTGCCATTGTCATCAACCAGCATCATCCTCCCATGGTAAGTTTTTCTTTTGTTTGCCACATATTGAAGTAACTCACTAGGATATTTCTTAGCTTGATTGGTTAATTTATTCTCATACTGCATTTTTGCTGTCTGTATCGACCGAGTCATCTCCTTTACTCCTTACCACTCAATTTCTCTTTCCATACTATAACTCCCAGTTCTTCCTAAGCTTTTCATAATCATTAGTCTTGTAGTTCCACATATATTCCTTCTTTATTGAAGTTTTCATATGACTGGCTACAACCCAGGTGATACCTTCATGGTCAATCTCACTGACTGGAGAAAGATTAGATACTCCGTTTTGAATAATTCAATTATTTGCATTCTCATTCTATCAATCGCCACTTCAAAATCAGCGACATTATTTCTTGTATCTCAACCATGTGCAGACATAATTCCTCTGCTATTACCATCGGCACTTTCCCTCCCTTCTTGCCTTTCCTGTCTTCGCAAACACCATATCCCTCTATTTCTATTCCCATCAGAATGTCATTCTTATCCAACCATCTTTCACTTATTTCAACTATTTTCGGTCAGTGTAACAATTTCTAATACTCTTGGCATTCCTGAATAAGCATAACAATTTATTTCTTGGTGTATAACCAGTCCTGCTCATTCTTCCAACTGTCCCATCTTTGACCTCTCCACACTTGCTTCTGTCGTCTCACCTTCTGTCTCATACACCTCCCCACCACCACCACCACCACTAAGATTCAACCCCCATGTATTCCTGGTCATTCCAATCCAATCCTACCTATGCTGACCATCCATAGATGCATTCATTACTGCTTTCTTTCGGAATCCATTCTCCTTACACTGTGTACTCCTGGCCCACCCTATTTCCCTCTCCAAATTGCATTACTGTTTTCACATTCTCTTCTCCATTCATAACCACATCAGTCTCACCTGATCCACTTTGCTTCTCATTTACACTGACTTCTGCAGATACTTTGTTTACATCACTCATTATACTTCCTTTTAGCAGCAACCTTTCCAAATGACTCACTCCAAAACCATTCAGATGCAGTCCATCACTCTTATACGAGGGTGGTCTGAAAAGTTCTCAGGCTCGACCATAGATGGCAACACTATCGGCAAGATTTTTTTTTTCTGGCTTCGTACATCTGTCATAAGCATCCATGTGAAATTGCAAGTCATTCTATCAAATAGTTTATTTTATACAGCTGGCTGAAGCAAACGTGTTGTGTATCCCTTGAAATGGATAAAATTGAGCATTGTGCAGTTATAAAATTCTTTGTAAAAGAAGATTCAACGACAAAAGAAATTTATTTGGAGTTCATATAAGTTTATGGACACTCTTCTCCTTCATTTTTGACAATTAAGAAATGCTGCTGAGTTTAAATGTGGCCATACCAGCCTTGAAGATGATCCATGTGAAGGACATCCAAGAAGTGTAACAAAACCAGAAATCATTGATCAAGTGCACGATATGGTATTGAATGACCGGTGAGTCAAAGTGCATGAAAATGCTGAGACTATAGGCATTTCAAAAGAACATGTAGGATACATTTTGCATGAAGAATTGCAAATGAAAAAGCTTTGCATAAGATGGGTGCCACGCAGATCAAAAACGCACTCGCATGAAAATCTCTGAACAGTGCTTGGAGCGTTTTAACAAGAATAAAACTGATTTTGTGCATCTATGTATTACTATGGGCGACACTTGGATTCACCATTACACATCGGAATCCAAACAGCAGTCAAAACAGTGGACAGAAGCTGGTTGTTCAGCACCAAAGAAAACAAAGTCGGTTCCATCAGCAGGAAAGGTCATGGCATCGATGTTTTGGGATGCTAAAGGCATTTTGTTTATTAATTATCTTGAAAAGGATAAAACAATAAGTGGTGAATATTATTCCGATCTTTTCACCAGACTAGACGAAAATATTCATGAGGAAAGACCCGGTTTGCAGAAGGAAAAAAGCGTATTTCATCAGGACAATGCACCTGTCCACAAAGGTATTTTGGCAATGGGAAATTATGGGATCTGCAATATGATTGTTGGAACATCCACTCTATTCCCAAGATTTGGCTCCCTCTGACTTCTATCTCTTCCCCAAACTAAAACTCTTCCTCGCTTGTCAGCATTTTTCTTCAAATCAAGAGGTGATTGCAGTTGTAGAGGGGTATTTTGCAGATCTTACTGAGAACCACTACAGGGATGGGATAATGGCGCTGGAGCATCACTAAAATAAATGAATTAGTCTTAAGGGAGATTATGTTGAAAAATAAAAACAATTTTGAAATTATAAATTCGTTTTTTCATTGTTAGGCTGATAACTTTTCAGACAATCCTCATACAGTTCCATTTGTTCCTAAAACTCATTCCATATATTCATAAACTGCACTGCTTTGTCTTCAAACATTTCCGCTAACATTCAATTCAAGATTTTACTCTCCCTTGCAATTAATCATTGTCATACCTGGGCAACGTACAAACTACTCTTCCTATCACATTGTTGTCTTTCAGTCTCCTTAATAATCTGATATCTATCCTCATATTTTCCATATTCCCAACCAAATCATTCGTTCCATCCACAATCACTAACTCGCATGCTTACTTCTCGTGTCCCGTGCCTTAATCACCCTGTTCATTCTCTATCAGAAAGCAGACTCTGTACACCCTCTCATTCACCACATGTTTTATGATAGAATCTCCATATAATGATATTCTTGAGTCATTTACTACTTCTTTTTCTCCACTATCTTTCATTTTAATTTTTTTATGCTGTTCTGTTCATATCCACCATACGTCTGATTACATTCTGTACTAGCCTCATCTCATTCCTCATCATTTTTTTCTTCAATTCTTGCATTCCAGCAATCATTCCCAATATTGCTCCTCATCTGTCAGACTTTCTTGCAGTCACACCAAATCTTGCTTTGTTAATTAGGCTCACTTCTGCAGTTATGCTCAGTTTTCCTTTTTTTAATCATTTCCATATTCACAATCACATTCTCTATACTCATATTCTCATGCTCACTTTTCTGGCTATCATTGTTAGGCTTACATCCATCACCGACTTTCACCTTTCATCTGATATATTTTTTATATCTGGTTCCCAACTTTCTTTCAAATCACTGCAGTAAATTAATATATCACACTTTCTACAGACACTCACTCTCCACTTAGTAAAATCCACACCACTTACCATACTTGATTTTCATGCCTTGCATCTGGTTGTCCTAGTTCTTTTTACCACTGCTTTTTGCCTCCATGAATTTATATACAAATTTTTCTACAAAACTTACTAACAACCACAAAAATTAGTATGCATTCAGTCTTAGTAGCACTAATTAAATAAATTTTTGATGAAATGCCTAAAATTATTCAAAAACGTTCCATAAAATAAATGTGCTCCAGATACTGACTTTCCTTCTACTCTTCCTTGCAAAGAAAATATACTAAAATATTACATCCAAATATAAATTCTATCTGAACAATGACACTTATTTGTGCCTATGGTCCCAAGAGGGTTCTACTAAGGTAGAAGTGGAATATTTTAAGGCCTTAGAGAATACAACTAACACAATGAAAACGAAAAAGTTGTTCTTTGTTGGGGATCTAAATAGCAGAGTGGGAAATGATTGTCAGACATGCAAAAACATTTTGAGAAAATTTGGAGAAAAGAGCAAAGCTAATAATAATGGTAAATACGTGTTGGATTTCTGCTCAGGACATGGGGAGGATTTGAAATTGGAAGTGATCACTATTTAGCCTGGAGCAGGATAAGGTTGAATTTCATATTGAAAAGAAGAAAATGTAAGAACGTTTTAAAGCTAATAAAAGTTGAGCAGCTCTCAGATGTGAACTGTAGACTAAAATACACAAAGATTATTGAAAAAAAAATGAAAGAGTTTGAGAACAGGAACCAAATCTTGTAGATTCAGTGGCAAGCCTTGAAGAAAACCCTGATTGATTCTGCCAGAGAGCCACATGTGGTGATATTGTCTGCAAGGATAGAAAAATCAAAACTTCATGGTGGACACAGGAAGTTAAAGAGGCAGTGAAGGAAAAGAAGAAAGCATATCAAAAGTTCCTTAAAAATAAGTCAGCTTGTGCTCTTAGAGAATACAGTGACAAATGTAAGAAAGCTAAACTTTGTGTAAAACTAGCTAAATAAAAGTCATTGGAGGACTTTGGGAAGAACATAGAAAATAAATATCAAGAAGGTGGCAAGATATTCTGGAGGTTGTTGAAGAAGCTCAGAAATGGAAGAAAGAGTGCTGTAAAAGGAATTAGGGATGATAAAGGTGACATGAAAACAGGAGAAAAAGATATACTTGAGGTATGGAGTAATTACTTCGAAAAATTGCTAAATGAAATAAGCAGTGATGACAGCGCAGTGGTAAAAAAAAAACATTCAACAAGCATGCAGTCAGGAATACATATCCATACTTGAAATAGAAAAAGTCATCAAAAGTCTGAAATGTGGAAAGGCAGCAGTAGATGATATTCGACCAGAAATGGTCAAGTATGGAGGTATAAAAGTCTTACAGTGGCTGCACCACATAATTCAGAAGGCCTGGACAGGGGAATGAATTCCAGATGATTGGAGTAGAGCTCTCATAGTGCCCATGTATAAAAAGGGAAATAAAACTAAATGCGAGAATTACAGAGATATTTCCCTACTGAGTGTTCCTGGTAAGATATATGTAAGTATATTGGAAAAACGGTTCAGAAGGATTGTGGAAGAGATGCTTGGTGAAGAACAAGCTGGATTCAGGCCAAATAGAGGCTGCCAGGATCAGATCTTCACTTTATGACAGATAGTTGAAAAATCATGGGAATATAACAAAGATCTGTGTTTAAGTTTTGTATATCTGGAAAAGGCATGTCACAAGGTGCCAAGAGAGGAGCTATTCAAAACGCTATAGTTATATGTTGTGAATAGGGCATTATATCAAGCAATAATTAGTCTCTATTTGAGTTGTAAGTCAGCATTTAGAATTGAAGGAGGTATAGGAATGTGGTTTGATGTTAAATCTGGTGTCAGGCAAGGATGTACATTATCCCCTATATTATTCATTATCTATATGGATCACATTATGAAGGAAAGTGGTATTAAACTGATATCAAAATTGGAGATGTTAATGTCAGCTCTTTGCTTTATGCTGATGATGTTATACTTCTAAATAAATCGACTATGAGTCTGCCAGATTCCCTGACTAAATTGAATAACTGTTGTAATAAATATGGTATGAAGGTCAGCAATAACAAGGCAAAGACAATGAAAATAGGCAGAAGCATTGAAAACGACAGCAGGTAAGTAGGGAAACAGAGAGAGAAAGGGTTAGAGGAGAGAGAGTGAGGAATGCAGGTGAGCAATCAAGGAACAGAATGGTTGGAGGTGTGATGTATGGAGACTCGATGATCTCTGGTGTGCAAGATAGTATGTCAGAGGTGTGTTTGCCTGGAGGGATGATAGAAAATGTGGTTATGGCAATTAAGAGGGGTGAAAGGATGGATGAAATGATTGTGATGGTGGGCACGAATGACTCGAGAAGCAGTGTAAATCGGGCTGTAAGAAATCTGAGATTCTTGCTTGAAGTTGTACAAAAGAAATACGGAGAGGGAAGATTGTATGTGTGTTGCCCATGTATGATAGGAAGATCTGAGCAGAAGAGCAGCAATCAATTGTTTTCTGAATGAGTCAGTCTGTCAATGCTGGGAAACTAGAATTCCCAGGATGGATGGTAGCAGGGGTGGCCTCTTGGGGGGAAGGGGGATGGCATCAGGTAACATTGAGCCCGGGGGGGGGTCGAGAGGGGACAATGATAGATATAGAAGCAGTGATATTTTTATGCTCTATACTAATGCCAGGTGTATCCGAAATAAAGGAGATGAATTGGTGGTGCTGATAGCATCAACCTGGCCAAAGATTATTGGGATCTCTGAGACGTGGTTGATGGAGGATGATATAATTACCAGAATTGAAGTGGTAGGGTACAGCATTTTTCGGCAGGATAGGAAAGGAAAAGGTGGTGGTGGAGTACTGCTTATGATAAGTGATGATTTATGTCCTCTAAGAGTGGAGGCTTTTGGAAGGCAGTGACACAAATGGTTTGAAAGCATATGGTGTGAGGTAGAAGTGACCAAGACAGGATATTTAGTGGGGTGTTGCTATAAACCAAGGAGTACAGAGGGTGGGGACCAGAAGATGTTTAGGCAGTTGAGCTTGGCAAGCGCAAGAAGAATGATTGTTATGGGAGATTTTAACTACAGCAATATAAGCTGGGAAGAGGAAGATGTATGTAGCAGTAAGCAAGTAGTAAGAAGGGATAGAATTTCTGGAATTCTTGAGGGACAAATGTCTTCGGCAGCATATAATAGAGGGAACAAGAGGTTCAAGAGTATTGGATTTGGTCGTAGCATCAGAAGAGCTGATAATAAGTGAGATGACATCTCTCCCACCAGTTAGAGAGAGTGACCATGTGGTTTTGACTTGGAAGATGAACAGACATGCAGGTGTTTCAAAGAAAAGGGAACGTATGTGGAATTATAAGGTGGGTGATTATAATAGTCTTAGGTATCAACTAGGGACAGTTCCATGGAGGGCAGAATCGGAAGGCCAGGATATCATTAGTGCTTGGGAAATTGTGAAAGGTTATTTTTTAGCAGCAATAGTAAGCTGTATTCCACAGTGAAGAAGTGGGCACAATTTGGTGTAAAGTTGGATGACAAATGATATCAAACAGGAACTGCAGTTGAAAAAGAGATTATAGAAGATATATAAGGAGAGGGGGGGGGGGGGTGGAGGACAGATACACAAAGAATATAAGATGCGGGCCAGGAGAGTGACCAGAAAAGTGAGGAAGGCAAAACTGGAATATGAGAAGAGATTGGGACTAAGATCGAAAGAAATTCCTAGGGAATTTTTTAGCTATGTGGCCAGTAGGTGCAGAAACGATTGTGGAAGAATGACCTTACAGGATAAAAATAGAAATAGAGTGACTGATGCAGAGGACATAGTCGAGTTGTTCAATGAGCACTTTATTGGAGTATTTCATCCTGGAGGAGATTTTCATACTAGAGGGATAGGGCAGGTTCAGGGTTTAGAGGTGCAAGAGGAGAGTGTGTTCCAAATACTGAGTACTCTGGATACCAGTAAAGCTATTGGACTTAATGGTATTTCACCACGGGTTTTGAGAGAATGTGCTAAAGAACTGACAGCTCTGTTGACCTGGCTTTTCAATAAAAGTCTGGCTGTGGGAAAGGTACCCAGGGAATGGAAAGAAGGCAAGATAGTGCCATTGCATGAGGGCAGTAGCAGACTGGAAGTGTTTAATTATAGGCCTGTTTGTGTGTCATCAGTAGTTGTTAAGGTCTTGGAGAAATTAGTGAGGGACTATATAATACACCATTGGGCAGATGAGGGTAATGTTATCTGTGAGAATCAACATGGATTTGTTAAGGGGCACTCTTGCTTTAGTAATATGGTTGCCTTTTATAATAAAGTGACAAGAGCAGTTGATGAGGGAAAGACATATACTGTCGTTTTTTTGGATTTTGCAAAGGTGTTTGACATGATAAGGTGATATTTAAGTTGCAGCTCTTCTTTTTCTTCAACCTTCTGGTTCTGTCCACTGCTGGACGAAGGTCTCCCCCATGATTTTCCAGATCACTCGGTTTTCTGCCTCTCCCATCCATCTCACTCCTGCAATTTATTCCAGTTCATCTCTCCACCTTCTTCTCGGTCTTCCTCTTTGTCTTGCTCCATCCGTTGGTCTCCACTCTGTTGTTTTTCTAGTCCATCTCCCGTCACTGCATTTGGCAATATGGCCAGCCCATCTCCACTTAGCCTGTTTAATGTATTTTACAATATCCATGACACCTGTTTGAGATCTTATACAGATATTTGTCTTCCTATCTCTTAATGTTATTTTTAGCATACTGCTTTCCATGTGATGTTGTGTTGTTCTCAGCTTTTTGTTTAGGGCTTCTGTTAAAGTCCATATTTCTCCTCCATATGTTAGGACAGGAAGTATGCACTGGTCGAAAGCTTTCCTTTTTAGACTCATAGGGATGTCACTTCTGAATATGTCTCTCATTTTCCCATAAGCCATCGATCCAAGGTGAATTTTTCGTTCAATCTCTTTTCTTTGGCACTCCTCAAAGGATAACAATTGGCCCAAATATACATATGAAGTAACTTGTTCTATTTCATGATTTTCAACTTTGATAGTTCTATGGTTTATGTATTTATTCATCATTATTTTTGTTTTTTCTCTATTTATTTTTAATCCAATTTCTCTGGAGGCTTCATTTTGCTGATTTAGCCTTTGATCTTCAAGATTATCTGCTATCAGGATAATATCATCTGCAAATTTCAGATGATGCAGCCTCTCTCCATTTATGTTTATTACTTTTATTTCCCAATCAAGGCTTCTAAAGACTTCCTCTAGTGCAGCTGTAAATAATTTGGGAGATATGGTGTCACCTTGCCAGATGCCTTTTTGTATTGGGAACTTTTCACTGTTTTTATATAATTTAAGTACAGAAGTTGCATTATTGTAAATATGTTTTAGTGTTTCAATATATGGTTTCTCAGTTCCCTGGGTTTCAAGTGCTTTTAGTGTTGCAGATGTTTTAACTGAATCAAATGCTTTTTCATAGTCTATATAGGCAGACCAAGGGTTTATTGTATTCAATTGATTTTTCAATGAGCTGTCTTAATGTGTGAATATGGTCCAAAGTATTGTAATTCTTCCTAAATCCAGTTTGTTCACAGGATTGCATTCCCTCTAGTTTAGATTTTATTCTATTGTTTATAATTTTTGTGAAAACTTTATATATGGTGGGGAGTAGGCTTATAGGTCTGTAGTTTTAATTTCTTCCTTATTGTCCTTTTTAAAAATTAATATTAGAAGTGATTCCAATTTTTCGGAAATTTTCTCTGTTTTAGGCATTTATTGAAGAGTTTACTCAACTGTTTGATGACAGGGCTTCCTCCCAGTTTTAAGAAGTCTACCATAATTCCATCTTCTCCTGGGGCCTTTCTATTCTTCATTTCCTGCAGTGCCATTTCCACTTCACCTTGTAAGATCTCAGGGGTATCATGTTCTTCCTCACTCGAGCTATCCATAGATGATTCTTGGATGTCCCGGTCTTTGTCTTCATAGAGTTCAGTATAAAATTCCTGAATTCTTTTGATTATTGCATCTCTATTTTTTATCAGTTCACCATTTTTTCCTCTTACAGCAGCAATTTCCTTTGTTCCAACTGATAATGTTCATCTTAGGACCGTCATATTACTATTGTTTTCTATTGTTTCTTTAATTTTCCTAGTATTATACGATCTAAGTTCATGTTTCATCCTTTTATGTATAGTTTTACAAATTTCCACATATCCTATTTTATTGGTGTCATTCAAATCTCTTTTCGTATCTCTTCTTTTCTTCATCAGATCTAAGGTTTCCTCTCTTAGTTTTTCCTCTCCTTGGTGCCTTTTACACTTTTACACCTCCTATTTCTAGTGCACAATTCAAAATAGATTTTGTTAATATTTCATTAGCATCATCGATGGTAGTAGCTGTGTTTAACTTTTTTAGTTCATTTTTGAGTGATTCTCTATAACAGCTTTTATTGTGGTAGAGGTTTTGTAGATTCACTAAATTGGACTTTTTTCTTATGAGCTTATTCCGTTCCCATTTTTTGTTGATCCATACTTTTGCCCTTACTAGTTTGTGGTCACTTCCTGTGTTAAATCTATTAAGCATTTCGGTATTATTTATTATACATCTTCTGTTGGAGAGGATGAAGTCTATTTCATTGTAAGTTTGTCCATTTGGGCTTCTCCAAGTCCATTTTCGGTTGATTTTCTTCTTGAAAAAGCTGTTCATAATAAAGAGGTTATTTTCTTCTGCAAATTCAATAAGTCTTTCTCCTCTTTCATTCCTCTGTCCAAATCCAAATTTACCGATGGAGTTCAGATGGTCATCTCTGCTTCCAATTTTAGCATTAAAATCATCCATTATAATTATGTAGAATTCTTTAGAATTATTGAATGTTGATAAGCTGATATTTAAGTTACAGCACATGAGTTTAAATGTCAGGTTAGTCAAATGGATTCAGGATTGGCTGACTGATAGGTATCAGAGAGTTGTGTGTGGTTGGATAATATCAAGGAAGCAGGAGGTTACAAGTGGGGTTTCACAGGGGTGAGTACTGGGATATGTATTGTTCAACCTTTATATCAATGATGTTGTCAATGGATTGCAAGGGGACATTCAGTTGTTTGCGGATGATGTGAAGCTGGGAAGGGTTATCAGTAATAGTGTAGATGTGGCAGTCCTGCAAGAGAATTTGAATAAACTACACAGATGGGCAAATGAATGGGGGTGTCGGTTCAATGCAGCAAAATGTAAAGTCTTGAGTTTTGGGATCCATCGATGGGAGGATGCATACTCGATTGGAAGAGGTAGGGGAGACAAGAGACCTGGGGGTGATGATTGATAGAAAACTGAAATTCAGTGATCATATTGCAAAGGTGGTGATGGTAACTCAGAGGATTGCTGCAATACTGGGAAGGATGCTGACCTGCAGAGATGAAATAGTTATCATTCCATTGTATAAGACCCTGATCAGACCACACTTAGACTATTGTTCTCAGATTTTGTCCCCAGGGTTTGAAGGGGATAAATTGGCTGTGGAAAGGGTACAGAGACAGATAACAGAGGTGGTTTCAGGACTGTACAATATGAGTTATGAGGATCGACTGAGGGAATGTGGACTGCAGAGTTTAGTGGATAGAAGAAGAAGATGTGATATGATCGAGACTTTTAAACTGTTGAGATAGTTACAGGGTAGACATTGGAGAGTTCTTTCACTTGGTGGAACGGCAGGAGGGAGCGGAGCGATGACAAAGGGCTATCCCTGGATGTTACGAAAGGAGGCTGTGCGCAAGAGGGTGAGGAGTGGTTTCTTTGCGTGGAGGGTGGTTGAACCTTGGAATGCATTACCTGAGAGAGAGTGGTTGGAGTGGGAACAGTCAATGGGTTCAAGGAGTGGTATGATAAACTTTGTGTTTCCTAAAAACGACCTCCCACTATGAGTCTTTTGACTCCATGGAGGCCTTATTATTATTAATATGTCTTTTGACATATTAATAATATGTCAAAAGATGAGTCTTTTGACTCCATGGAGTTGATATTATTATTAATATCAACTCCATTCACAATGCAGTTGATATTAATAATAATATCAACTGCATTGTGAATGGAGAACCTATAGAACAAGTAAAACATTTCAGCTACTTAGGGACTATTTTTATTGAATATGGTAAATTAAATATGGTAATAGACAACAGAATCAACAAAGCTGGTATGGTAGGAAGTCAACTGAATAAATTTATATGGAATAAGAGAGAAATTAGATAAACACTAAATTAGCAGTATTTAAGACAGTGTTCAAACCACTTTTAACTTATGGATCTGAAAGCTGGGTTAGAAGTAAAACTTCACCAAAGACTGGAGCCTGCAGATATGAGTCCTGAGAAAGATTAGGGGCATGTACAGATGGCAATATCATATTAAAAACAAGGATAGTAGGAAAGAACTTGACATTGTCAGCATCTTGGAATGCGTTAGCAGAGCTAATCTCAGGTGGTATGGTCACTTAAACAGAATGGGAGAGGAAAGATTAGCAAAACAAGTGTTCTCTGCCAGGTTGGCAGAAAAAGACCCAGAGGAAGACCAAGATATAGGTGGATTGATGCAATAAAAAGTGCCTTAGAAGACAGAAATATAAGATCTGATAATATTGGAGTCCTGACAGGTAACAGACTGATTTGGAGGAAAATTATAGACAGAAAATTAGTAATGATGTAAATTTTTGATGTATTACTATCATATCCTGTACACCCCTTGAGGGTATATATATATATCAGGAATTTGATGATGATGATGATGATAAAGTCTATCAGCACAAACTATCCACAGACAGTACTTTCTATCAGATTAGACTCCCTGAAAATCTACAGCAAAAACTCTAGTAAATTAGATAGAAAATGTATCTTCTTTCACAGAGACATTGTTAACATGTCTAACTCTAGCATCACCCTATGGTGGACTGCCAGAGAGTGACAGTTTTGCTAACTATCATTTAAGTGACCATACCACCTTAGATTAGACTTGCTCACTCAGTCCTAAATAGTAACAGTATCAAGTTCCTTCCTAATATCTTCATTTCTAATATGATTCTGCTGTTGATGCCATCTGTGCACTTCCCTGATTTTTCTCAGAGCTCTCAAATCTCTGGTCTGTAATATTTGATCAAGTGCTTTATTTCTAACCCAACTCTTGCAGATTGATAACTTAAAACTGAATACTGCTATTTTATTATTTTGGCTTATTTTGTTTGTTATTCCATATAAATTTATTAAACTGGCTCCCCACCATACCAGCTTTCTTATTCTGTTATCTATTTCTACATTTAGTCTGCCATTTTATAAAAACTGTGCCTAAATAGCTGAAATATTTTATTAGTTGTATCAGTTCTGCATTTAGAATATAATTGATATTGCTGATTTTCATGCCAAATGCGTTACAGCTGTAATTCAGTTTAGTTAAAAAATCCTGGAATTTTGCACTGGATGTGTTTAGGAGTACATCATCTGTGTAAAGCAAAGAGCTAAGTTTGACATCTCCAGTTTTAATATCAGGTTTAATGACACTTTCTTTCACAAAGTGATCCATATAGAGGAATAAGATTGAAGAAAGGGTGCATGCTTGTCTTACTCCTGACTTTACATCAAACCATCTTCCAATATTTTCTTTATTTCTTACTGCTGACTTGACTTAAAATAGATTATGTACTGCTCTCTATAATGTTCCATTTACCCCATATAATTGTACTATTTTAAAAAGCTTTTCTCTGGGCAATCTTGTCTTTCCAAGATATATAAACATTAAGTACATATCCGCATTTTATTCCTATGATTTCTCAACTATTTTTTGTTAAGCAAAAACTTGATCTTCACAATCCCTGTTTTGTCTCTATTTGGTTGTGGTATTATTATTAGTAGTAGTAGTAGTATAGTTCGCCCACCATTTGTAGATCCCTTCTTGGCATTTTGCCAAGAATAGTCGATTCATGCTGAAGGGGAGAAAGAAACGAAGGATGTACGAATTGGTCACCAACATGCGAAATCACGTGCTTTCTTGTCTCGCTGTACTAGCTTGATTTTTGTTGTCACTTTTTTGCATTATTTTTTTATTATTAATTTGTATGATGGATCCAGTACAGTTCTGTTGTTAAACATTTCAGTAGCTCTTCCAAAAGAATATTGAATAATGTGCTGACATTCTGCGAAAAAGAATCGTCAGAAGGCCGTCTTCTTGTTCCCCTTTCTCAAGTCATAAAACGTGCAAGTGCAATTGCGGGCGTATCGGGGTCGACTGTTAAAAGAATTTGTAGGGAATCAAAAGGTGAAGGTAAGCCAAAATTTAAATCTCCTAAAAAAAGCGCCAGAGAAAGAAAACCATCGAAACCGTAGCTTTGAATGATTTTGATGTAGACGTTATAAGAACTATTCACGAATTTTACGTGGTCAAGAAAAGAGTGCCAACTGTTCTGAAATTGATTCCTGTACTTAAAGAAAAAATTAATTTTCTTTGGAAAAGAGAAACTTTAAGGAAAATACTTCGTGAAATCGGATTTTGTTTTTAAAAGTCCAAGAATAAAAGGAAACTTATCATGGAGCGAAGTGGCATTGTTTTATCTAGAACGCAGTATTTGAGAGCAATAAGACGTTTCAGGGAGGAGAAAAGACCAATTGTATATCTAGATGTAACTTGGATTGATAGTAATTTAACTTATGAAAAATGTTGGCAGTCTAAAGAAGAATGTAGAGTGCTACAAACCGGAAATGCCTCGCGACACATATTAATTTTGTGTGCGGGTGGAGAAATGGGTTTTTTACCAAATTCAAACTTACTATACAAAGCCAATTACCATAAGCAAATGAATTCTACGATCTTCGAAAAGTGGGCAGAAGAAAAACTGATTCCAAACCTTCCTAAAAATTCTGTTGTTATAATTGATGACGCTTCATATCAATCGATTAAACAAAGTTCCAAATTGGTCTAATAAGAAGCAAGTTCTTATGGATTGGCTCTCTGAAAATAACATTTCTCATTCCCCAGATATGCGAAAAATTGAATTGCTTAATTTGGTCAAAAGAAACTCGCCCACAATTAAACTATTTAAATTCGACATGATGCTCAAAGAGCATGGATTTCTAGCTTTGAGGCTACCACCATATCATTGTGATATTATTGCTATTGAGTATGTTTGGGCAGAAGTGAAAAGTTTCATTCGCCATCGCAACATAACTGGAGATATTGACATGTCGAAACTTTTTAAGCTTTCAGAACAGGCAGTTGAAAGTATTACAGTTCAAAACTGGGGAAAATATTGCTTTCATGTCACCTCATTGGAAAATATGTATTGGGACAGAGATGGAAATATCGAAGAATTATGCGAACCTTTGGTAATCAGTTTAAGTGAAAGTGATGGCGATTTGGACACCGATTCAGATGACTATGAAGATTAAAAGGATTTGATAATGGTATTTTTTCCAACCTTTTTTTGCATGGGTTTGTTAAAAGAGTCACAACAAGTCATAACTAATTAATCGGTTTAGGACATTAAAGTGTCTCAGTTCTCTCAACTGTAAGTTTAGAATATCTAAGTTCATTTGAAAAAATTTCTGTTTTTCTGTATAATTATTTTTATTTTATAGAAAACTTTCTTAAAAATAAACTTAGTTAAATTTTTGTTTTATGCTGTACCTTTTTTAATTTTTTTAATACTCTACGTATATTTTTCCAACTGTTATACAAGCAAAATAGTTACACTTTAAAAACAGCAATGTTCGTAAAAGTAAAGCTAAATTTTCCAACCTGTAATAATAAACAAACTCATCCCAGAAGACAGATGATTACCCTATTATCGGAATGGATTCTCCTTTTTCTGACATGCGCAGAAGTGTCGAGGGACCTCTAATCAGTGGGCGAACTATAGTAGTAGTAGTAGAGGTACGTTGTCTTAGAGTCAAAGACTCATCATCAAAGAAGTTTATATATATATATGTCAAATGAATTAGTATGGTATGGAATGAATAGTTGAAATGCATCCTATAATCCAGACATGCATGTGCAATTCATTCGTAATCAGCTTGATTTGGACAGGGGGGTTGGAGATATTGTTGCAAAAAATAACTAACCAATAGAGCAGCCCTTTAACCAACTAGATTTGTTTAAAAAATTATTAATTAAATGAGATTTATTATATTGAACGAGGATTATTAATTTGTCACACATACCTGTGTGTATTTTTTTAAGGTACTTGGTACAGGACTCAAAGTTGAGATGGTATGTAATTAGGAGAAGTGTTTAATACGAACCACCAATAAGTGAGCATAGAAATACTTTTCAGATAACCAAAAAAACATTATTAAAACCTATGGTGAAAAAATTAATGAAACTATGAATTTTAAAAAGCCAAAAATAAAGAACAAAAGGAACAAGAAAAAAACTTATGTGCATCACAAGCCAGTAACATGACATTATGCTGGCCATTTCATTTAAAACATTATCAGATGTAGGACATAGAAACTCATTTTTGTGGCTTAATGGGGCAAAAAATGCACTAAGAAGGATTAAAAATAATATTTCATCCTTTCTTAGTACTCTTTCACTTGATTAAGCCTCTAAAAATAAGATCCTCTCAGCACTTAAGCCTTAACACACAGATGGGACAGAGAAACCAGTTGTGAGATTGCTGCATGGTCTTATGAGATGAAGTACAATATTAAGAGTAGTTGACCTAGTTTGAGAGTATTTAGGAGTTAGTTTGAGAGTCATGATGAGTTGATTGATTTGATTTTTATGGTGCAAAGACATCAAAGGTCATGCCTGGCATGGCATGACCTTTGATGTCTTGCCGTCCCAGGCAAGACATTAAAGGTCATTTACAGCATTACATATGGTAAATGGTTAGTCAGACAATCATGAACATCCATGCCCTTGGTGGGTTTCAAACCCACAGCTTCTTGGCTGGAAAACAGATATGTCAACCAGGCTGGCTCGTGAAGAGTAATTTATTTAATTGCAGAAGGGTGAGAGTGAATAGGGTCTTTTATTCCACCGACCTGTTTCTCATCCTTCAAAGATGGGTTGAGTCCCCTGATTAGGGACTTTAATCAAATTAATGCAGTCAGCTTGTCATTCCACTGCTACATCCCTCTGGAGATAAGTATTTTATGCCTGTACAGCTATACATTCACAGGGCCAGTTTGCCAGTTCTGAGGGATGAAAAATCCAAGTTTCTAGGAAGGAAAAACTCTCTACCTCCATATGAGATCAGATAATTCATCAGTTGATTGAAAAGACCTGATAAAGATTCCTCATAGACAGGATTCAAACCCAGGTGTTGTCAACCAATGGGATCGTCGACCAACTAGGCTACAGATGCTCGTATGGCATATTTAGTAGCTTTTATCTCTAGAGATTCAGAACAACATAATTTGGTTTCATTTTCCTGGAAATTGATAATGGTGACCTTCTCTATTTCAGGGGTCTGTCTGCATTTATTGCTTGTAAGGATATTTCAGTGGTGGGATATTTGTTGTTGCTAGCATGTTTTTGTTTTTTTTTCTTAGTGGTTTTTTTTTTTAAGTGTTTTTAGTAATTTCTTTGGGCCAAGATTTATTTTTTTTTAATAATTTTTACCCTTTTTTTCTTTTTGGATTTTTTTGTAAGATCCCAATCTGATTGGAGAAGTAGAGGAGTCTTTAAGATGATTCATTTTTCTGATTTAATATGCTTCGTTCGTAATGACAGTAGCATTCCCTTATCAGTTTAAGTTGCAATAGTATTTGTTTATTCCTATATAATTTTAAAGTACTGTTATTTCTTTGGGTGTAATATTATTCTTGGAAAGTTTAGATATCGTTAGAATACTAACCACATCCAAACAAATGTTATTAGCCACTGTTGGGTGTGGGATCATAGATATCACATTCTGTGCTAGTCGTAATTTCCAGAGTTGGTACATTTCTTGGTGTGATGGCGAAATTATGCCCCTGCATCTTGTGAGAGCATCTTTTCAGAGAAGGTAGAGATTTCAGAGATTGATCACAGTTCTGGATTAAGTATTTCCAAAAACTCTTCATCTAATGTAATGATAGCAGCATTGATTTTAGCCAACTCAACACAAGTGTTGCTGATCTGCTCTCAAATTAGCATTAAGCTTGCCCACATATAAATACATTTAGCTTTTGTGGAATCAAACTTCTGTCTGAATCTTAGTGTTTAATTCCATCGAGACGTGTGTGTGTGTGTGTGTGTGTGTGGAGGGAATTGCTTTAGGATATGTTAGAAAACAGTGATTTAAGAGAATACCATTTGATATATTTGAATGACTAAAGGGTGTAAATATGTTAACCATCCTTAATGAACTGTGTGAGAATAGGAAATATAAGGGAGAGAAAGAAGGTATGAATAGAAATGCTTCATTACTTGCTAACAAATTATGAATAAGTAGCATTTGTGATATATGTGTTTCCTATAAGTTTCTGAGTGGAATGAGTAATGTGAATAACATGATGACATAAGTAAAAAAAATATATGAGAATAGAGAAAGAGATTTGTTTGCAAAATATAAATAAATAATCAATAATAAAGAGTGGCTATATATGTTTGGTAGCTCAGGAAATAACTACAGGGAGGAGCTAACGAATTGAAGTAATAATGCTCATCAGGTGATTCATCTAGGCATTTCTTTTTATGTTATTCCCACCCATGAAAAGTTATTAGTAAACCTATAGTACACTGGTGTCCAAAAGCTAAAGACAAACTACATTTTTACCTGCATATGAAAAAATTTTTATGACTGCAGCCAAATGTGGACATAAATTTATTGCCAGAATACTAATAAATTATATTACACAAAAAATGTGTTCTAAATTTTGTTCAAATTAAATTGCAATACGTTTTTGGCAAAAGTTACAAATTTCCTAAGGATGTAGTTAAGGAATTAATGTACAGTGCTTACAGAAAACTATGCAGAGAAGCATTTTAGAATGCAATATGTGTACCCCAAACTGTGATGCAGCTCTCACAACATCATACCATCTTAGCACTAAGTGATTCAGGAGTTCTTGAGGCAAACTGATCTGCTTCTCCTTCAGAGCATGGATAAGGCCTTGTTTGTTTTCTGGAGGGGGAATTTCAAGCATCAGTGTGTCTCCCTATTGCATCCTGAATGTGCTCTATGGAGCTCAGATCTGGGGAGCATGCTGACCACTCAATTCTATTTAATATCTATGTAGAAAGTTTTTTAACTTGGGTATACTATGTTAAAGATGCCAAGTAATTTTATAAGCTAGGTTTTAATCCTTTTTTTCCCAAGTAAGCAAACAGACAAGTAAGCCAAGTTTGTGCCTGCACATAGTGCAAGTCTGAGGCAACTTGTGGTAAAGGTGGAGTAAGTTCCGATCACTTTCCTTAGTATTTTCTCCTTAATGCAAAGCACATCCCCTTGTGGAGATGTATGATGCTATGCATTAAAGTCAAGGGTCACTAGCCAGACTGGTTTCGACCATTATTGAGGTCTCATCAGTGGGTGAAGTGATGCAGAGCTTATAAATTTTACCTAAACAAGTTGCCACAAGGTGCATTGACCTTATTAAATAAAAATCTCTGGATGAGAGTAAGATGTAGAAAGTTTTTTAACTTGGGTATACTATGTTCTACGTGCAGGCACAAACTTGACTTACTTGTCTGTTTGCTTACTTGTGAAAAAAAGGATTAAAACCTAGCTTATAAAATTGCTTGGTTTCTTTAACATAGTATACCCAAGTTAAAAAACTTTCTACATCTTACTCTCATCTGGAGATTTTTATTTAATAAGGTCAGTGCACCTTGTGGCAACTTGTTTAGGTAAAATTTATAAACTCTGCATCACTTCACCCTTGGCATTTTTATGGTCTGGCTCCCACTGATGAGACCTCAATAAAGGTCAAAATGTCTATTAATATCCTCAGTCTCCAGAAGTATCACCATTGCTCGTGTACAATATGGTGTGGCATTTATCATCCATAAAAATGAATTCTTCACCTATAGCACCACAGAACAGTCGAATATGACACTGGAGAACTTCATTGCAATATCGTTCCCCAATTATAGTACCTTTTTCCAATTCTTGTAACTCGGTGCATTCTGCATAATGCCTCCCCATACTATGACCCCTGCACCACCATATCTATCCATTTCAAGAACATTCTCATGATGGTAAGAAGTAACACTTTTATGCCACATCGAGTGTCTTCTAGAATCAGAGGAAAGACTAAAATGATTTTCATCTGTAAAGAGTAGATTAGCCCATTGGTGTCTTGTCCAATTTTTATGGATACAACACCACTGAAAACGTGCCCTACAATGAGATTTTTTCAGCAGATCTTCTGTCTTATCAATAATAGATGTCACTCATATTTTGTTTCATATTTTGTTCGGAGATCGATAGATGCAGTCCATTTATTATAATACGTAGAAGGATTCATTTGTATTCAGGAATAGATGAATTTTTATTTACTATGTCTGTTCTTTTATAACATTAGAAACACTCCATCCCTTACTGACATTGTACTGCAGAAACAAGATAAGCAAGTATTGTTATATCACTGTCAGAGATTGACTTTCTGTGTACTATATTTAGGAACAATTAATGTAATTAGAAACGACACTTTATAATGAAAAACACTCCCCTCCCACAGACACTATGCTGCATGCATGCATGCATGCATGCAAGCAAAACACATTTTATTATAGCACTAAACATAGTGTCTAACTAAACAGATTTGTCCTAACATCCTCTTTAAAATTTTAAGTTGCAAAAGATAACTGTAACAGCTATTTATAATAGTCATTGGGTACAGAAATCACACAGTTTATGTAAAGCAAATTTTCTAAAACAAATAAAGATGCACATATATACATATATTTATTTATATATGACTTGAAATCATTTTGAATTACATTTGAGATTTTTGATATCATTAAGACATTTCACAAATTCTAATTTTACAAATAAAATTCTACTGAAAAAAAGTTCCAACTAACATGCCATATAAGCTTTGTGAAAATGTGACTACCCAACATGGAAGTGGCATACGTTATGCTAAAGCTAGTTCCCACTCACAGTTTTCCACATGTGCAAATGCTGCCTGACACAAACATGTTAATACCTCTAGTTCATCAAATTAAAGGTATTGATTAGAGAAATTTATAATTAGGCTAAAAGCATTATGCATACTTACTTTGAGCACAGAGAGTAAATGAGGATGAGGGGAGAAAAGTAGGATGTTGCTTACTGTTAATAAATTTATTAGATTATTCCATTTTTTATTACAGTGCTAGCCTGTTATGCAGGAATTACTGCTAATTGATATTTGTACTCGGTTGGAAAAAATTATCCATTCCTTGGGACTTAAAAGACATTTTAAATGATTTTGATTTGTGTGGATGTAGTTATATGTTTGTGTTTTTATGCTGTATTTATAACTTAGAGCTTGTTTTATGAGAGATTTAGAATAATGGTAGCAGATTTTGTTATTACCAGGAATCGATTTATTTCTTTGAACTTTAACAAATTTCAGCATTACATTATGTAAAAGTTATTTCTTTAAAAATCATATATGTAGTTTCTGTTTATGGTATTTTAAAATCACATTAGTATATTGTTGTTTGAATTGGTTTATGCAAGTAGTGAGTTTGGAGGTGGGGGAATGGCAAGCTCATAATAAAGTTTTCTGTAGATATGTACATGAAATATAGATTTAAGATATTTTTCTCTGTCCTACACCATCATATTGCTGACTTGTGGTGTATATAACAGGCTCTTTGTTTCCTTTGTTCTTTATTTTCATCCCTTTTAAATTCTTAGTTTGTGTAATTAATTTTTTTCACATTATTGGTTTTATTCATTTATCTGAAAAGTATTTCTTAGGCTCAGAGATCAATGTTTCATGTTCAGCACTTCCCCTAATTATATACCATCTCATTCTTACCTTCAAAAAAATGCACCCTGATATATCAAATTAATAATCCTTCTTTAATATAATAAAATCTCATTTAATCAATGTCTTTTTTTTTTAGCCTAGTTGGTTAAAGGGACTGCTCCAAGGGATTGCCAAAATAGCTTTAATCTGCATTAAATATTAAGAGCATCATGAATTTTTTCAGATAATCTTCAGTATTTATTGCTAATCACTAATGAATAATGTTTGTATATATTGTTAAATTAATAAAAATGACTACACAGAGGAGAAACTCCATCAGATTATAATGTATGAACATATGACTCTCCTAGAATCACATAACTTATATGTATGTTGATTGAGTGATTAGGGATCAAATCACCCTGTGCAGTTTGTTGTTCTTGTCATGTGTATTTATTTATTTATTGTATTTTGTTTATTTTTTTAAGAATAATATTCTTTTATTCAGCAAAATTGTTATGATCAGCACCCTATCCATAGTAATATATAATTATCTTTCATTTTATATATATATATATATATATATATAGTTTTACAAATGCTTAAATTAATCTGAAATTTTTTATGTGGGAAGGGATGTTGACAGTATACAAATTAACCAAACACTTGGCCAAAGTACCTTCCCGATATACAAGTAACTCCCCTTCATGCATGAAAAACTTGGTATAGAAAGCCTCATACTCCAACACACTGACATTATGGTCAATTTTGATATCTCCCCACCTGTTCGCCAATGTCCCACTTAGACTTTCTTCAAGCTGAATTTCCTTCCAACATCATATCCTGTTTAAATTTACCATGAACTCAGGCTGTTTCAACTGGCATGGAAAATTCTACAGACAAATACAGTCCCCCACCCACCCCATGCTAACTACTTCATGTAGACCTTTGAAGAGAAAGCCTTAAAGTCTGCCCCACGTAGATCCACTGTTTGATTATACTTTGTTGATTATGTATTCTCCATTTGGCAACATGACATGGATGCTCTCAACATTTGTTAACACACCTAAACACCTAGGATCTGATTCACCTTAGAGTAGGAAAATGACAAACATTCCCTTTCCTAATCACTTTAATGACATGCCAGCCTGATAATCCCTGTCATTCTCTATTTACAAAAAACTCACCCATGCTGGTAGACACATTCATAGTCCCCCCCCCCCAACAGTATGTGATTATTAAAACCCTATATAACAGGTCTAAATTAATTAGCTTAGAATAACAGTGTCCTCTCTGCTAAACTTGCCCACACTCTCAAATTCTTCCTAACCAATGGCTACAATCTCCACCATGAAAACATCAAAACCCAGATACTAGCCCCACCTCCAGAACAGAGACCACATCAAAGCTATCACAATTCTGTATATCTGGAGCACATCTGAAAAACTAGCTAAAATCCATAAAAATAAATAAATTAATTAATTAAAAATAAAAATACAACCTTACAACCACTTACAGACCATACAAAAATTGGTATCCCTTATCCCCTTAGAATAACAGTGTCCTCCTGCTAAACTTGACCACACATTCTTCCTAACCAATAGCCACAATCTCCACCATGTTGATTATTTTTAATGGTATAGGTGCGAACACAGACTGATAAGAAAATAACTATTTATTAACTTATTGCTGATATTTCGCTGGTATTCTGTCCAGCATCTTCAGAGTACAAAAACATTTTGTCACAATATGCGAGACAACCACAATCCAGTATAACAATGGGACTATAGTATGAACAGTTGTAATGTGCAACAGAAAGACTAAAGTCCTAATTAGGTGGCATGTATGTTGAGGAAAAAAAAAACAGGTATTAGTTTGGTCTTAAGGCAAGTTTGGGCTTAAGACCAAACTAATATCTGCTTTCTCTCTCTGTTTTTTTCTCAACATAGATGGCGCCTAATTAGGACTTTAGTCTTTGTGTTGCACGTTAATTGTTCATACTGTAGTCCCAATAATATTTTACTAGATGCAGAAACTAATTTATGCAATACATAACATTTTTAAAAGCAAATAATGCTTTTTCTATTACTTGAAATAATACCATTAAGAGAGTTTGCAGATATTTATATTACACAAAAATTGAAGTAGAATGCCATACATTTTGATGAATTTATAAAATGTGCCTACCTCAATGCAGAAGGAATGTGGCATATAGTCAAGTGAGTTCTTGGCTTATGTGCAACCCATGAAGGACATAGCATGAATGTATTAAGGCAATATAAAATACAATTTGGTTGGCTAAGCCCCCAATTGCTAACTCATTATACATTTAGTGTACTGGTGGATACGTAATAATGGATGCACCATGAAGATTGGACATTGAATCAGAGGCTCTAGTTATTTGTCACATTCCTTACAGACTATGAATGGTAGACATTTTCTCTCAGTTATCTAGTGTTGATCCTTGAGCAACTGTATGCCTGCACATGTGTGTGTGTGTGTGTGTGTGAGAGAGAGAGAGAGACTTCCACTTTAGTGACATTTGAAGTATCCTTGCCCTGAGAGAGAGAGAGAGAAGGAATTGTATTTACTGTACACATGGCTCATGATGTTTCATGGCAAATTTATCTTGACAGATTATATCAAGTGGGTCTTCAATAATGAGTCTTGAGAATACTAATAATACACTTTTGTTTTGTTTTTATAAGAGAATAAATTTGATGTATTTCTTTTCTTGTGTGGGTAACCTAATCTTGTCATACATTAATTTTCAGATTCATTTGCATACACTTCTGCAAGGTCTAAGAGAATATATACTTGAACAAAACAGGACGGCAGTTCAGCAAGCAATAAGTATAGTATTGTCTTTTTAATTATTTGTGAAGAATTAGAGATATGAAATTGTCTATGAATACCTCATTTAACAAAATTTGCGTACCGCACAATATCAAAATAATGCCTGTTTCCCCCTCCTCTGCCCCAGAAAATATAATTTATTTAGCAATAACTTTTATATTCATTAATCCCTCCATCTTTCACAAGCATTCTATTATTTTCCAACAAAATCGTCATCATTTTTTTGCTATCCAAAATCTCCATCCACTTTTGCTATCACTGGGTAAGATTCTATATAGCAACCATGTAAAAGTCTTTACTTTGATGTTAGAGTTCTTCAAAAATATTTGTTGTCCTCAAAATGGCATCTTTTGAGTGTATCCATCAAAGAGCAAACAGGTTGGTCAGAGGGTACTAGATCCAGGCTATGAGCATGATGGAAAAAAATCATTCCAGCTAGATGTTGCAAATCCATTGCATCCCTTGTGTGCAAACTAAGGAGATTGGACTTTGTCATGGATAAAGAGAACCTCATGTTTCTAAACTCTGGATTTATTTTTTTTCAGTTTCTGCAAATGTCTCCATGTACCATTCTAAAGAAATTGTGGTTCATCTCGCTCTCTCTCTCAAAATTCCACAATCAGGACCCCTTCTTTATATGGTTGCTATGACTTCACCTATGGAATTCTGTCTTATGAATTTTCTCTTGTGCAATGAATTGAGATTATGTCATTCCATCAACTGTCTCTTTGTTTCAGGGCCATAACTCATGTTTCATCAGTTATGACTATGCATAACAAGAAAGCCTCCCACTTGTTCTCATAGTATACTGGAAAAATTCAGTACAGATGAGTTTTCTTATGGACTTCTTTGTGTTCATCACTCAGCATTTTTGAGACCCACGCTACAGTACCCATCCAATATATTAATTGTATTGATTGTATATTAATGGTAACCATCACTGCTGGTGTTTTGATACTGACTGCATTGCTCATTTCATGAGTCATGATGTAATAATCCTCCTTGATCAATATCAACATGGCTCTTGCTGTTCGGTAACTACCATTGCTGGTCGCCCTTTCGATGCTTGTCACTGACCTCAATTTCACTACTCTTAAAGTGTCAGATCCAGCATCTAACTGTGCTCACTAACCTGAGTCTCATCTTTCACAGTAAGGAATTCAGTCACCACTCAGCTGTACTGACTGTGGTGAAACTAGGGACCACTCTTGTCCACTCATGATGTGTAAAGCTTTCTGCTGTGGGAAAAAATAAAAGAAAATTAAAAATATGGGAGGCAATCCTTTCATACCATCCGGCATATTTATTATAAAAATAAAGGCTGTTATAAAGTCATAATTGTTTCATAGTCAAATATTTTGAAGCCTAAAATATGTTTCAAACTGACCAAAGAACTTATGAAAATACAGCTACTGTAAGCAGACGTGCTTTGCTTTGATATTCCACTACTTGAAAGATAAGAAACTCTACCCATCCCAGGAGCCCATATGCTTGCATTTTATATTATTAATTTGGATTAAAGTTTTACTGCCCTTATGTCTGTTTCAAGCTGTTCATTCTCATCACAGATTAAGTAGAAACCTTATGAGGGCAGAACCTCTTCTTATTACCATAGCAATTTAAGATGGTCAGAAAAGGGTTCTTGACCTCAATATATCTCTACCTAGTCTGGGATGAGAGCCAACACTTAGAACAGTTGTTGGGCCAGTTAATCCTTAATCTGAAAATACCAATAAAAAGCTAATGTATGGGTTTCTTGGGCAGAGTTTGTCATCATTTAAATAGTACAATAGCAAAGCAATTCCGACAGAAGTAAGTTGTGCTATGCAACTGCTAGTGCTTCATTATGCACTCATGGATTAGCTAGTGCATAATCCACTGCTGTTTAATTTATATGTTAATGATATAGAGAATAATTGTGGGGGGGGGTATAGTTTGCTAGTGATGCAAAACTGGGAAAAGCAGTGATTAATAAAGATAATGTAGAGATCCTGCAGGATGATTTAGATATAATAGCAGTATATGCAAAGGATAGAAAAGTGTAATGTTATGCATTACGGGATGAAAATATTACAAACTATGTACTTCATTTTTGGAACTGGATTGCAGAATGCAGCTGGATAGAGATAGATGTAGCTAAGGAAATTTGGATATTATGGTGAACAGGGAGTTTAAGTTCAAAAGGCATATGGCAGAAGACAGAATAGTTCAACAAATACTTGATGTTGAAGAATACATTGATAAGCAGACAGGGAGATTATTGTCCCTCTTTATAAGGCATTTATAATCAGATCTTTCAACTATTGTACACAGGTTGGTTGCCTAGGTTTCTTGGGGATGAGAAGATGGTGGAAAGTATGCAGGGGTAAATCAAAAAGATTGTGACAGGTTTCTGGAATGCTTCCTATAAAGATAGAGTGAAGGTAGGGGGGGGGGGGTTCCAAGTTTACATGGTAGACAGAAAGAAAGAAGTGACATTAGATTAATGCAGAAGAAATATTTCAGTTCATGACAAGTAGGGACTGAAAACAGGCGGTCACACCTGGAAGTGGTGCAAGAATGCAGTTACTAGGGGGTGTGAGCAGTTTACTTTTTTTGCTTGTAGAGTTCTGGTTAATGAGTGCAGAATTATCAGTTGTGGTTGTGAGTGCTTTATCAGGGAATGAGTTTAAGGAGAGAGAGAGAGAGACAGATAGGTATTGTGTGAATAATGGTTAGTAAGGGCATCCTAAAATGAGTTTTTGAACTTCATTGAGAAGATACCCATGCAATAATAATAAAATATTTGGCTTTGAAATAATGATGGATTTAAAATATCATTTATAAGTTTACAATGCCAAATTGTAGCTTGTATGCTTTTTTTTTCAACTTCTGTGTGTGTATATATATATCTATATATATATTGTGTGTGTGTGTGTGTGTGTGTGTGTGTGTGTGTGTGTGTGTGTGTGTGTGTGTGTGTGTGTTTTAATTATTGAAAACACCTCTACATTGTTTTAAAACAATTTGTATTAATCTTTTTGGAATCAAAATTGATAATTATTGGATATCCCTATCTCTTTTCCATGCCATGCCATGCGAGTGTTATTCTTCAAGAGCATGCTTAACATACTTAAAGACTCCAATTTTCCTCTATTCTGACAGTATAAGTAGCAATAAAGACTACAATATTCATAATGTAGTTGATGATTTTGTAGTTTGCTGCACATGCAGTATGTATGCATCCCATTGTTTAAAAATGTGACAAGTGCAAGACAGGGATGTGTATATGTGCGTGAAATATAGGCAATGGGAGGCACTAGGAGACATGCATGTCTCATTCTCAGAATTAGTAGCAGCAGAGATGGTACTCCAAAAATGGGTGATGTTCAGTTGATGCCAGAACTGTGTTGGAAGATAGAGAAAATGTTAAAGACCAACATGTAGATTTAGCCTTGGGCAATTTAGTGAATGGAGGTGGTTTGTCTGATGGCTATGATTGTGTTTGTGAATGTCAGGTGAAAGCAAAATGTATAAATGAAATAGAACTCCTGAGAAAGGAGATGAAAGAATGAGTTGAGAAGGATGAATGTAGATCTTCATAGGATATAGAGGTTGACTAGTACGAGAGGAATGAGAGTAGGAGAACGGCATCACAGAGCAAGGGAGAGAGAGGAAGGCAAGAGAATGGGAGAGACAGTGGAAGAGAGGAAATTGCAGAAAGACAAGAGAGAGTCTGGAAGCAAGGGTACCTCACAAAGGGAGGTGAGGGAGAGAAACTGGACAGAGATTGGAAGCCGTAAGTGTTAGGTATGCCAGTGAGAGAAGGATGAATGAATCTGTTCAGTGTGTCATGTATGGAGATTTGATAGTTTGGGGTCTGCAGAATAGAATACTTGGTGAAATGATAAAGAGAGTGTGGTGGTGAAGAAAGGTGAAAGTGTGGAGGAGATGATAGTAATGGTTGGGATAAATGACTTGAGAGAAACATAAATTGTATAACACGACAGTTGAGGTTGGTGTTAAACATAGTATAGCAAAAATGTGTAAATGTGTGTAAGGAAAGATAGTGAGCATGATGCCCCAGTATGATAATGCAGAGTGGAGGAGAAGAACAGTGATGATGAATGAGACGGCAGCAAGAATGTGCAGGAAAGGAGGTCTGGAATATGTGGATGCATCAAGTACATTTGAGAATAGAAGAACTGTATGCAAGAGATGGATTACATTTGAATGACTCAAGCATTTGGAGAGATTGTTGTTTTCTGGGCAAGTGAATGTATTCGGGCAGGAAAATTAGAATTGCACAAGTGAAATGTAGAAGAGATGGTCTCATGTAGGAACAGTAGCTTGAGAAATGAGAGGTTGTACACTATATTACAGAGCCAGGTAAAATATGAGGGGAGCAATAATGGCTATTAAGAATACTGGCACTACACTGGTTTTTCTGTATACAAATGCTAGGAGCATTCAGAATAAAAGGAATGAGTTTGTGATATTGATTGATTCGGTTTTTCTAAAGGTTGTTTGTATCAGTGAAACTTGGTTAACTGAGGAGGATGTTCTGACAGGGGTAAAAATCAAAGGGTATAGCATATTTTGCCAGGATAGGAAAGGTAAAGGTGATTGTAGAGTGCTACTCATGATAAGAGATGAAATGTATGCTGTCAGGGCAGAAAATCTCACTGAAAATAACACTAATGGCTTTGAGAATATATGGTGTGAGATAGATGTTTATAAGACAAGGTATTTAGTGGAATGTTATTACAGACCAGGGAATGTAGATGGTGATGAGCAGGATATGTTTAGCCAAATTAGTTTGGCAAGTGCAAAGTGAGCAATCATTATGGGGCACTTCAACTATAGTGATATAAACTGGACAGAGGAGAGCATGTGGTAATAAGGGAGCTGAATTTTTGGATTTCTTGTCATAGGCAGCATGTAGTGGAGGGAACATGAGAGTCAAGAGTTTTGGATTTGGTCATAGCATCAGAGGATTTCATAGTGATTATGATGACATACTTACTCTGATTGGTGAGAGTGGCTATGTAGTCCTGACTTGGAAGATAAATAGGCAGGAGGAGGTATGAAAACAGAAGGAAGTTATGTGGAATTATAAGGTAGATGACTATCATAGACTTAGAAACAAGTTTGTAGCAGTACAATGAATGGAAGAGGGGTCATTAGTACATGTGAGATAATTAAGAAAAAATTGTTGACAGCAATTTTTTCTTAATTAGATTGTATACCTGAAGTGAATAAGATAAAGAAATTTGGAGTCAAATGGAGGAAAAGGAATAAAAGGGGAATTGCAGAAGAAAAAAGATTATGGAAAGTATATAAAAAAGAGAGGTGGAGAGCAGTTGCATGAGGAATATAAGGCTCAAGCTAGGAAAGTAACTAGTATTGTAAAGGGAGGAAAAATTAGAATATGAAAAGAGACTGGCACTGCAATCCATGGTGAATTCCAAGGAATTTTTTTGCTATGTGGCAAGTAGGAAGAAAAATTATAGTGGATGGGGTTATCTTGCTGGGTAGAGATGAGAATCAGATGACCAAAGCAGATGATATTGTTGAGCTATTTAATGATCACCTTATTAGAGTGTTCCATCCTGGTACTAAAGGCTTTATTCCTAGAAGGATAATGAGTAGTGAAGTATTAGAAGTGAATGAAGAGGATGTATTCCGAATACTGAGTACACTAAACGTCAATAAGACAGGGAGACGAGATTGAATTTCACAATGTGTTTTAAGAGAATGTGCTATGAAACTGACTGTGCCATTAACTTGACTATTTATTGAAAGTCTTATAATGGGGCAGGTTCCTGGAGTGTGGAAGGAGGGTAAGATAGTACCATTGCATAAGGGTGGTTGTAGAATGGAAATATCCAACTATTGACCTCTTTATATTTCTTCTGCAGTTAAGATTTTGGAAAAATCTTAACTGCAGAAGATTGGTGAGAACTTGTATACAAATTGATGAGAATTTGTATACAGAAATGGGCAGATGAGCGTAATATTTTTTATGCAGGTCAGCACGGATTTGTTAAAGGGAACTCTTGTTTTATTAATCTGGTTATGTTTTACAGGAGACTAACAAGAGCAGTGGATGAGGGTAATGCATACACTGTCTTTTTTTTGTATTTTTCCAAGTCATTTGACATGGTGCCACATGACAAGTTGATTTTTAAGTTGCATCATATTGATTTGGATATCAGGTTAATGGATTAGATTGGTGATTAGTTCTCTGATAGATATCAGAGAGCTGTGTATGGGAAGAACAGTATTAGCGAGTAGGAAGGTTACAAGTGGAGTTCCACCGATTTCAGTCCTGGGACTGCTGTTCCATTGTTTGTTATATCAATGCTATTGTTACAGGACTACAGGGAGATATTCAGTTATTAGCGCAGGTTGTTAAACTTGGAAGGGTTATTAGTAATAGTACTGATGTTTTGGCTCTTCAAGAGAATTTGAATAAGCTTAAAAGGGTGGTCATTTGAATAAGAATGTCAGTTTAATGCAATTAAACATAAGGTTTTAAAATTTGGGATCAACAGATTGGATGCTTCATACACTCTTGATGGAGTGATACTGGAAGAAGTAGAGGAAGCAAGAGATCTTGGGGGGTGATTGTGGATAGAGATTTGAAGTTCTGAGAACATATTACAGTGGTTGTGAATTCCAGAGAATTCCAGCGATGTTGAGGAGAACATTGACCGCAAGAAATAAAATGGTGGTGGTCCCATTGTATAAAGCTTTGATCAGACCATATCTGGATTTCTGTACTCAGATCTGGTTGCCAGGATTTGAAAGGGATGAAGTAACCTTGGAGAAGGTGCAGATATGGATAACAAAAATGTTATTATGCTATTAGAACATAATAACAACAATGTTATTATGAGGATAGACTGGAGGCATGCAGAGTTTGGTGAATAGAAGGCGGGGGGGGGGGGGTATGATCGAAACATTTAAGCTGTTGAAGGGTTATTATTGTATTAACACTGAAGAGATTTTTCTTATGATAGAATGAGGGGAAAGGAGCAATGACCAGCCCTGGAAGTTGCAGAAGAAGATGGTGAGTAAATGGGTAAGAGATAATGCATGGGAAGTGGTAGGAGCAGGGAATGCATTGCCTGATGGGGGGGGGTGGAAATCATGCAGGCTGTGGATGATTTTTTTAAGCACTAGTATGATAGAGTTTATGTTGATAGTGTTGGCCTTCCATGTGTCTTGGAGTCTTGTGACTCCAGAGGTAATGATGATAACAATCCTACTGCCATTTACTCTGCCAGATCATGCCTGGATGGCAGGGGAGATTGAAGTAGTTTTATCTTGGAGACAGTGTTGACACATCTCTTCATGACCTTACTCTCTTATCAACTATTCTCCAAATCTTTTGTGGATTGATTTAACATTTGATATTTGTAGCACATTTGATCATGTTTAGTATCACAGCCTACTGATGAAAATCCCTTCTTTTGGTCTATCTTTTACTTTCTGTAATCAGGTCTCTTCCTGCAAGCTTCTTCTCCACCAATACAGGAGTGTTTCAGGTTTTATTTTATCATCTGCCTTCTTTCTTCTACACTTACCTTCTCTCTCATTGACCAGTAATCATGTCTACAGTTCTGATGGAATATGCCTCCTTCAGTTTTTTTTGGCAAAAAGACATCAGAAGAATGCTGAACAAGTTAGACTTCAAAAAAAAAAGTTTTCTGGTCTAGTTGCACTTAAATACGGTTCTCCAGAAAATAGCACCTATTCTTTATTGTCTCTACAATCCTCTGTATGCATTTGCCACTTATCTCAGTATGTGGAAACAAAATAAATAAATAAATAAATGTAAATGAAATCTACTGTCAAATTACCAGCTGCTCACCATCACCTTAGTACTCTTTAAAATAATGATAGAAAATATTGAGTGATGGCAAAATTAGTAATGGAGAAAGTTATTAACAGTCAATTTTTCCATTACCTAGAGGTTTACCAGTTAACCAACAGCATGGATTCTGCCAATCTAGATTAGTCTACATCACCTGCTACTGGACATGTATCGTATAAAGGTATGGAGAAACATGCTGTTGCTCTTGACATTTCCAGAGCTTTTGACTGCGTCTGGCATTGAGGCCCACTTAGTAAAATTGCTATCCTTCAGGTCTACCTGCCATCTTCTGTAATTGAGTAGCAAGCTTTCTTACTGTCAATCACTGCTTGTTATGGTAGATATTCCTACTCTTTGAGCTTCATTACCAATGCAGGAGAGTCTCGGGACACGTGTTCCTCACCTACCCTCTTTCTTTTATACATAATTGACCTGCTTTCAAGCTTCAAGAAATATAATAATATCGAATCTAAAACCAAATACTTCTCACAAAAGATAACTGAGACAGCTGAAGAAATTCTTGGATACAAAAGGAAAGTCAATAAACCATGGATAACTAAAAATATTTTGGACCTGTACGACGAAAGAAGATATTTGAAATCTCATATTAATAGCAGTGATAATAGAGAACAGTATAAAAATATTACTAAGATTATTAAAAAAGAAATCAAACATGCTAGAAACTTATGGATACTAGATGAATGCAAAAATATAGAAGAGGACTTAAATAAAAATAACCCTAAAAGTGCTTTTCAAATTATCAATAAGTTAACCAAACCTTTTACTGCAATTAATTGGAAGATGAAGATGGAACTCCTATTAAGGATAACCAAAAAATAGTAGATAGATGGAAATGTTATGCAACCAAGCTTTTTCAAAAGGACCCTCAACTGACTGATGATATTTTGGACGGAATTTTGCCAGGAGGTTCAGAGGAATGAGATTACCCGATATTAAAAGAAGTCATTGCAGCAGTTAGCTCCTCAAAAATAGGAAAATCACTGGGAATTGATGGTATTACAATGGAACTGATATGCAAAGGAGGTGACATCATCATAGACACCTTGCTAAATTTATTCCAGGACGTGTGTTCTAGAACGCAGAGACTTGGCCTTCTGATTGGCGGTCCTTGTACCTATTCCTAAAAAGAGAAACAGCACTAAATGTAGCAACTATAGAACAATAAGCCTTATTAGTCATCCAAGCAAAATCCTGTTAAAAATACTATTGTCAAGAATCGAAAAGAAAATAGAAAGCAGACCATCAGATGAACAAGCAGGTTTCTGGAAGTCCAGAAGTACAATCGACCATATTTTTACAATACATAGAACATAACAAAATAATCTGTCACAACTTTTTAGACCTACAAAAAGCTTTTGACTCAATATGGCACAAGGCATTATGGAAAATTTTAGAACATTATGGTATTGACAACAAAATCATTAGGATTATTAAATCTCTTTATTCCTCATCTGATATGAGAATTGAAATTAAAAATTGCAGCAGTGAACCGTTCCTGGCAGAACGGGGTATAAGACAGGGATGCATCTTGTCCCCTCTTCTTTTTAATTGTTTTCTGGAATATGTCATAGATGAAGCTCTTCATGAATATGACACTGGAATAGTAGTGTCATATTCATGAAGAATAGGAATAAATAACTTACGTTTTGCAGATGATATCGATCTTCTGGCAGAAAGTGAAGAGGAATTACAAGAGATAACCAGCTGTGTTTTTGGAACATTAAAAAAATATGGATTATACATAAACCTACAAAAAACAAAAACAATGATAACCTCAAAATCAGACATTGAATTCTTAAAGATACAATTGGCTATAAACAAATTGAGAATGTAAACAAGTTCGCTTATCTAGGAAGCACATTGAGTTAAGATGGTCGCTTAAAAACCAACATTAAATATCAAATTGCTAAGGCAACCGTGGCCCTACAGAAGCTAAAACCATTGTGGGGAGATAACAGATTAGCAATCACAACCAGACTAAGACTAATTGACACCTTGGTGAATTCTATCCTCTTGTATGGTTGTGAGGCCTGGACTTTATTGAGGAAAGATGAGAGGAGACTCCTGTCTTATGAAATGAAAACTTACAAAAGACTTTCACAAAACCAATGAAAATGTCCGAAAACTGATTGATTCAATAGACTGGAGAAAAAGGGAAAATATTCTGACAGTCATCAGAAGAAGACAGATGAAATGGTTTGGACATGTGGAGAGGGCTAATGGCATTCCAAAGCATGCACTAGAAGGAATCGTTCCGGGATCAAGTGTTAGGGGCTGATCTTGATTAAAATGGACAAATTCCTCCCTTTCTCAACTGACATCAAGAACAAGAGACCGAGATGATTGGAGAAGGCTAACAAAGAATATCACCTACCAGCCATGAGTGACCGAACGGTCCATTTAGGTCTACGGGAGAGAAGAAGACTTGCTTTCAGTCACCGCTAACCCTATCCATAGCTTGCTGATGATAGTACTCTCCATTCATCCAGCTCATTTTAAAAACCATGCAGCACTGCTCAAATATTTCAAGTGTATATTATACTTGACAAGAAATTATATTCTTCTCAGTATAAGGGGGTGGGATGTTCCTGGTTGGAACCAGGAATATCATCCTTACATTCTACACACAACTTATTTGCTAAATTTATGAAATGTAGCTATCATTCATAAAGACAGGACAGTCTCCATCCTTGTTTGTTTGTTGGAAAGTGGCATGGTTACCCACGAGGATGAAGACTGTCCTGTCCTTATGAATGATGGCTACATTTCATAAATTTAGCAAACAAAGTTCAGTGTGTTGAATGTAAGGATAATATTCCTGGTTCCTATCAGGAACATCCCACCCTCTTATGAAAGAAGGCAAGTGTAAAGAGAGTGTCAATAGGGACCTTAACTCATATGTCTGGCCCACCCTCTCACAACTCCAACATTGCTGTCTCTTTAGAGCGTATCAAAGAGAAAAGTCGGTATGAGCTGTTGATATACTCAAAATGGTTTCACTAAATAAGAACGCACTAGTAAAAAAAATAATGGAATGTGGGCAACAGAATATGAAGATGGGATAGATATCTGTTTTCCTGAAGAAGATAAAACAATTAATATATATTTAATGCCCTAAAGGGAGTGCAATTTGATGATGTTTTGGATATTTTTACTTTAGAAGAAAAAATGTTGGACACTGTCCATAATTTTCCAGAAAGGGAAAAAAAAATCCAGGGGCAATGAAGACCTCATAATATTAAAAGCCAGATGACACCACCAAAAATGAAGAATGAAAACATTTCTACAGTGGAATTGTGGATTCCATCAAAACATCAATGACATCAGGGGATTTCTTGCAGAATTATAAACCAATGTGCTTTTGCTTACAGGAAATATACCTGAAGCCTATTGACACTTTGGCATTATGAAATGTAGCCATTATTCATAAGGACATGGGATGAACCTGCCTGCAGAGGAATTGCCATCCTTGTGGGCTACAATATCCCTTTCAGCAAGTCCTACTCAATATAAACATAGATGTAGTTGCCATCCAACTCTTATTCACATCTTTTATAACAGTATGCTGCATATACCTATCTCCTGCTGCTGATATCTCTTAGGATGACGTTGCTGCCATATTGCCATTATCATCTCATTTAGGAGTGGATTTAAATGGACTTAACACTGTGAGATAGTTCCCAACTAGTATTGAAGAATGGGTTGTAGAGCATATGCTCAACAATAATGATCTCTTCCTCTTGAACATAGGAAGCACCTTCTTCCACATGCCTACCCAGACTTTCACTGCTATTGGTTGTCTGCTCATCCTATCTCTTTCTACTGATTAGTGGGAAACTGACTGCTTATTCAGGATTCATGATATACACTTTTTTTTTAGTGCAACATGCACTACATCACTGATATGATGATGATGAAAAATTAAGCAAGCTGACTGCTCACTTTCTCTTTCTTATCAGAATTTGATTCTGCAATGGTCATGATAACACTTAGAACAAAGCTCGGAATATCTTCCACAGATATCCCACAATAGCAGACCAGCCTTCTTGCCATTGAACATGCCAAACAAGACACACCTGCCTCCCTGGATCCAATATGCATCTTCCATAGCAAGAGCAGCAAAGAAATCTGGGCTAAAATCTGCAAAATGAAGAGCAAGTATGCCACCCACCCACTATTTATCTTTGAACATAATCAATGTACAGTTGCCAATCCAACAGCAGTTGCTCACACTCTTGAGAAGAATTTTGCCAAAATACCAACAATATCTTCTTTACCCCTGGAGTTCATTGCTTAAAAATCTTTGAACAGTATGAAACCACAGCAAGGAAATCTCAGCTAAAATCCAGAAAATGAAGAGTAGGTATACCACCTGCCCACTTTCAATCCTTGAACATAATGGATGTACAATTGGCCAACTCAAAAGCATTTGCTGACACTCTTGGGGAGAATTTTTTAAAATATCAGCAATGTCTTCTTATTGCCCAAAGTTCCTTGCCATCTTTCAAAATGGCAGATTTTATCAGATTCACATGTACATATATTTTTCTTCCTGTTTTTTTATGAACTTCTTTACACTTGCTGCTTATGCTTTTTTACGCATTTTTTATACATTCGTTTCCTTACCTTTTTATGCTGTTGCATTATTTATTTATTAATTATCACCTTGTATACTGCTATGAACTGTATTTGGCACAGTACAACCTTAGCTGTCCTTGCACCACTAAACTCTTAACCAAACAAAACCAAACCTGCATCCTCCATCCTCCTCCTCCTCCTCCCGACACTCTTGGGGAGAATTTTTCAAAATATCAGCAAATGGCAAGATGACATATCTTGCCATCTTTCAAAATGGCAGATTTTATCAGATTCACATATGCATTTATTTTTCTTTCTGTTTTTTTATGAACTTCTTTACACTTGCTGCTTATGCTTTTTTACACATTTTTTTATACACTCGTTTCTTTACCTTTTTATGCTGTTGCATTATTTATTTATTAATTATCACCTTGTATACTGCTATGAACTGTATTGGCACAGTACAACCTTAGCTGTCCTTGCACCACTAAACTCTTAACCAAACAAAACCAAATCTGCATCCCCCACCCTTCCCCACTGGTCTGTTACCAGTGATTGAGGTGCCAATACATACTTTTAATATACTGCTTACAGGAGTTTCTCTCTGCATGGTTAGCCTAGTGGCTATGCACTTTGCAACCATATGCCTGGGGAAGGAGTGTCCTAGGTTCAGTTCCCGTCTATGCCGTGAGGAGCTTAAGGATTTTTCTCAGCCATAACCAAGTTAGCCAGTCTTGGGCTTTTCCCCCAGTTTATCTGGGGGTTTTCATCCTGCAAGCAGACAAATCGGCTCCGTGAACACACACATGGCTATAGTCGTAGAATATAGTACTTAATCCCTCATTAGTAGGGCTCAACCAGTCCTAAGGGGCAGTCAAGGAACGGGGTGGGGGGTTTATTTAAAATAAAATAAACATATATTTATTTTAATATATGTTTCTGCTTTATAAGAATTGTCTTTTCTTCATATTCCATAAAAGTAATGTTTCTATATGATAAAGATTCACTGCACTATTGAAAGGGAGAATTTGTTTCTTTTTCAATTTAATTCTCTCAGTAAAAAGAAAATGATGACTGAGAAAAACTGATAAATCAGTACAAAGATTGATATAATGTAGTTGCTTTACTTATTCCACTCAAAAATCTAAACAATGTTAAAAGTCTTCTTGGAGTTTTGCTTGGAATGCAGTTTGGTGGATTACTGTGATGTTTTTTCTTGGCCTTTGTTTCTCATTATGAATGTAATTCAGTTGAGACCAGTATACAGATTTATTTATTGCAGAGTTTAAATTTAAAGAAGGTCTGTGAGAATTATTATGAAACCACATGACTACTGTATGTTTGTTTACTGAATGAGTTGTATATAATAACTGTATATTATATATAATTAATTAAATTATTTATTTGGACCTACTTGGAGCAATTTCTGATTTCAGCTAATAATTAAAGATAAGGTATTTTTTTATTGAATCAAACACGTAAGTCTGAGATCAGTAATATATCTTTTTTAAATAACGAAACCTGTGGTGAGATCATAATTAAAAGAAACACACTTATTAACCACAGTGAAAATTATTTAATTATAAATATTTCATCCTAAGTATCTTAGGACATCATCAGTACAGTAGTTTAAACAATAATAGGAATAACATACAGTTAGGGTGCATGATTACAATAGAATCTCATTAAACGTGCGTAACATGTTACAGAAGTAAAAAAAAAAAAAACTAATAATAATTATTTTACACAATTTTGTATGACAATTTCCCATACTTTAGGAATAGTAAGAATGTTGTTGCTGTTTAAATTTGGTCTGTGTAGTAGGGCTTCAGAACTTTCTTTATATAAACATTCATGTTTATATAAAGATCTGTGTAAAAGTTTCGACTTCTCCCAATGGATCCTATGGTTTGGGTTTTCAACTCCGTGTTGGGAAAGACCAGATTTCTGCGGGTTGAAAAGACAAATGTTGGTCTTGATGTTCCGAGATGCGTTTCTGAACAGACCTACCTGTCTGTCCAAAGTAAGACAATTTGCATGAGCATGGAATCTCATAAACACCACGCAACATCAAAGGTGAGAGTTTGTCCTTAGGAGAAGGTAACAAGTTGTAAATTTGGTTGATAGGTTTGTAAGTAGTGGTAAAATTGTATTTCTTCATAATTTTAGAAAGACGTTCGGAGATGCCTTTGACGTAAGGTATGGGAATCCTATGGACTTCTTCTTATCTGGTTTGATGTGTGGGAAAGTGACTGATGATTTTTTGAGTTGTTTTAGGATTATATCCATTTAGGATGGCTGTATTTTTGATTACTTCTAATTCTTAGTTTAGAGATTCTTCAGAGGAGCAGAATTTGTGTGCTCTGGAAACTAGTGATTTTATAATGCCAGATTTCTGAGATTGATGATGAGCAGAAGAATTGTGAATGTAGCGACCCGAGAATGTAGGCTTGTGAAAGATAGACGTGTCAATGGAACAGTCTTCTTTTCTTTGAATGTGTAAATCCAAAAAGGAGATTCTTTTTCTAACGTAAAGTTGATGCGATGATGAAAAAGGTTAATTTTATCTAGAAACAGTTGTAATTCATGTTCGGGATCATCCCAGACTGCAAATACGTCGTCGACATATCTTAACCAAATTTTTGGTTTGGGTTCAAAAGTGAATATTTTTTCCTCAAGGTGTTCTAGAAACAAGTTTGGTGATAAAGGAGATCCCATTGCTGTTCCTTCTTCTTGCTTGTAAATTTGACCTTTCCAGCTGAAGTAACCTGATGCAATAACAAACTTGAACAATTCAACTATATCAGATGGAAATTTTTGAGTTAGTAATTCTATTGTTTCTTTATGGGGAATGTTCGTGAAGAGGGAGACAATGTCAAAGCTGATTAATAAATCAGTTTTTGACAGTTGAATGTCTTTCATTTTTGTGTGTAACTCTATAGAATTTTTGATTGAAGAGACTGAGTGGCCTATGTGAAGACGGAGAAAGGTTAGATAAGAATCTTGATAACTTGTAAGTTGGACTGCTGATACAGTCTACAATGGGGCTCAGTGGAACATTAGTTTTGTGTAACTTAGGTAAGCCATAAATTCTAGGAGGTCTGGCATGGTATGTCTTAAGTTTTTTGATTGTTTCTTCATCTAAGGAGGAAGTTTCATTAAGTAGTTTATTTAATTTTCTGAGTTGACATTTTGTAGGATCATAATCCAATTTGGCGTAAGTATTATGATCTCGAAGAAGTATATTCATTTTTCAGTCATATGAATTGTTATCAAGAACCACAGTGGTATTTCCTTTATCAGCTCTGATAATGGTTATGTTTTTATTATGTTTTAAGGATATAATAGCTTTCAATTCTGATGGTGAGATATTTAATTCCGAAGGTTTGGCATTGTAGATCACTTTAGCTACCTCAAAACGAAGTCTGTTGGCTTCAATACTGGAGAGATGGTTGATGTTTCTTTCTGTATTATGTATGAAGTCTAAATATGGGATTTTGGTGAAATCGCAAATTTATGGCCTCTTGCTAGAATATTTAATTCGTCTGTTGTTAGTGGATGGTTAGATAAATTGACTACCCATTTTTCCGTTGGTAATTTGTTAGTGATCTTTTTTGATCTTTTTAGTAGATTAAGGTATTTATTATGTAGAGCACTATTGCTTTTATCAAAAGCTTTTTTTCCTGAATTCTTTGAGACAGTTTTAATTAATTGTAGCAATTCTTGATTTAATGTATTTGACAAGTCTGTTTCTAGTTCTGTAATTTTAAAATTGTTTGTTGCTAATTCATGCTTAGAAACTCGTAACTGATTGAGTAGTAAGGAATGGCTTGCTTTTTGATAAATTTTATGGGCACCTGGAGATTTGATGACTTCCTTCGGTTTTGCAAAGGTTGGAATGAGATTATCGCATCTACACTTTTTTAAAAAAAGAGATTTGAGCTTGTAGCTTACCCTGTTTTAATTGCTGTTTTCCTAGTAAGTTTGTCTTCTGCACTGTCATTTCCCCTTGAAGGAATAAAAAAATTTTATTCCTTCACAGGGAAAATTATATCTTTATGATCTCACCACAGGTTTCGTTATTTAAAAAAGTTGTCATACAAAATTGTGTAAAATAATTATTATTAGAGATGTTTTTTTTTTTTTTTAACTTCTGTAACACGTTATGCACGTTTAATGAGATTCTATTGTAATTGTGTGCCCTGACTGTTTGTTATTCCTATTATTGTTTAAACTACTGTACTGATGATGTCCTAAGATACTTAGGATGAAATATCTACAATTAAATAATTTTCACTGTGTTGTTTAATGCATGTGTTTCTTTTAATTACAGTAATATATTATTCCCTAAGGACAAACTTGGTTATCATTTCTACTGCACCAAAAAAAAAAAAACATCACTCATCACCATTTATGCTGCAACAGTTTAGAAGTTCATTTCAATGTGTTATGATTACTTAGTTTAGGCAGAGATAATAAAATGCTAACAATAAGGATAATGCATGTTTTTTTTAACAGGAATCATATTGAGAGAGGAGTTGTTTTGCTTTGGCTTCTTTCTCTGTATAGATATAATTTGTAAAATTGTAATTATCTTAAAATTGCATTTAAAAGATAAAATTTTGAAGTTTGCAATTTTACTTTTTTCCCCCTTATAGATAACCTCAAAGAAGATCTGGACTTTGACGGAATAGCAAAAAATCATCTTCAACTTGCTCTCTATGTTTTCCAAAAGGCCGTGAGTAATATTTTTAGAAATTTATCTAAATACATTTCTTTATTCAAATATGAAATTAACACAAGCAAATGAATCTTAAATTGCTGTTTCTCAGAGGAAGAACACTCCCTAGAGATGAACTGTGCACCATTACTTTGGGATCTTCTCACAAAACTTCACATAAATATAAGATAATCAGGCTAGTTTTTCTATCCTACATAGACAAGACTAATATATTTTTTATGTTATACACTTTAGTTTCTGTTTCCTTTCTCACTTAATATATTAACATTCACTTATACTTTTTTTTAATTGATTTTTCTTGCACACCCTTATTCATTGTAAATGTTTAGAAATACATAACAGTAATTTTCATATTATGTCATCATTTAATCTTGAACATTCTGCTTAAGAAATACAATCCAAGTATAATATTTCTGTTTGAGAAATGTTACAGTACTAACTGATGTGCAATTTTTTTATGACTCCCATCCATTAAAGATTATAAACCTATATGATACATTAGTACCATTGGCAGGCTAATAATTTTTTTTTTTTTTTGAAACCCTTTTCTATCAAACATTGAACGAAACTCTCAAGCCACATCAGGCCTCCACCTAAAAAAAGTCAAAAACATCCATGCCCACAGCCTGTTGGTTGTAGAAATGGTATATTAACAATTTAGCCAAATTGTTAATTCTATCAAACATTGAACGAAACTCTCAAGCCACATCAGGCCTCCACCTAAAAAAAGTCAAAAACATCCATGCCCACAGCCTGTTGGTTGTAGAAATGGTATATTAACAATTTAGCCAAATTGTTAATATACCATTTCTACAACCAACAGGCTGTGGGCATGGATGTTTTTGACTGTTAGCCAAAGTTTGGCTAACAGTTAGTTACACATAAGGAAAAAATTTAGCATATACTGAATGATAAAAGAGCCATGGTTATAGGAAGCTTTTTCCTCATAGGTTGAGTAGAGAAATATTTTGCCTTGTTTAGCAAGGCATATTCATGAGCACAATGAAATTACATGACTCGTGCATACAGACACACCAGTAGGAGGGTTAAAAAAAAAGCCATCCTAATGTTTAAACTAGTGCTAAACCATTTGGCCAGGCTTGGATATGTTGAAAACATTTTTATTACACCTCAACAGCCAATACCATAAGATCCATTTCACATGAAAAAGAAAATAGTTGTATGCCCTTCCTTGACTCTGGTCTCACCAGACTACCTAACAGATACTTATCTTTTTCTGTCCAGGAAACCTACAAGGGTACATCCATTATCAATAACATCATCATCCTTTTGAGCAGTGTGGTGTCCTGTAAACCTAATAAACAGAGCTAGAATCATCTTCTCAGACCATACCATCCACCAAAAATCAGTTACATGTAGGTTACTTTTTAGCCAATGGCTTACCCCTTTCCAAAATCAACAAAATTCTCTGTCCATTCATCAAACCCAATCCTATTCCCCTCAAAAAATGAATAAATAAAATAAAACTAGATCATCAAAAATTGATTGCCATCCCTTACATCTGGGGCACCCCAGAAAAAATTTCACACATTCTTAAAAGATAGAACTTACAGCTACCCTTATCTGTGATCCAAAAGATCCCCTCCATCATCTAGATTAGGGGTCGGGGAACTTTTTTACCTATTACCCCAAAATATATTTATTTACGCCGACGTTACCCCCTTGATTTGAAAGGGACAAAATCATAGATTATTTAAATTCAAAAGGTTTATTGAATCTATTTATACGGAGAATACAATTATATATATAAAAAGTATAAAATAAATGTGATAAAATAAATTAATATTCACATTATGAAACAAAAAGATTTCTTTAAAAACTTTTTCACTTCAGGTTTTGGAGAAATGATGCTGTTTTGTTTTTGATACAATGACATCAAAATTGGGACATTTTGATGTCAGAGCAATTTGGATGCTGTCTCCGGAGTTCAATCGATTTCTCTGCTTTTCATGTTCGCTGGAGTGGAAAATCCTTGTTCGCAAAGGTAGATTGTTGCAAAAGGCTGCAACTTTTTGACTGCCTCTTCATGTGCAATTTTGAAAGCCTGTGCAGCTATTGACATCCAAAAATATGACTGATCTGCTTTGTTTTCAAATTCAATATGTGCTTCACTATTGGATCGAAGTTCAAGAAGTGCCTCTGCCATCCCTTGAGGCTCTTCTGGTACATCAGCAATTTTACATTTAAAGGGATCTACAACCCAACTGACAGTATGTGAATCAAGATCTGGAAAGTAATCAGAGAACCGCTCTTTGAGTTTGGTAAGATGCCTTATAACTGTATTCTCGATGTCGTCAAAAGTAATATTTTCACAATCTTCCTAAAACAAAGCTAACTTTGAAAAGGCAGCTATCTTGTTCTGTTCTGTTTTCTGTCTCCAATATAAAAAGATCAAAAGACCAAAGAAAAGATCAAAATCTTTTCTCTGGTTGAAATTATATTGATGTTTTTTCCTTGCAATTCTTTGTTCAATGCATTCATATACTCAAAAATATCAACTAAATATGCGAGATACAACCCACGAGGAGTTTGTAAACTTATCTACGAGAACATGCTTTTAATCAACCATAAAAATTTCAAGTTCAGTTTTGAGAGCCCACACTCGGTTCAGAACATTTCCACATGAGAGCCACCTCACTTCTGTATGATAAAGTAGGTCTGTATATTCAGCCTCACCATCTTTACATAATTCACGAAATAGTCGTGTGTTTAGTGCTTGTCCTTTGACAACCTTGATAACATCATGCATGATGGCTTCCAGTGCAGGTTCCAAATGTTTCACAAGCAGTGCCTGGTGATGGATCATACAGTGGTTAACTTCAATTTTTGGATTATTCTCTTTCTCTCGCTAAAGCCGAAAAACCACTTACATGACCCAACATAGCTGGAGCTCCATCAACAGACACTGCAATGCAATCTTCCCACTTTAAATTAATGTTATTAAAGTATTCATTAACTTTATTGAAGACATCGATTCCACAAGATCGCAACTCAAGAGGAGAACAAAACAATTCCTCTTCAATTGCATGTAAACCTTTGTAGCGAACATACACCATCAGCTGCGAATTACTACTGACATCTGTAGTCTCATCAAGCTGAATAGCAAAGCATTTACTCTCTTTTATTGAAGAAATAACTTGTTCACTCACATTTTCTGCTAAAATATAAATTCTTTCTTTCACAACTTTTGCAGACAAGGGCACTGAATTTAGTTTCATGGCTTTTTTCTGACCACGCATAATCTCTGTCATTTTCAAAGCTGCTGGTTTAACCAATTCCTCACCAATAGTATATGGTTTCTTGTTTCTGGGAATCAACCAGACCACTTCAAAGCTAGCCTTTGATGCTGAACATTGATCAAAAGTAACTCTCAAGTTGCTGTCCAGTCTTTGTCTTTTGACAGACATTTCCAAATTTACAAAGTATTCCCGCGGTTTGGAAGACGTGGGTGCAAATTATCCAAGTGTTTCTTCAATTGACTCTTTTTGAAAGATTCTGTAGTCAGTACTTTCAAACAGACAACACACTGTAGTTTCACTATTCCTTTGTCTTCTATTTGTGTAAACTCATAATTGAGGAACTCTTCCTGGTATATTCTTTTTCTAGTTGATGTCATCTGAAGGGTAAAAAAGACTGATTGAATTTAAGTTTTTTAAAGTTCATTTAAATTTGCAATAATTTAATTAGTAAACGTGGCACTAAGACATGTCCTCAAGATGAATGCAGTATTTAATTATTTTATTGACCATAGAAAATTAATCGAGCAAGGAGAAAATATGTTAATCAAATTATCGAACTAACATAAAACTAAAATATGGTTAATAAATGAAAATCTTACACTTAAAATAGAACTATTGAAATAAATTAAATTAAATAACTACTTAAATCGACTTAAACAAAGCAAAAACGTGTCAAAAAATAAGGTTAAGGCAGGTAATAGACAACTGACAAATAATATCTGTTTAGCCACTTGACAACACCTTAGCAACCAAATTGATGGAGTTCAACATGGCGTGATGTCTCCTAAACACTTATATTACATTGGCCAGATGCAGTGTTGCCTTAAGAAAAATTTCTGTCGTAACGAGGAATGTGCTTTTTATATAATTTTATTTATGTCCATTGAGTCCTCATTACCCCCAAGAATTTCATTTTTACCCCGGTTCGCTGACCTCTGATCTAGATCATCCTGCTGTCTCTAGTATTCTCTGCTCCTCTTGCAAATTGACTTACTTTAAGCAAACAGGAAGAACAGCTAACACTGACTGAAGGAGCATAGAAATTATGTCCATTATCTACACTGCAGCTATTCTGTGTTGGCAAATCACACCATCATCACAGATCACTGCCATATCCAGTAGGGGGAATTCTCCGTAATACAGAAGCAAATAAATCAGAAAGACTGTTCCTATAATCTGCCACATTTGAATAAATATGGCTGTCTCACTTTATCACCTTATCCGAAATCTTAGAGATGATAATCTTGAAACAGCAGAAGAAGCAGCAAGATCCCATTACCACCCCCATAGAAGATATCAGCTAGAACTTTAGAATCCTGTCTTTTACACTCAGTTTTTGTTTGCCTTCCTATTGGTATGCCTATATAAACCAATAGTATGTATATCTTTGTTTCCATGACTTGGTGACCAAGTCAAAATATTGGTGTAAATAATTTAATAACTGATTAAAGTGGGGTATTATTATCCCTAGATGTGTGTTTTCTCCTCACAACATGAATGATAATCAACATCTCAGCATCCATACTAGATTAGCTTATACTCTAGCATATGCAAACTAAAGTTTAGATGTGATTTAAACTAAAGTTATTGTTCATTCCTGCATGGTTTGTATGCCAAAGGTTTCAAATTGCTACAGCTGGAATGCAAAGAACCTTATAAAAGTTTCTTCAAATTCCTTGACATAAATATAAAATCCAACCAGTTGCAATCCTAACAAAATCCCACCAGTTGCAATATCCACAGTGAGATGGCTTTCTATTATTTTATATTTATGTGCATTTCACTCTTTGTTTAGACTATCAATGGGCACAATTGTACCAAAGATATTTAGCGTTAGTTATTTTACCTTGATATTTGAAGTTGTCTTGCAGTGTTCATAAATTCAAGACATTACGTATCGCCTTGTTTAACCAAACTTCAGATGGCTGATCACATGTTCTTGACAAGACAGATGGTAATTAATTTAATGTGTCTTGCACAATTTTAGAAAATAACTTTGTTATACTCGGTGTTTTGAACACTGAGTATAACAAGTCTTCTTCAGAAGTAACATAGCACAGCAGAGACAACAGCATATAATAGGAAAAGAAAACAACACCTAACATGTAATTAACAAGTTACTCTAAATAGTTGAGGAACTGTTCTGATTAGTTGAGTATCATATTACAAAATACAAGAAATAATATTCTTATTATCATCATGTTTATTGGCCTGATTAGCCCAGCTGACATCACTTCTGCTCTCTGACCAGTTGGTGGTATGTTTGAATTCCACTGTGAGCATGAATGTTTGTGCATGGCCTTAGGTGGAAGTGAATTTTACCACCTAGGTGAACATTCCCCTGCTACCTGGAAGCTCATAGTTGCTTGGAGTAAAAGTATCATATTTTGTCTTAGAGCAAGATTTCTGGATTATCTTACCCCTTACCCAACTACTGTACTGATGTATGATTATTATTATCTCAAGATCCCATCTAGTAAAACACTCATCTAGGAGGTCCTTTTGTCATACACACAACTCATCATACGGGGACTTAAACACACTCAAATTGTCTGCAGACACCACACTCTGAGGCAAGGCATTCCAATTCTTCACAAATCTGCATGCAAAAAATCTGCTTCTCACTCCACTGCTCACACTCTCCTTATACAGCTTCCGGGGATGACTTCTGGTTCTCCCTTGATCTCCCACCGTTTCTGTAAAACCTCTCCTACATTGATCCTGTAACAACCCCATAATAACTTGTAGGTTTCTATCATATCACCCCTCTTCCTCCTATCCACTTGCCTCTGTCAATTGCATCTTCTCAACCTTTCCTCATATTCGACACTCCAAAGATCAGAAACTACCTTAGTCAGTCACCTCTGGACCCTTTCCAGCATCTCTTCATCCTTTTGAAAACCAGGTAACCAAATCTGTGCACAGTAGTCCATGTGTGTGGCCTAATCAGCACCCTATACAATGGAACAAGAATTTTCTATCTTCTACAAGTCAGTGTCCTCTGCATCATTCCTGGAATTCTTTGTGTTGTCCTCATAATTTTGACAATGTGTCTCCTAAATTTCAGATCCTTATACACTGTCACCCCAAGATCTCATATTTCCTCCACCTCCAACAATATATCTTCACCAAGCATAAATTCTACATCCCAAATTTTAAAACCTTCCATTTTACAACATTGAACTCGCATTCCCATACCCATTCACTCAATTTATTCAAGTCCTCTTGTAACGTCACAACATCTTCTCTACTCTTCACAGTTTGTTCAAACTTTGCATCACCTGCAAACAACTGAATATCCCCATCCAAATCTTCCCCAATATCATTAACATACAGGTTAAACAGCAGTGGACCTAAAACAGACCCCTGAGGCATACCACTAGTGACTTTCCTCTTCCAGGATATTGCTCCCCCCCCCATACACAACTTGCTGATGTTTATCAGATAGCCAGTCTCTGATCCAATGCATTAATCTAATATCCAACCCCATCCACTCTAGTTTGACTATCAACTTATCATGTGGTAATCTATCAAAAGCCTTTGCAAAATATAAGTATACTACAGTGTATCCCTCTCCTCTGTCCATGGAAGCAGTCACCTTATTGTAATAAGTAGATTACTAAAACATGACCTTCCTTTACCAAATCCATGCTGTCCATCAAAGATAATACCATTGTTGTCAACCCCAATTCTGTATCCTAGTTCTCACCAGCTTCTCCAACAACTTAACCACAACACGTAACACACAAATAGGCCTATAATTTGATTTGTTTTGTTTTGTTTTAATTAGATTAGTTTATAAACATTGTGAGTAAGAATATTTAGTTATCCCATATACAAAAGAGTGTTCAGTCTATAATATAAAATTGTGTAAAGACCTGTAGACTGTATTCCAGGAAGTACATAAGAGGAAAAACAAAATAAAGTAATAGAAGGAGAGAATAATTATGGAGAAAAATAAAAATTTGTCCTGAGTTTGAAGTTCAACTGTGCAGAATGTTGAATAGCTGCTGCAGATGTTTTAATGGATTTAGAAGAGAGTAGAGGAATTATTAGAAACAATTCTGATAAACAGTGACCATAGCAGTAGCTGTAGAAAATGCAAGAAGAAGAAGAAACTGAAGCCTGTATCAATAAGAGTGAAGTGAATTGGTAAGATGAGTCTAATCTGATGGCTCCTCTAATCTGATTGTTCTCTTCTATATTTAGCGAAGTATTTTAGTGAGTCTTAGAAGCATGAATTGGTGGTCAGACAGATCTCTATAGAGTTAGTAGTTAATACATCAGAAGAAAAGTAACACCTTGATCTAGTGAAAGAGCATACCTAATTTTATTTATGGATGCAGAGGAGGCAGTATTTGTAATGTTTATGCCAAGAGAGAGATTGGAGGTTAGAGTAATCTTAAGAAGAAAAATCTTACTTTTCTAGAGTTTTTTATATTCTCAAAAGTTAGAATGGAAGTAAAGGAATTTCTTCCAGCCTTTTAACAATGCTCATATGAGAAACAAAACAGAATCAGCTTTCATTAGCATTGAAATTAACAAACAAGGATAGCAACCCCATTGAAGAATGGTTTAGAGATCGGAATCAAATGAGGAAAAGGATTGCAGTGTACTATACCCTTTCTCATTTGAGAGAAAGTAAAAATGAACAGTTTTACTGCTGATAGGGTGCTGTAATTAGCAAAACTGCATATTGGATTTCTGGTCAGCTGTTAGGCCACTAATAAATAGAAGGAAAAGAGTAGGCAGAAGATCAAGTTCTGTAAAACTAGCATTGAATGAATCATAAGTTTGAGAATAATCAATCATTATTCTCAAACCAGTTTGAGAATAATGATTCATCCATCATCATATGTAATGTGCATACAGACAAAAAGACGGCAACCCAGTTACAGAAGTCAGAACACAGACTGTATAATAAGAACTTACTTAGCAGCCCTTGTACCAAATCCAATCAAAAGTATCAAGGGCTGCCACTTGAGACTCTCAATTTTTTTCATGGCATGTATTCATAGGTGGATGATATGAGTAAGGGCTTCAGTTGATCAATATGGCAGAATCCATACCAGCAATAACTTATTAGTTGAAAACCTTTAAAATAGCAAGAAATTAAGTGTTAATGATTTTCTCCTGGGGTGTTTAAGGGTCAAAGCTGCATAACTATGTGGAGGGTTCCTTCTTTGACCCTTCTCCACATTCCTTTAAAGGAATGTGAAGAACCGACCAGGGCTTCTGACCTAATGTCCAATCCTCACCTTCTCGTGGTGCACCCTGTTAGGTATCTAGCTGGATACTGAACGAACAAGGATGGGCATGCAATTTGATATTTAACCAACTAAATTGTATTCTTATTGGCATAAACCACAATATTAAATGATGGTACAACATGACAAAATTTCATGCCAACTGGAGCATCGCCCAGTTCAACAAGGTCCCCATTGCTTTTGCCAGGGAACCAGGGGCAAACAGCAAAAAGTCAGCTACTGGAACAAATCTGTAAACACACCCCAACTCAACATCACCAGAGTTAAAGATTGGTACTATCAACATAAGGAGCATGAATGGTAAAGAAATGGAGCTAGCTGAGGAATTAGATAAGTACCAGATCGACATAATAGGGGTGACTGAAACAAAAAAGACAAAAACTCGTGAGATCTTTCTGAGCAATTAATGCAAAATGTTATATTCAGGCAATGACATTCAAGGAAAAGAAGGAGTAGCCATAGCATTCAACACTAAATATGAGGCTAATCTTCTTACCCACAGAAAGTTCTGCTAAGGTAGAAGTGAAGGAATTTTTTGAGGCTTTAGAGAAAGCAACTGACACAATGAAAAACGAAAAGTTAATCCTTGTCGGGGATCTAAATAGCAGAGTAGTAAATGATTGTGAGACACAAAAATATTTTGGGAAAATTTGAAGAAAAGAGCAAAGCTAATAATAATGGCAAATACTTATTGGATTTCTGCTGAGGACATGGACTGGTTATTGCTAACACCATGTTCCAAAATAAAAATGTGCAGAAATTCACATGGAGAGAAGACGCAATGAATAACAAAAGTCTCATTGACTATGTTATTATTGATTGTGATGTTTTCTCTCTGGTGCAGGACACTAGAGTGTACAGAGGATTTGAAATTGGAAGTGAACAGGAAAAAGACTCAAAGGAAGATCAAGATATAGGTATATTGATACGGTAAAAAGTGCCTTAGAACAGTGATTCTTAACCTTTTTAGTAGTCGTGGCCCCTAAATATCCTGAAATATTTTCGCAGCCCCTCCCCCCCTATTTTGTAGTAACGCTATTTTTTTAAATAGTGGTTTTACTTTCTGATTATAATGGGGAAAAAAAATCAGAAAACAGAAAACAACTTTACTTAAATATTATGTAAAATGTCACTGTATTTATATTTACAAACAAAGAACAAATTATGTTCTTTGTTTGCTCATTTTATAATGGGTAAATTTTAAGAAATAACAAATCAGTATTACAGCACTGAAAGTTTTGAAAAATAATTGCACTCAAGTAGCACTTTACAATGTTCAGTTCTATGCATTTGTGCTAGTATTGTTTAAACCTTTAGAGAATCACTTCTATCACACGTCCAGTAGACAGATGTCATGACTTACAGTGTTCCCAGCAGCAAAAAGTCAACTTATGGAGCCACCAGAAAAGAAACCTGCATTAAACTGCATAATTTAGATTACTAATACAAAATGATACAGGTTTGAAACAAAGTAAAATAAGGAACAAAAAAATAATTCTTTTAAGAGATTTCAAAATTTAAAAACTAGAAACATTCTATAAATTTTTTTGTGGCCCCCCTAGGGGGCTGCACCTCACTGATTAAGAATCACTGCCTTAGATGATAGAAATATAAGATCCGACAGTGTTGAAGCCTTGACAAGTAATAGATTGATTTGGAGGAAAATTGTAGATAGGAAGTTCGCAATGATGTAAATTTTTCATGTAGTACTATCATATCCTGTACTCCCCCTTGAGGGTAAATGTCAGAAATTTGATGATGATGGTTTTCTCCTTTAATTTAGAAAGAAATGAAGTGATTGAAAAAGGACAATAATTAGCAAAAATTTGTCATCTTTCTTAGAAATGGTTTGAATGTGGAAATTTCCATGAATGCAGGAATTTAACAAAATGTGAAGAGCCAGGTGACTGACATTTTCTTTGGGTAACAATGCAGTGAAACTGTCAGAGTGCAAAAGACGTGAAAGTTGGATTGAGCAAAATTTACAACCAGTGATGTTGCATCATTTGCAGTCTTCTGAGAAAAAAATTTTTCCCTTATTGCACAAACCAGTCCTCAGCTGCAGATATGACTTCATAATCTGTGGTAAATTTATCAAGTAAAGTTTTTCCTTTCAAGTGTTTCTTTAAATTTGTGAATAGGAAATAGTCAGATGGGGCCAGGTCTGGTTATAGGGTGGATGTGGCAGACATTGAAAGCCCATATGTTGTGTTGTCTGTTGGGTTTCATGAACAGGTGTGTTGTCTTGCAAAAGCGACATGCCTCTGCTCAGTTTCCTGTGGCACTTTTCCTACAGCACTTCTTTCAGTTCCTCCTTCAAAGCTGTTGAATAAACTGCTGCTGTAACAATTTCACCTTTTTTTTTTGAAGTACATGGTAAGGATTACGCCATCCATATCCCAAAAGACAATGGCAAGAACCTTCCCTATTGAACTTCTTTGGCCATGGAGAACCTTTTTGTCTCCACTCCATTGACTGTTGTTTGATCTCTGGGTCATAGTGATGAAGCCATGTTTTATCAACAGTCACAATACAAGCCAAAAAATTTGCACCTGATTTCTCAAAATGACCCAAAATCCCTTGAGATGACAGCACATGTTTTGTGTTTTAGTCAGCATTCAAACATTTGGGGAACTACTTTGTTGAGAGCTTCTGCATATTCAGATGTTGTTGGATAATGACCTCAAGTCATTCCCTGAATATTCCCCGAGTCTGTTGTTTTTGCAATGTTTTTGGCTGATATAGTTCTATCATCAAGGATCATGGTATGCACTACATCGATATTTTCAGGCGTGATCACTGTGGAAGGTCTTCCTGACCTGCAGGCATCTTTTGTTTCACGGTGTCCAGTTTTAAACTTGGCCACCCATCTGGCAACTGTTGGATATTTTGGGGCACTGTCTCTAAAGTCTCACACAAAGTTTGCTGAATCTCAGTTGCAAACTTTTCTTGCAGCAACAAAAACTTGATAACAGCCCTCATCTCTGTGTCTTCGAATTTCTTCTAAACCTCTGATGTATCTTTTTAAATATCCTAGAAGAAAAAGCACAAATTATTACAATTTGATTAAACATGGGGGTTAAAGGGTTTTAAGATATGTTCTTTCTTGTGGTTATATCGGTTGCTTTAATATCATTTTTGTTCTTTGTGTTTATCACTACTTTTCATTCCCCCCCCCCTTCATATAATCATGTCTTATAGTTCCACATATGCTCCTTCATAATCAAAGCTCTTACATACATTATCACCTTCTAAGTGAAAACTGCATGATCATCTCATTTATATGGATGCTGTTACTAGATTCAATATTTTTGTAGTGTGAGCCCCTACGATCACATGCCACTTGAGGTAGTTATCCCTGAGTAATTCTATAAATTAATTTTTCCTCATCTTGCATGCTTTCTTCTCCTTTCAGTCTATATGTCATAGTTGAAATCACCCTTAATAATGATCCTCTTTGTATCCATATGATATATCTGTCAGTGTCATAATCATCTTCAGATAGTCATGGTTTGTAGCATTATCACCCAGTTTTGTATTATGTCTTGTTAACTTTTATCTCACATCACACAGCCTTCAACCTTTTCTGTATTGCCTACACTACCACCACCTGTGGCGATTTATAATCTGGAATTAATTCCTCTGCAGTCATTCATAGCACTTTTCACCACTTTGGAGCTTCCTTAGCTTAGCTGTTATTGATGATGCCTTTTGATTGGAAAGACCTGCATTCAAATCCCATCTGTAGTGCAGATTTCTTTATAAGGGCTTTTTAACTGAACTTGAATTAATCAGTCTGATATGGAGGTGGCAGTACTTTCCTTCCTGGAAACTCTGGTTTTTCCTCTTACAGAATAAACAAACCAACCATAAGAAAACATGCAGTTAACTGACAGTAGTTATTGGGGGATATTGTTACACTTCAGTAACAATATTCCCCTCTGTCAGCCAGGTCTCACTAATGTCTGTAATATTTGGTTTTACTAGGTTTACCTGTAGGTATCTGTATTATTATTGTGTACACGTGTGTGCATGCTTATCCAGTCCTTCAATTAGCACCATCTCTACATTACCTCAATTCCCAATGGCTTAACTTTTACTTTCAAAATAAAAAGAAAACATATGAAACTGAACTATAAATCAAACTTGCATGCAGCTTGGTATTCCAAGGTATCAGACACACATTAATTCAGCCTCTTAAATTAACCATCTTCTTTTTCTTCTTCTTTAGACTATTTCCATCTACTCCTGGATATAAGCCTCCCCTTTAACTTGTAAATTATGTCTGTTTTTTTAGCCAGTGTCTACTATCTTGTGTCAGAATACTGTAGATCATCCCTCCATCTTTTTTTCCTTCTTCTTTGGTGACCTTTCTTTCTGTTAACCATTTAATTCATTAAGATATTTTTATAAGCAGACATCTTCATAAACAAAAGAAAAATATCTTTAATTCACAGAGGGGAAAAAAAAAATATATATATATATATATATATATATATATATATATACACACATACCACATAAGATCAATATAACATAACTACACAAATGCCAGTATATACTTAAGATCACAACAAGAACTACATGAAAAATCAGTTCCCTTGCTCTTCCACTTGCAGTTATACAACCTAATAATTTTTGTCCTTTATGGACAAACTGCTATAACTTTAGTCTCTTGCTTCCAGCAGAACTTTCTCTTGAATTAACATAGAGTTATACAGAAACTGCTCCTACTAAATAAGTAGCACCCTAAATCAGTTAAATTCTTCCTGTATCCTGAAACACCAGATACAGAGCACATACTGTTGTAATCTTATTTTCATTCATATCACTTCAATAACTTAATTCGCTTTCTATATAAAAAAAGTAGCTATAAACTTCATTAAATAAATTATTAAAACCTTATCAGTAGCTTCATGACCTCAAAGTATATTTACTTTATATATGAAAGTCTCAGCATCTTTCATTGAAGAAATAACTACAACAACCATATTAAGAGCTTGAAATCACCCTTCAGACTGAGAATCCTAAATAAAATAAGTTGGGACTCACTTTATAACTGGAAAGCTATAAAGTTACAGTTTTAACTGAATAAGTTAAAACTGAAAAGAAAAGCTTTAAACCACATAAATTAAAACTAATTAATTGGCCAAATAGCTACAATTTTGCACATGTCATTTTTAAAGGATTTTCTGTCTGTCTTCCTTTTCAAACTATTCTTAGTTCTTCATATATTGAAAACACAACAGCTACCTCAGTTCTTCTTCTGAATTTTCTTCTTCTTCTCCTTAGAACAATATTGATCTCTAACAATGTCCATTAACATTCTCTTCATTTCTAGACATACTCTGAAATATAATAAAGCAACTTCTGCCTTAGTCCATAATTGTGAGCCACTATTACTTGTTTCAGAGCTTTGCTTGAAACACTGACAATGTTCCTTTCATAGTGCAGTAAAGTTATTTATAATTTCATTACAAAACAAGTAGAATTATTATTATTAACCCAAGATCCCCCATTGAGTCAAAAACTCATCAGGGGAGGACCCTTTGTCATACACACAGCTCATCATGCTGTGCCTTAAATATATTCAAGTTCTTCACTGTAGACACCACACTCTCAGGCAATGCATTCCAATCACTCCATACAATAAAACCTGCTCCTCACTTCCTTGCTCATACCCTCCTTATAAAAATTCCAGGGATAGCCTCTTGTTTGTAAGGTCAGAAATGACCCCCATGGCCCTCGAGTACTCTAATAGCATAAGGGTCATAAAATAAAAAAAGTTGGCTGATAAGGGCTTATAGGAAAAGATTAAAGTAAGTGGATCTTCTTCCTTGAAATAGAGGAAGAAGAGAATAGATCTAGCTAGGGGGTCCATGGGAGTGCCACTTCCCTTACAATCAAGATGAATGGCCCTGTTGGTCCACGAGTCCTTATTCAGTATATTCAGACCACCCCACCATACACACACACACATATGGTGGGCTCCCCTATCTGCCACCCAGGGGGCACGCTCTCTAGGGGTTACAGGGTCTTCCCCCCCCCCCCCCCCCGAGAGGTATATCTATAATAAAAAATAAAACCATTGGAATTTGAGATTTTTGCATGCTAGGAATCAGATGTTATTTTTGATGAGTGCATGAGCACCACCATTGTAATAGAAGTAATTGAGTAAAGTGTAGGACATCCAGTGCAGACACAGTCATTAATGGAACACTAGGTTTGTGATATTCATTTGAGCCCTTCTGATGTTCAGTTGAGCTTTCATAGCTCAGTTGGTATAGACAAAGCCCTTTGGTTCGAAAGACCTGGGTTCAATTCCTGTCCATGACATGAGGAACTTTTATCTTGTCTCTCTTGACTAAAAAAAAAATCCCTCTTTCTGGGGTTTTTTCGTCCCTCAGAACAGGCATACCGCTCCCGTGAACACACTCACATGGATTTACAGCCATGAATACTTACGATAATATGTGGAAGAGATAAGGTCCTCACCACATGTCGTTATGCCGGTAGCTAACCGTGAGTCACATCATGGTAGTCAGTCTCCTGGATAGGAGATGGCACATGAATGGGATGTTCATAGGCATTAATGTGGTGTGGTTAATTTCATTGGTTTTCCTACTTATAAGTTTTCAGAACATTTGCATACTTTACTTTCTAATTACATGGAAAGATCTTCAGCTTATATTAATAATACTTTGGATTTTAAAAGAAAATATGTAATATTCTTTAACCCCTTCTGATGTTATGATTAGCCTAGATATTATGTCACTTTTTACCAACATTCCTTTGTCAGATACCATCGAATTAATCCAGCAAGAATTTCCTTTTGATATTGTTGAACTTTTTGACTTTGCAATACTCTCTGGATAAGTTTACCTTTTAAAACAAATTAATCAAACGAAGTTTACGTCTGAAGTTTCAGGACAGGACAACTCGTATATAGAGGCTGACTTCGCATCACTTGCCTTAGTATCCCATAATGCAAAGCACATATCCTTACAGACATGTATAATGCTATGCATTATGAGAAGGGGTCATTTCCCAGACTAGTACTAAGGCAAGTGATGTTAAGTCATCAGCCTCTATATACGAGTTGCCAACTGGTCTGGGTAGTGACCCTTCCCATGAATCCTTTTTTCTGTTCACTTATATGACATTTAATTCTAGGAAACATTTTGTTGCTTGTTATTTTCAGTAGCATTTTTTAAGCCTGGGATATTTTACTAATTATTCTAAAATCTTTACATTCTGCTGCATTATTCTTTTTTGGCATCAGAATGCAAATAGATTTTATAAAGTCTTCTGGTAATATGGCTGTATCATATATATTCTGTATTATTTCTATTGAAAAATCTGTTTCTTTTTCCTCTATCTCTTTTATTAACTCAGCTAATATTCCATCCCATCCCATCAGTTTACCATTAGATAGTTCTTTTATTGCATTTACTATTTCTTTTCGGGGCCTTTTACAGTCTCATTCCGTCTTTTATATTGTCTTCCATCTGATCTCTTCCCCATGGGTTTGTATTCAAAGATTTCTATGGTGATTCTGCTATTGTCCATTCTTTCAATGTGCTGTTTCTATTTCCATCTGTAGTTGTGGATATGTTCTATTATTGGTTGTTCATTCACAATACTGTTTGCAGATGATCAGGCTATACTTGTAACCTCTCAAACTGAACTGCGATCTTCTATCCATCATCTCAATCTAATAGTAAAAAAATTTAACATGGAAATTTCAAAAGGGAAGAGGACCAATAAGAAGTAAAATCTGTTTAGACAATACTGTTATTGAACAAGTCAACTCTTTCAAATACTTCTGATATCACCTAACCTATAGAGAAGAAAAAAACAGAAATGCAAATTACAAATTTCAATAGAGTTTTAAATATAAATCTAGTTTTTTTAAACTCTCAAAGATGCAAAAACATACTCGGATTAGAGCTTATAAAACATTGGCAAGACCATTGCTGACTTATGGAAGTGAGGCATGGACGATCAGAAAAGGAGATGAGAAAAGAATAACTGCAGCAGAATTGAGATTTATGAGGAGAACTGCAAGATGTACCTTGTTAGGTCATAAAAGAAATAAAGAAATCGTGGAAGAAATGAATGAACAATAACCACAACTATAGATGGAAATGGAAACAGCACATTGAAAGAATGAACAATAGTAGAATCACAAACAAATCCTTGAATACAAACCTGTGGGGAAGAGATCAGTTGGAAGACGATATAAAAGATGGAATGCGACCATAACAGGGCCCCGAGGCCCAATACAAGATAGGAAGATGATGATGATTTCTTCTTTAAGTATACTTGGATTATTTGAGTTAACAAATAATAGATAGGCTAGGTTTGCCAAGCCTGTGGTCATCATACAGTTCTGTTAGGTATTCCTTCAATCTTATCTTCTGAATTTATAATAATTATTATTATTCAGACCTCCATGGAGTCACAAGACATCATGAGAGAACCACCCTGGAAAACACAAATTCTATCTTACCACTTTACACTCTGTCAGGCAATTCATTTCATGATGCATACAAAGGTTGAAGTAATGCAGAAGTCATATTTCCGTATAAAAGTAGTCAAAAGGTGTCATACCTTATTACTAAAATACTCTGGATTAGAGATAGATGTTGAAAGTTTTTCCACTTGGTTATACTATAAATTAAAAATCCAAGAAGTTATATTCTTTGTTTTCATCCTTTATCCAAGTGTAAGCAAAGTTTGCTTGGGAAGTCACTTCACGACTGGGTGGCTACTTCCATATAGAGGTCAGTGGCTTCACATCAGTTGTCTTAGTATCCCATAATGCAATGCACATATCCTTACAGATATGTATAATACTATGCATTATGGGAAGGGCCACACCAGTTTCAACCTTTATTGAGGCCTCATCCGTGGGAGCCAGACACAGAGATGATACCAAGGTTGAAGTAATGCAGAAGTCATATTTCCATATGCAAGTAGTCAAAAGTATATGGACATGGAAGTATGACTGAAAATATGACTTCTGCATTACTTGGTATTCAACCTTGGTATCACTTCTGCGTCTAGCTCCAACTGATGAGACCTCAATAAAAATCCAAACAGATCTGGGTAGTCGCTCTTCCCATAATGCACAGTATTGTATATGTCCATAAGGATATGTGCATTGCATTATGTGATACTAAGGTAATTGACGTGAAGTCATTATTCTCTAATCCGCGCGGTTAGCCACTAGGCTAACCGCGTGGCTCTTCACAACCACAACCATATGCCTGGGGAAGGAGTGTCCTGGGTTCAATTCCTGTCACCGACATGAGGAGCTTAAGGATCTTCCTCAGCCATAGCCAAGTTAGCCGGTCTTGGGCATGAACAGCAGGGTTTTTTCCCCCCAGTTTATCTGGGGTTTTTCATCCTGCAAGCAGGCAAACCAGCCCCTGAACACATGGATATACAGCCATAAAATACTTACCCCCCCATGAGGGAGCTCAACTCACTCCAGTAGGGATGGGGGAGGAAACTCCATATGAATAAATAAATTATCCTCTACATACAAGTAGCCCAGTTGTGAAGTGACTTCACAAGCAAACTTTGCTTACACTTGGATAAAGGCTAAAACCAAGAATATAACTTCTTGGTATTTTTAATTTATAGTATAACCAAGTGGAAAAACTTTTAACATCTATCTCTAATCTAGAGTATTTTAGTAATAAGGTGTAACCCCCTTTTGACTACTTGCATATGGAAATATGACTTCTGCATTACTTCAACCTTGGTATCACTTCTGAGTCTGGGTAACCAATTGGAAAAACTTTCAGCATGTAAATAATTATTTTTGCATAGTTACTTAGTTAAACATTGTTTCTTTTGTATTACAGTTTCTCTTATCTTATTTTATCTTAAAATTAGTATCATTTTGAAAGTAGATGAACATATTGGAAAGAAACCAGAGATACTTAAATGATATTTATGGTATGAACCTAATCTGGAAATAACCTATGTGGATTTTAATAAGTGAGGGAAAATAAATAAACACACACATGAAGCAGTAAACAAAATGATTTATTGAAAATTTTAATGTCTCTTATAAAAGTATTTTCTAGCATTAAACCCATTCTACACATCTAAAACTCGCATCCATATTTTCTACACAGCCTATGTAGAAGATATTACATTACTACGTCAACTTTCATGTTAAATGGGGAAAGACTTCATCACAAAGCATTTAGCAATTATAGAATTCCTGCCTCTTCTGCTTAAGAGGAAGTTACAATTCAACTGCCTTGTGTGAAAGAAATATCTAATAGTATTGATAAAATTTTAAAGCCTCTCAACATTTTTGTGACGTGTTCTGTGAGAAAATCTCCGTGGCTCAAAGGATAAACTTCATCCACTTGGTTTCTCCTGGTGTGTACCAGAATCCTTACTCCTGTGATTTGTTTTTTTATGGACAACCTTAAAGGTCTGCTTTTATTGATTATGAAGAAAAGAATATACTTTGTACATGAAATTCCAGAAGTCTGAATAATCTGGGATTGCTGAACATTCTATCTCTGTGAAGCACAGAGTCCTCTGGTATAGGACTAAAATCTTACATAAGAACAGATTTCAATGTGGAAAGTTAATAATATAGAAGATTTATAAGGAAACTTGTGAAGCATTACTTAATTACCCAAGCTGAAAGAGATCTGGTCTATATTTATCTTTTTTAATGGAAGATAGTACTTTTTCAACCAGCTATCTTTCCTAATTTGTTTAGGTATAATTTTTTTAAATATGATTAGGAAAATGTTGACAGTTTTGTTGCTATATAATTTTCACCTGTGTTTCATGGACATCTACAGTACAGAAATTGAACATTAATTATACAAATAACAAAAAGATTCTAGTAAAGTGCAACAACAGTAGCTTACTATAGCTACTATTGTGTCGCTTTTTAAATCTTTCTGTTATTTTGTAGAACTGCTGTTCCATTTCTGAACTGTAGATGTCCATGAAACATGGTGAAAATTTTGCAATTAAAAGATCTAGTTTTTCTAAATGAGTTTTGCATCTTTTATTGTATTAGTTAATAGCAATCTTCTATTGCAGTTAACAAATACTTTTAATTAGAATTACCATACATTACTGACCTCTCTTTCTTCAAATTCTTTCATCAGTTGTACTACTTTAAGCAGTTTTTTACTAAAATAAAGAACCAAAAGGCTTCAGTTCAGCAATGCAAAATTATATAAGTAAAGTGGATATTAGATCCAGTATTATTTCAAAGCCGAATGTAGAAACTATAGAAATTTCAGAAAAATAAGTTGACCAGAGAGCTTATGAGAATACACTCATCGGCATTCATGAGTTTTAGTGCAGACTACTTAGAAAACATAAACACTGCCCAAACGTCTATATATTCGCTTTCTGTTAGTCCATTTTGATAAGGTTTCACTGGCCTGACAGATGTTTTGAATTGGTTGGTTCTCCTCAGAGACCTTAAGAGAGCAAAAACTCTCGTTCAGTACTAAGGAACTTGAAATGTCGGAGAGGTATATTTTTCATAAACAAACTCTCAGCCGGTGTGCGTAAAAGTATTTACTAAAATAAAGAGCCAAAAGGCTTCAGTTCGGCAATGCAAAATTATATAAAGTGGATGTTAGATCCAGCATTATTGTATTTTTATGAAACTTCCATAGTTTCTACATTCAGCTTTGAAATAATGATGAATCTTATATCTCCTTTACTTATATAATTACATCAAACAGTTTTCCAAGTCTTTCTTCAAATTCTTTCAGCAGACTGAAAGAATTTGAAGTAAGAGAGAGATTGGGTGCACGAGTTAGTTAAGAAATCTTTCTTAATAGTCATCAACCTTGTAATTCCTTCCCCTTGACATTTTTGCCTGTTTCCAATTCAGGACCATGATCACTCTCACTGTCTAGGGATAAATACAACATCTAGGTCACAAAAAACAAATTTTTGGAATTCTTGAGAATTCCAAAAATTCCTTTCCCTTATTATTGTATATTGTTATCTCTGACCAGTTTATATTGCTATAGTGTTTATGTTGAGCCCATGCATGAAAGGTTGGTTTATCAACCTATAGTATACTAATTCTGTGTATGAGTTGTGAGGTGAGAAAGGAAAAACTTGTTTACATTTGGTTTGAAGGTCTGTATATTCTATTCTTTGGGAAACACGTGGGTGGGGAGACTGTTTGGCAATACAACAGTATTGCCGAACAGTCAAGAGGACGAAGAGGAAAATAAATTTGTTCTGTGGGTTTGGAGTTGAATTGTGAAGAGATATTGGCAACTGCACATTTCAATAGATTTAGTATAGTGTAGAGGAATTATTAATACTAGTTTATGTGAACATTTACATGGAAATGTTTATAGAAGATACATATTGCAGAAACCAAACAAATACAGATGGAGTGAGTTGGCAAGAGATAGATCATTAAATCAATCCAATTGCCCTCTTCTGTATTGAGTCAAGTATTTTTAGTGAGCTCAAGGGCACTACTTCAAATGTGAGAGAAATATTCTATTGGGTGGATTTTTATAAGGTAAACAACTGTTCAGAAGTGAAATAACACCCTTACGAGAAAGAGACATCTTAGTTTTATGGAAGAAGAAGAAGAGGCAGTGGTTGTGATGTGCTCATGCCAGGAGAGGCTTGATATTGAATAATTCCATGAAGAGAAATCTCATCTTGTTTAGATATTTCGTTGTCAAAGCTAATACTGGAAGAAAATGTTTCTTTATGTGGGGGAGGCAGAACTGTTTCTGTTGGCATTGAAATAGACTAGAAAAACACTAACTAGCTGTACACAAGACAGTGCTCAGAAACCAGTTTTAATGTACGAATATGAGAGTCGGATTAGAAATAATGGGCTTGATCAAAAACCTCGGATATGAGAGTTCTGGGAAAGATTATGGGAATGGATGGATGGCATCAGTAGCAGCATCACATTAAAAAAGGAGGATATTAGGAAAGACAGATCTGGAGCAGGAAGGAAATGTCATCAGGAAGGTTAGGGACTTTAGATATTTAGGTACAACAGTGAAAGAGGATAGGAGAGGCTGAGTAGGAAGTGGGATGCAGAATACAAACAGGATAGAGGAACTGAAGAGAGAAAGAGAGAGAGAGAGATGGCTGAAGTGCTGTGCAATAAGAGGGTGCCGATCAATCTAAAAGGCAAAATCTACAAGGCAGTAGTGAGATCAGCTATGGCATATGCTATGGAAACTGTGGCCTTGAGGAAAAATAACATCAGCAGGATGGAGGTAGTGGAGATGAGAATGCTTAGGTGGATGTGCGGTGTGACCAGAAAGGATCATCTGAAAAATTACTATGTAAGAGGAATGGTGAAAATTACGAACTTAGGAGTGAAAATACAGGTGGCAAGGTTGAGCTGGTTTGGTCATGTGATGAGTAAAGTGAGTAAAGAGGATGAGTATGTGGGAAGAAAGGTCATGCAGATGGATGTGCAGGGGAGGAGGAAGCACAGGTGGCCAAAGAAGAGATGGAGGGAGCTGGTAGAGGAGGACTTCAGGATAAAGAACTAGGATGTGGTTATAGCACAACACAGGATATGGAGGAGACTCACTGAGAACAGTGACCCTACTTAAGTGGGACAAGCTGCAGAAGAAGAAGATTAAGAACTTGATATTGTTATCATTCAATAATGTGTTAGCATTTTAGAATGTCATTATAAACACTCAGAGGAATACTAAGATCTTGGTGGATTGATCGATATGAGAGCTTGCTTAATAGACCTTTGTGCCAGACCCAGTCAAAAGCTTTAGAGATATCGAGTACAACTGCTTGAGATTTAACACTCTTCCATGATGTTTGTCCAGAAATGGGTGATGACATATATATATGAGCATATCTACTGTTGATTGGCAGTGTTAGAATCCATACTGGCATTAAGACAACATATAAGATCTGATAATACTGGAGTGTTCTTGACAGATAACAGGTTAATTTGGAGGAAAATTGTCAAGCGGAAGTTGGTGATATACCTTTTTTTAATATGTTGTAATGTCATAATACAAGGGTGGTCTGGAAAGTTCTCGGCCTAACAATGAAAAAACGAATTTAAAATTTTAAATTATTTTTATTTTACAACATAATCTCCCTTAAGACTAATATGTTTATTCCAACGATGCTCCAGTGCCATTATCCCATCCCTGTAGTGATTCTCAGTAAGATCTGCAAAATACCCTCTACTGCTGCAATCACCTCTTGATTTGAAAAAAAAAAATGCTGACCAGCGAGGAAGAGTTTTAGTTTTGGGAAAAGATAGAAGTCAGAGGGAGCCAATCTGGGGAATAGGGTGGATGTTCCAACAATTCATAGTGCAAATCCCTTAATTTTCCCATTGCCAGAGACACCTTTGTGGGCAGGTGCATTGTCCTAATGAAAGATGATTTTTTTCTTCTGCAAACCAGGTCTTTTCTCACAAATTTTTTCGTCTAGTCTGGTTAAAAGATTGGAATAATATTCCCCTGCTAATGGAACCGACTTTGTCTGCTTTGGCAGCTTCTGTCCACTGTTTTGACTGCTATTTGGATTCTGGTGTGCAATGGTGAATCCAAGTCTCATCCATAGTAATAAATTAACGCACAAAATCAGTTTCGTTCTTGTTAAAATGCTCCAAGCACTGTTCAGACTCATATATGTAAATTTAGGGACACAAAACACACATGTTGAACAGATTATTTTATTAATTACTAATAAAATAAAACTTGACGTTTTGACCCCTGTATCGAGGTCATCATCGGAAGAATACAAGTGTATACGGAACCAAGCTACATGCTCATGCCCTGTATACCGGTAAACTAAATCTACATAGTTAGTTAATCCTTTTCCCTAGCCTGACCTCTAGTGATAAAAAAAAAAATAAATAAATAAATAAAATATATATACAGGGTGTTCGGGATAAATTTGACATATTTATAATTAATTATATTTTTCCGTAAGTTACATGTATTAACACACACTTCTCTTCATTTAAAAGTTTGGACCCTTCTTCATTCATATACAAGATGTCAGAAAGGATGGATATCTGGAACCCACCTGAATCATGGAAGAGAATAACTTGTATCATGATGATTCGTGCCCGCCATCAAAATAAGGATATTACGACTGCTGCCCAATGCTCCCTGAATACAGTAAAAACAATCAGGCATGAACTAGAGACTTGCAATGGTGACTACGAGGATGTAGCAAGAAGAAAGATCCCTAGCAGACGATCTGATTGCGTTCGTACAGCAGAATTCCTCGCAAATCTGCAGGAACAGGTGTTGAAGAACCCTGGCATTGGAATTCGGGCTTTGTTCGTGGAGTTGCTAACTGTAGTCAAGCCCTGGATAACAAGGGTAGCCAATGGTAGGCCGTATGTATGGCAGCAGGATTCGGCCCCTTGCCACACCTCTGGGAAAAGTCAAAAATGGTTGTCTGAAAATTTCTACGACTTCACCAGTCCAAATGTTTGGCCTCCAAACTCCCCAGACCTTAACCCCATGGATTATTTTGTATGGGGCGCAGTTGAAAAAGACACCAATCGCACTTCCAGTAATACAAAAGCCCAGTTAATGGATAAAATTAAAACAGTTTTTGCGGCCCTTCCCAGGGAGACTGTAGCATCAGCTTGTTCGAGGTTCCGAAGCAGAATTGAAGCTGTGATCGATGCTAATGGTGGTTATTTTGAGTAAATCTTGTTGATAGTATTGTAATTAACTCTGCCTGTAATGTTTTTTTGTCAATTCATTAAATTTAATAGATACAAAGAAGATTTTCTTTTTCCTTACGAAACTGTCAAATTTATCCCGAACACCCTGTATATATAAAAATAAATAAATAAATAAATACAACTACAATAAACTGCTTAAGTCCTCATGTATTAATATTCTTCTGGATAGTTCTGATTGTTATAATATAATTTCTTTCAGTTGCTGTTGAAAGTTACAAACACTTCACCAGGTTGTCTTCTTATAGTGGGATTTTTCTATGCCTAGTTCAGGTTGTTATACAGGTTGTAGATGGGTCCTCCACATTCTTGAAATGGTTAGGCCATCATTTTTGTTGAGATTTGGGTTGTGTTTGAGCATTTCACATGACTCTTTAAATTTTCTCTCAAACCAGGTTTTGGTGCGGTGTAGGGACTTGGTATTTCTCCAATCAGTTTTGTGGGATGTTTGGAGTTCATGTTCAGAAAGGCTGGTTTTACCAAAACGGAGGTAATGTGTCGTTTGTGTTTGTTTTGTCTGATAGGGATAGTTCGCCCTGTTTCCCCTATGTATGGTATGTTGCATGTGCATTGTATTTTGTATACCCCTGAGTGGGCTAGATGTGTAAGAGGATCTTTAGAAGAACTGATTAGGTGTCTTAACTTATTTGGGAGTTTAAAGGTGGTTTTAATGTTGTATTTGTGAAGTGTTCTGTCTATTTTTTATGGAGGATCTTATGAATAGTTTTTTTACTGTATCCATTTTTGATAAATGTTTGGTTGATGATCTTGTATTCCTGGTTTAGAGCCTGTTCATTAGAACAAATAGTAAGGGCTCTGTGTTTAAGGGTGCTTATGACACCTAGTTTTTGTGTTGGGTGGTGGTATGAATTTTTGTGTATATATTGGCCTGTGTGTGTGTAGGTTTGCGGTAAACTGAGAAGGAGAGACAGCCAGAGGGAAGATGTGTGACATGTGTGTCTAGGAAAGGAAGAGAGTTGTGTTTTTCCATTTCAGTGATGAATTGGATACGTTTGTGTTGTTTATTTAGGTGGCTAAGGAAAGTATTTAGAGCTTTGCGCCCGTGGGGCCAAATGGCAAAAATATCATCGACGTATCTGAGCCAAATTTTGGGCTTTAGACATGCTGTCTCTAGAGCACGTTGCTCAAAGTCTTCCATATAAAAGTTAGCTATTGGGGGAGAAAGTGGTGAGCCCATGGCTGTACCTTCTTTTTGAAGGTAAAAATTGTTTTGCCACACGAAATATCCGGAGCGGAGTATGTGGGCAAAGAGGGCCGTGATGTCATGTGGAAATATGTTCTGTAGGAGCAAGATCGTGTCATTGATTGGGACATTGGTGAAAAGGGAAGTTATGTCAAAGCTGACTAATAAATCTTGGTCGTTGAGTGTAATGTTTTTAATTTTATTAATGAAATGTTGCATATTTTTTATGTAGGAAGGGGACCGATCTACCAATTCCTTGTGTGTGGCAGCTAATTTTTTGGCTAAGTGATAATTTGGGCTGTCAATTCCTTCAACAATCGGACGAAGCGGTGTGCCTGGTTGGTGTATTTTTGGCAGGCCATAAATTCTGGGCGCACGGGCATACTGAGATATTAATTTTTTTTTTGTTTTTTCGGGCCATGTGTGTGGACGGATTTGATTAATTCAGTTGTTTTCTTTTTGTTACGTTTTGTGGGGTTGTAGTTTACCATTTGGTAGGTGTTGTGGTCCAATATTAAATGGTTCATTTTTTCAATGCATGTTGTACGGTCTAAAAGGACAGTAGCATTGCCTTTATCTGCTTTCGTGATTATAATGTCTTGGTTATTTTTAAGGATTTAAGGGCTAGATTTTTGGTTTTGTTTAAGTTGGTGCTTAGTTTTTTGTTTGAATTTAGTATACACAATGTTTCCATTCGTATTTTATCAGCCAGCCAAAATGGTGGGGAGGGATCTTAAACCTCTCGATATGATACACAATATCAAGTTTGTTTACTGACCTCGGAGCAATGGCATAGTTCAAACCTTTCTTTAGCAGCGAGAGTTCATCTTGGGTGATATTGTGGTTTGATTGGTTGATAACTAAGCAGTGATCCGATGGTGGTTGGTTGCTCCTAACATTGTTTGTGGGCGATTGGCTGCTCCTTATGATGTCGGTTTGTGATTGGCTGTTCTTTTCATAATGGCGTCTTGATGGTCTTGTGCTGTTCTGTTGTTGTTGGGCTTGAAATTTCATTACTAATTTTTCTTTGTTTTTCAGTAATGAGTGCTTGGCCAAATCGTCAGTGATCCTGTCTAGAATCTCCCAAATTTCTGAAATAACGTACTCGGATAACTCCGTCCACACATGGCCCGAAGAAACAACAAAAAATTAATACCTCAGTATGCCCGTGCACCCAGAATTTATGGCCTGCCAAAAATACACAAACCAGGCACACCGCTTCGTCCGATTGTTGAAGGAATTGACAGCCCAAATTATCACTTAGCCAAAAAATTAGCTGCCACACTCAAGGAATTGGTAGGTCAGTCCCCTTCCTACATAAAAAATATGCAACATTTCATTAATAAAATTAAAAACATTACACTCAACGACCAAGATTTATTAGTCAGCTTTGACATAACTTCCCTTTTCACCAATGTCTCGATCAATGACACGATCTTGCTCCTATAGAACATATTTCCACATGACATCATGGCCCTCTTTGCCCACGTACTCCGCTCCAGATATTTCGTGTGGCAAAACAATTTTTACCTTCAAAAAGAAGGTACAGCCATGGGCTCACCACTTTCTCCCCCAATAGCTAACTTTTATATGGAAGACTTTGAGCAATGTGCTCTAGAGACAGCATGTCTAAAGCATGTCTCATTTAAACTCGGCAGTCCATTTCTTAATTGTCGAAAACAAAGAAGAGTGCCCATAAACTTTTATGAACTTCGAATGAATTTCTTTTGCCGTTAAACCTTATTTTACAAAGAATTTTATAACCACACAGTACTCAATTTTATCCATTTCAAGGGATACGGACAACACTTTTGCTTCAGACGGCTGTACAAAAAAAAAAACTACGTGATAGAATGACTTGCAATTTCACATGGATGCTTATGACAGATGTACCAACTTAGAATTTAAAAAAAATGCCGATAGTGCTGCCATCTATAGTCGAGGCCGAGAACTTTCAGATCACCCTCGTATCTTTTATACCCCTGAAGGTACATATCAGCCATTTGGTAATGATGAAATTGACTATGTTATCTGAACCCCATTAAAGGTTGGTTTGGAGATCGGAATTAAGGGTAGTGAAGGTTGAAGTTGTATAAGTTGTGGTGATATGTAAAAGGGAAGAGTGCAATTGCTGTTGTTAGCAAAACTATGTTTCAGGTTTACAGTCAACTAGAGTAGGTTGTTGATATATAGAAGGAAAAGCGTGGGCAAGAGAACAGAACCCTTGCATTTGTTGCATAGTAAGAGAATAAGGAACCATCCATCATTTTGTGTAGTGTGCATCAGTCAGAAAGCTGGAAATCAATTGCAGAAGGCTTGAGACATACAAAATGATGAAAGCTTGCTTAATAGGCCTTTGTGCAATACCCAGTTAAAAGCTTTGGAGATATCAAGTGCAATTACTTTAGATTTACCAGACTTTTCCATGATATTTGCTCAGAAATGGGTAACATATGTGAACATATCTTCTGTTGATTAGCAGTGTCAGAATCCATGCTGGCATTAATTTATTAGGATATTGTAGGAGTTGGTTACTGATGGTTCTCACCATAGCTTTAGAGGACTGAGATGAGAGAGACTGGGTGATAGTTTTATGGTAGTGATTTATTATCATTCTTGGAAATGGGTTGATTAATGACCAAGTTTGAGGCTATGGGGTAGACCAGTGGAGTAAGAGAGCATAAACAGGCAACCTAGGAGAAGAGTCAGTTCTGGTGCACAAACCTTCAGGACATTTGGAGGAATGCCATCAAAACCAGGAGAATTTTTTTAGCATCTAATTTGAACAATGAAAGGACAGAGAAAGCATTAAAATATTGAGCATTTTGAATAGATGGGGGACATTTCCAATGCATACATTGGAAGAAGTATGAAGCCAGGAGTAGGAGAAGTATTAAGAGAAGCTAGAAACCAAACAGCTTGGCTGCCATTTGGACTAGATGCAACTTCCCTGCCTTATTGCTCTTTCAAAGTATGTTTTGGAAGCTTTCAGTTTTTTTTTCTTGCAGTGTTTCAGTCTAGTGTATAAGCACTAAAGGAAATTCAAGTTCTTGATGAAAGTCAGTTGCAGTATGCATGATTTTTCAATAGTACATCCTTGGCACACATTTTGAAGAACCATGGCTTATATAGGAGACAGCAGTTTAGAGTGGCATTGGTTATGTACATTTCCATTCCAGTAAGAATTACTTTGGTGATGCGTTTGATGCATATATTTGAGTTGGAAAGCCAAAAACAATAAACTCATGGAAATGAGACATAGAAGTTGCAGTGGTCATTCCTCTCATCATTGTTCCACAGAAGAGTTGATAAGCACTAGATTGTGGTCTAAATTATTTAGGAAACATACGACATTCATGGTGTATTTGAAAGTATCACTAGTGAGGAAGAGATTTTGGGTGATTTGGGAATGGTTAGGGTTATTTGTATTCTGGTAGGTATGTGAACAATTTGTGTAAAGTCATTAGTGATTGCAAATGTCTCAGCATCTCTGCCTGCTTGGTCTGTGCAATTAGAAAGGAGAGCCAGTTGGTGTTACAAACATTAAAATCTCCTGGGAAGATAATTCTTCCAGATAAGTGGGACTGGAGAAAATCACCCTTTAAGGAGAGGAAGTCAAATAGTTCAGAATGACTGGTGGCATTCAGAGAGCAATAGAAACAGAAAATGAATTTGGCTGAGTTGGGTAGGGAGATTTTCAGCCAAAGAAGGTTAGTGAGGCTCATGGTTGAATGCTCTCTAGCATGGTGACAAATCCTCGGGTCAAAAGGAGTCCAGGTGTGTAGTTGGAAAGATGAGTAGTGCTTGAGATTTTGGTTTTTGTCAGGAAAAGTAGTTAGTGTTTTGCAAACTGGAGGTGATAAGGAATACTATTGAGATTGGAGTTTAGGCCACATGTATTTGTATAGTAAATTTGGAAGGCTCTGTAGTACTTGTTCACACATAGGTTGTGCGCTTTTCCTATGCACTGCCTGTATTTTGGTTTCCAAAGTGGCTAACAGTATCACTTGATTTCCACATTAACTTTCTTTTTTTTTTTTTCTTTTTTTTTGTAATCAGTGATCCAACCATTTTGACATTTTTCTTCTGGTTGTTTTTGTAGTTGATGTCCTCATTCTCTGTTAGGTTAGGTTGGGCCAAGCTCATGTGTGTGATTGAGGACAAGTGTCTTTGAACTTGTTTATGGCCACTATTAAATGTAATGTGCTTGTTGATGTGTCACAGGTCACTTTAAACAAAGTTCAGGAAGTTTTTTCTGTCCTTTCTTTATTTGTGGAATTGAAATGATGCATCTGATGATTTTTCCCAAGATTAAAATTGCACCCATACCAGTTCCATCCAGCTGTTTGTATATTTTCCTTTCCATATCAAATAACCAGAATAAATGCCGAATTTGAATAATTCAGTTATGTTGGTCAGAGGAGAAATGTGACTTAATGAGGTCAAAGGTCTTTGTCAAAGATGCATTGATGAAAAATGATGAAATAATGTCAATGCTAATCATAATATCAGAATCTATCAGGATTAAATTTTTTTATTGTTTTAAAGTGCAGAGAATTTTTAATAAAAGAGATAGAGTTGCCTGTGAGGAAGAAAGTGATTTGGATAAATGTTTGGCCAGTTTGTAGGTGGAGCTGTCAATGCTGTCAGTTATTGGAATGAAAAGGGTTATTAGGTATGTGAATTTTTGGGACCTGAAAAATCATCCTTTTACTCATCCTGGAGTGTACCTGCTACTGGAGTACCTGCAGGTACTCCAGGTACCTGCTAAACAGGCTAAACTGCAGGTACTTGGTACCTGCAGTTTAGCCTGTTTTGGACAGACTGGTTGATCAATTAACATCTGCCTTGAAGAATACAAAAATTACATCTGTGATCATCTGTATGGCAAGTCAGGACTGAGACCATACTCTGGATACTCCTCCACATAGAATTAAATTGAATAAGACATTGCTATTACATAGACGTCACAATATGTCTGAGAGATTGTTTTTGCAATCAGCATCAGCTATGAAGCATTCCCCCAACCTCAACAAATATGGTTGCATTAATTTGCTAGAGATCTGGGAAACAGTCATTTTGAGCCCAGGTAGTCAGACTTTTCCAAATTAACTTGACAGTTAGAGACAGATTAACTTGACAATATCCTTAGAGGGTGCCATGTTAGGGCATTATTAGATGCTGAGTAGAAAACCAGAGAAATATTAGTCAGTTTCAAATAATTTTTTTTTTCATCTGGTGGTGTGAATAACCATTAATATGAATAATCAACAACACCTAAGCCTTTTAATTTGATTCTTTAGAGAAACTTGTGATTAAGATTATAACATAACGACATGTTTACACAAGAATATTATATTTTAATTTGCCAAATATTTAAATTATATTTTGGATGATCAGTTGTTGGTATTCCACCTTGTTAAAAACTGTTCCTATGTAGCCACTGAAGATAGTCTGTTATTTTCAGACTGAAATATTTGGCAAATTAAAATATAATATTCTTGTGTAAACATGTCTATATGTCATAAGCCTTTTAATATGTGTAACTCCATACTTGCCAGTGTGTTTTTCAACATCCAAGTCATCCTTAAAAAATATGCCTTTTTTCCTTGTTTTCTCTACCATATCAGCACTTATCTTATCTAGGTTGCCAGCTTCATATCCAAAACCTTGCTGTCCTCCTTCCAAGGTTATGACCTCCAACCACACCTGAACTACTGAGCAGCCTTCAGTTTGCTCTATCTTCTAACCTCCTTTAAGTAAAGAAATTTCCTCTTTCCACCTCTCTTCGGACCTTGCCATTGCTAAGACTTACTCAGCCTGTTAAAAGCACCACCATTCTCGTGCACTCCCTGTAATACTCTGGTAGATATCCTGTCTAATAGGATGACTGTAATTACACAGAGATTTTGTCATATTCTACAATTCTCTGATCATTCTGCCTATTCTCATATCATCTCATATTAGTCCTAATCATGTCATTAACCAAGTTCCTTGTACCTGCAGTTTAGCCTGTTTTGGACAGACTGGTTGATCAGTTAACATCTGCCTTGAAGATGCCGGCCTGGTCAGCAGAGTGGTTAGCGTGTCCACTCTCCAGCCAAGAAGGCTGTGGGTTCGAATCCCGCCATGGGCATGGATGTTTGTGGTTATCTGTGGAAATACCAGTATTAGTAGTGGATGGTAGATGGCGCTGGTGTAGTTTGATTGAGTGGTGGAGACAGAGAGCTGTAGAGTGGGTGCCCTCCCTTGATGAGTCTTTGGACTCCCTGGAGGTGTCACGTAATAATAATAATAATACAAAAATTACATTTGTGATCATCTGTATGGCAAGTCAGGACTGAGACCATGAATTCATGAAATGAATGTGCTATGTATTATTCAAGTGTATTGCTTGGATGATACACCCTCACAAAGTGATCACTCAGGAATTCAACTATTTCTTCTGCTTCTGTCATGTTCCCAGCATTCATTAAAGTTGTCGTTTTTTCATAATCTGATTTTATCTTCCTTATTCTTCTTACCTGTACTTGGTGCTTTCCTTTCCCTCATCTCCTCTGATGCTGCTGCCCATCCATTTATCTTCCACCTGATCATTTACTACTTCCTTCAAACAACCAACCATTTCCAATGTATTACTTGATGCTATGGCACTGATTATTATTGTTTCCATTTTGATACTATTAGTAACTTCCCTACAAAATATTCTCTCTTCTGTATATTATTTTGAATCAGTTCTCATAGATTTGTCTTGGATTGCATAAAATAAGAATATTTATTCAACTTTAAAGAGCAGGTTTTCATAATCTATATCAATTTTTTTTTTCTTTGCAGATGATGATTCACATATATTGCAATGTAATAAATTACATTCCCCCCCCCCCCCATTGGGGCTTTTCAGTTTGCAATTTATATAGAAATCACCTTTGCCCTTTTCAAATATTTCAGCATTATAATATTAACAAAAGAAAAAAAAATGTGCATGTCATAAAATTTTTATGTCTAAAGAGGTGAAATACCATGCAGGTATTTTTTATTTATTATTAAATTGAATGGTATTTATTAAATATCATTCAATTTAATAATAATAATAAGCTCATTACAATTTCTGTAACCTGTAGCATATCAGTGCCATGTATATGTCAGCAGATGATTTAGGAAGAAAGAAGGAAAGCTGAAAGGATAAGAACAGAGTAAAGAATTATAAAACATTTTGTTAATCCTGTCATAATAATTGAAAAGCAATGACATGAAAAAAAATTCATTTTTTTGCTTTTCTTTTACTGCAAGAGTTTAGATTTAGGAAAAGCTTTGTTAGCATAACAAGATTTAAGTTAACACATACGTGTAAAAATCTCTTAAAGAGTTTTCTCCCCTGCAGGTAAATGATGTTTTAAGAAATCAGAATATTAAGCCACATTGGGTTTTTGCCTTGGACAGTTTAGTACGTAGTGCAGTTCAAGCAGCAATAAGCATCTTATCACCTGGTAAGTATGGTTACTAATAAAAAAAATAGTAAACAAAAAATCTATATTGTATATTACTAACAGTTGCAATATTGCTTAATCACAATTTAAACAGAAATCACACAGTTGAGATTTGTGTGGCTTGAAATGTCCATAATTAGTATTTGTCAGGTAAGAAGAAACAAAACTTTTTAGAAAAATAATATTTAATTACTAGTTTTGTACATCATGTCATGTACATCTTCAGATTGAATAGAAATAGAAATAGAAAAAAAGGTATTAACAGATTTCTAAATTAAGAACTGCTATACTTTGAACGAACACAAGCCAGATGTTGAATATGACATTAAGATGTCAGATGCATAGCTCACTGTTCAAGCGTGCTGTGTAACTTCTCTCTCATAGACTAATTCATTAATATATAGATCTTTGATATATGTTGACCAAAGATGAGACTTTAATTTTTATTACATTAGGTTGTTTGACATCATATCATTTCACTACCCTTTTTATATCTACAAACATGATTCTTGAATTCTATGTATAGTGGTTTTTTTTTTTTTTTTTTTTTTTTTTTTTTTTTTTTTTTTTTTTTGAGTTGCCAAAGTACGTTCGGACTTGGTTATAAAGAGGAAGCACTAGTGGATCAACAAAAGTTCCTTTTTATTCATTACTCACTATATCAGTGATGAGTTGAATTTACCTCCTTTTTTTTTTAATTCTTAATAACTGGATAAAAAATTATTCAAAAAATAAAGATAAACATACCTAGATATTATTTGTGTGAATATGCTTGTATAACTACAATACACTTAATATTAAACACAATTTATTTGTCCATAATTTTAAAACCATACACTTAATACTAAGCACATTTTATTTCTCTGTAATTAAAACAAATGCTAATTAATAATAAACACAATTTCAGTTATTCAACTTACTGTTGTTACAAAATCTCGCGTACAAATTGTGTTGCAAATTTTCCCGCTTAAGCCTTCAAGATTGGACCATCTGTTGAGAATCCAGCACTTCTTTGTATAGTGAACTATTGATGCAATGTTTTTTTTTTTTGGTTATGTTGTTTTCCACTGCTGATATATAAACATATTTATTCTTTCATAATGTCAATAGTGTTGAAGAGGACAACATTTTTCACTCTACATTCTAACTTGAATAATTTCAACTTTTTAACAAACTGGGAGACTGGAGACTTTCTTTTTAGATGAGAGATAAATTTCATTACCCAGTTGAGAGACCATCTTCCCAATTGGAGTACTGAAGTGGCTTGGAAAAAAGTTCCATATTTGGTCTCTAGAGTAGGGTTTCTGGACTAAGTAAAAAATAAATTAAAAAAAAAAAAATCATACAAATTAATAAAAATACAAAAAAAAATCCTTAGCCCACCCACGATACAAAATGTAGTATAGGTTTGCAAATAAACTTTTGTGGGAGCATCACACAAAAAAAAAAAAAAATTCTTTTAGTAGACATGTTTCCAATGGAAGGGTTCATTTTTAACTGATTTTACAGTTGTGTCACTGTTTAGGCAAAATGAGGGAGGAGGCCTGAGGCTAGACACTGGAGAGGTAGGTAGAGTGGGAATGGTTCCCAAAAGCAAGTCACTCCTTTCATTTTTGTCTATTCCAAGAACTACCCAACAATTAAGAATTTTTGCATAGTTACCAAAATTTGTACAGTATATCCATGTAGTATGCTCATTATAAAAGTGAGCATTTGTATGAGAGTATGGGTAAACTAAAATCATTATGGCCTTCTGCTCGTTATAGCCATGATCTCATTATTTCCATATTTGTTACAACAAAGTTTGACTGTACTTGATATTTTCTTTGGTGGTGTGGAACACCCTTGACTTATGTGTATGTGTTCATTTCTTCTCCACCTTTTTAATATGTTCTTTGAGGCAGATTTCTCCATATCAACCCATTTGTCCAACATAACAAATACTGCATGCATTGTTCAGAAAATTTTGCACATCCTGGTCATTTAAGAGGAGAGTGAGGTTGCTTGCAATCTTGGTATCGTGGACACCTTTTGCAGCAACATGAAGACAACTTTTAAGCTGTATTGCTTGAATATTTTTGTAATTTTATCTGTAGCATTTTTTATGTTTAGTAAGGAAAGGGGACCTTTGTAGAAATTCACATTTAATCTCATAATGTTATACGCTTGAATAAATAATTAAATTCTATAGTTGATATCCTCAGTAACACATAAGAAATAGAGAGAAACTATTTCTATAAAGTTACAGTTAGCTTGATGTGATACAAATATTCAAATCAAAGTTCTACAGCCAAGACCAGCTGTTGTTATTAGTAGTATTGATATGTTTGTCTGTTGGTGCTGTTTACATCCTTATTGTATTCTACCCATGTATTGATTAGAGTGAAACCATATTCTTTATTTCCTCCATATGCCTAAGTTGGATAACCAGGTTGAGTAATTACAGCATTCACCAGTTTATCATCATAAACTATTGAATGCTGTAACTACTCCTTCCTTTCCTTTTCCAAACCATACCATTCACCATCACTTTCCATTAAAAAAAAATCTACTCACTTCACCTGCTCACAGTCTACTTATATAGCTTCATGTTCTTTCCCTGTCTCCCCACTGCCAACACCACTCAGTGAAAATTCTCCATTCACATTAATTTAGTAACAACCCTTTACCAAGTTATATGTCATAATCATATCCTTCCCCTCCTCCTCCTCCTCTTATCCACTAGGAATGGGAGTTGGCAGCCTTTTCTGAGTGAAGAGCCATTTTTGACCTTAAAAACCAAAGATCCTTAGATCAAAATTGGGGGTGGGGGTTAAAAATGAATAGAGTGAGGTGTTTTATTAAAAAATATACATATATTTTGAAATATTATTTATTAATACTGAAAAAATGTAACAAACAATTAAGTATGAATTAATGTAACCTTTGCTGCTGAACTTCTTGAGTAAGTCCCTCAACATCAGACAAGTATGCTGTAATTTTTATTATTAAACATGATGAGAGACTCACGTTGTTCAGATAGTTAATAATACTACATCACTTATTTAAAAAGTCAAGTGATTTATAATATGAATTCACATACCTATCACACATGTTGTATGTAGTGTTATCCTAAAAACAGTAAATTACACAATAACCGCAGTAATTAACTTTAATGAAATGAAAGTACAGATATTTTCTACTGAAAATAAAAGTACATAATCAGTGCGTAAAAACGAGCAAATCAAAGAAACGGGAATATAAGGTACATACAGCAGTCGGTGGTTTACCAATTAAAAACTGTTGCCGCATGCTAGAAATTAATATTAATACAGTAAAACCCCGTGTTTATGTTCCCGCAATTTACGTTTTCCTACCATTTGTGTCATTTTCCGTTGGTCCCGTCTTAAGGCCTATTCTTACGATATATTGTTTTCCCACCATTAACAATTTGATGTGGATGTTATTTCCTGTGATTTGCGAGTTTTTCTTGAGTGGCAACACTGATTTTCGAATTGATTTCCTCTCATTCAAATCGATTTCTGCGGAAATCTGCGCATTTCTGTTCCCAGATGACATTGCTTTTGGCTGTAGTTTCGTTTCTGCCATCACAGTGACTTGCAAGCTTGCTGTAGTGATGAGCAATACCGTGATTTTTCAATCACAGTACGAATTGATACTGTGAAGTTTTCATATCAGTAATTTTAAACTGTCAGTAGCTCGTGGCACCTGTAACGTGTTGTGATGTGATTTCACATTCACAGTGCTGTATTGAAATCGTGAACAAGGATCGTACACAAATTGTGAAATCACATTCACACTTCTACCAAGTAACAGTTGTTACTTGTGAATATTAGATGTCAGTGAATAAACCACAGTTCATGAAATATCGCTTCACTAGCTTGCAGTGTTCGTGTTCATAGTTGCAATTCAGAAGCATGTGGTATATTGCAGAGTTTCTGCTACGCAATTTAGCATGTGATAGTTGCTTTCAAGTTGCAGTAGTGGATGATCCATGTTAGTGACATGGAGAAAAAAGATAGAAAATGTATTTCAGTAGAAGAAAAGATGGCAATTCTGCAACATGTAGATCGGCATGGTGCAATATATGTGCAATTAGCAAAAGATTTTGGACTCTCCGTGTCCACTTTGAACACGATAGTAAAAAACAGGTCAAGCATTGAACTCAATACAAAGCAGTCTGGTGCTATGTCAAAAAAAAAACAAAAATATATCCAGACATTGACATACAATGAATTGTATAAACTTGTGGCAGAGTGGTTTGTTTCTACAAGAGCATTGGGTTTTCCACTCGATGGTACTATACTCCTAGCAAAAGCCCTTGAATTTGCTGCAAGGTTGGGATTAATGGTTTTACTGCGTCACCGTGTATAATCAAGTGTGTGGAGAAAGTAATAGTGTTGCAGGGGGAAGCTGTAAACCAGTGGAAACATGAACTGAAGACTATTATTCAGGACTACGAACTGAAAAATATTTTCAATGTTGATGAAACTGGGTTCTTTTATAACATTCTGCCAAGTAAAACATTGTGTTTTAAAGGAAAGAAGTGTCACAGTGGAAAACTCAGCAAGCAGAGGGTAACTGTTTTGCTCATGGTCAATGCCGATGGATCAGAAAAATTACCTCCGCTGGTATTTGGTAAATTAAAAAAATGTTTTAAGATGTTTTAAGAACGTGAAAAATCTGCCTACTAAGTAAGATGCCAGCAGCACAGCATGGATGACCAGCGGCATCTTCACATCTACCATGCATGCTCTGGATGCTAAAATAGGGGCAAATCACTGCCAAATACTACTACTGCTAGACAAATGTCCTGCACACCCTGAAGATCTGCAGCTCAGAAACATTAGATTGTTCTTTTCCCCTAATTGTACAAGTGAGCTTCAGCCATTAGATGGCGTCATCCATGCATTTAAATGAAAATATAAAAAAATGCTTGTTGAAAAAAAATAAGCTGTGTTTATGCATGATAATGGTATGGACCCAAAACAAATGACCATATCAATCCTTGATGCCATGCATTATGTGGCAAGCACTGCATGTTACTCCTGAAACCATATCCAGCTGTTTCCGGAAGGTAGGAGTTATGTTTGTGGAAGAGGAGGAAGAAGAAGATGTGTCAGAGCCCAACAACTGGCATGTGATGGATGAATCTTCCTCATTTCGAGACTATGTTGATGCTGGTGTGATCAGATCAATAGTACAAAGTGTAGAAGACATCCTTTCCAACCACCTTGGCGAAGAAGAAGTGGTTGAAGAATACTGTGATTAAGAACCTACCGTCCCTACTAGTAAAGAAGCACTGGAAGCTATCTCTGTTTTAAGGTGGTATATTGCAAGTGCATCAGGAGACGATGGGACATTTAATGCCTTATACACTGTGAAGAGGCAGGTGGAACTTATAAGATGCAGAAAAAGCAAAAACGATCAACAATTAAAGATTTTTTTAAATAGATAAATGTAAGTAATTGTAAATTCATTTATTTTCAGTTATTAAATTTTGTAATCTAGTATGTAGAGTCACATACTAGCAGTAAGTCATCTTTCAGCCTTTTTTTTTTAATGTTTTTTACATTTTCTGCTATTTACACTTTTTTCCATCAGTACTCTGGAAAGTATAAAAAAAGGGTTTTACTGTATTATTAAAAACTATTTTTGATGGCTACATAAAATAAGAATCTCCCAAACTTTTGGGAGAGAGAGAGACAATCGTTCCAAATCAGATTTGGCTGATGTAAAAGGGCTTTGCAACTTTCTTTGAAAAGGCATTCATATTTAAACCTGCTTCTATGGAGAAGATGAGCTTCATTTCACTGGATACTGTGTTTAGTGTCAATACTATGTTGTGCCAGACCAGACTTTTGAGGTTTCATGTATTCAATATAATATTGATGGTCATTAATTCCTTTTTTCCACAGAATGGCCGGCCTGTCTGCCCAAAGTATGTTAGATTACATTCAAAAGGTATCTGGTAAACACCAGCTAATGATAGAGGTGGCAGTTTGTCTTTTGTAGATAGCAACAGATGAGAAATTTCGTTGATAGGAAAATATGGGGGAATGAGATGATACCTCTTCAGAATTCTTCAAATTGGTTCAGAGATGCTAGAAATATAAGGAATTATAACCCTGCGGTCTGTTGAAAAATCCTGAGGTGTTGGAACATAGGAGTCATTTATCTTCTGGATTTGATTAAGGTTATAACCATTAAATTCCATTAACGTTTTAATAGTGAGAAGTCCTTGTTGTAAGCTTGAGGGAGAGGTGCACACATTATGTGCTTAATTAAGTTATCAAAATTGTGTTATCAAGTCTTTAATTAATAGAGCACATAATGTGTGTTCCTCTCCGTCAAGCTTACAACAGGAACTTCTCACTATCAAAACGTTAATGGAATTTAATGGTTACAACCCTAATCAAATCCAGCAGATAATTGACTCTTATGTTCCAACACCTGAGGATTCTTCAACAGACTTCAGGGTTCCAATTCTTTATATTTCTGGCATCTCTGAACCGATTGGTAGAATTTTGAAGAAGTATCACTTCATTCCCACATATTTTCCTATCTACAAAAGACAAACTGACAACTCTGTCATTAGCTAGCATTTACCAGATACCTTGTGAATGTAATCTAACATATTTTGGGCAGACAGGCCATTCTGTGGAAAAAAAGAATTAATGACCATCAATATTATATTGAATATGTGAAACCTCAAAAGTCTGGTCTGACACAACATAGTATTGACACTAAACACAGTATCCAGTGAAATGAAGCTCATCTTCTCCATAGAAGCAGGTTTAAATATGAAGCCCTTTTACATCGGCCAAATCTGATTCAGAACGATTGTCTCTCTCTCTCTCCCAAAAGTTTGGGAGATTCTTATTTTATGTAACCATCAAAAATAGTGTTTTTCTAGCATGCGGCAACAATTTTTAATTGGTAAACCACTGACTGCTGTAATATTCCTTATATTCCCGTTTCTTTGATTTGCTCGTTTCTACGCACTGATGATGTACTGTTATTTTCAGTATGAAATATCATGTAATTTATTGTTTATAGTCATGCCTACAGGTACCTTTAAAGATTAGTGTTATCCTATTTAACTGTTTTATACATGATTAACTTTGACACCATACAGTACATATGCTCTTCTTGTGATGCACAAACTAAACTGAGAAAGTTTTGCATTGTGCATTTCTCATACATGCAGGCTACATGGCATACAAGGGCTTCAGTTGCCAACCCCTGCACTAAACTCTGCAAATTGCATTTCCTTAATCACTGTATGTACATATTCAACATTCCAGAGAATAGACCCCACATAGTGAATCATCTCTGGGTCCTTTCAAATATCTCATCATCCTTCTGAAAACCATATCAGTATACAGTGATCCATATGTGGCCTGATCAAATCTACCTTATACATTACAACCGCAATTTCCATAATTTTACAGATCAGTGTCATCGGCATCATTGCCGTAATCCGTTTTGCTTCCCTCACAGTTGAAGCAATTAGTTTCTTAAATTTAGTTCCTTCCACCATCACCTGCTGATCTATTATTTCTTCCACTTTCTCAGATGTATCTCTGCTAATTGCATACTCTGCATCCTATCTTTGCTTCCTTAATTTTAAAACATTACACTTTGCAACAATGAGCTGGTAACCCCATTTATTTTCTCACTCTGTCTATTCAGAGTGAGAAAGTAAGTGGGGTTACCAGCTCATTGTTGCAAAGTGTAATGTTTTAAAATTGTTAAACTACATTTGCTCTCTTCCTCCCTATAGTTCTTCATAGCATTGCATTATCTGCAAACTACTGCATATCCCCAATTCAGTCCTTCCCCAATATCACTAACATAATAGTTAACAACAACAACAGACCCTTGAGACACACCATTAGTGACCTTCCTCTTCCAGGATATTTTCATTCCACTACACTACTTCTGATACCTATCAGACAAACCAATCTCCAGTTGAATGCACCAATCTGTTATCCATTCCCATCTGTTTTCAGTTTAATGACCAACTTGTCAAGTGGCAATATATCAAAGGCCTTTGCAAAATATAAATATACCATGTTTATGCATCTCTCTTGTCCAATGCATTTGTCACCTTGTTATAATAAATAAGCAGATTGCTAAAACACAATCTTCCTTTAGCAAACCCATGATGTCCATCAAAGAGAATGCTAGTATTAACAACACAGTTTTGAATCTTGGTGCTAACTAACCTCTCCAACACTCTAATCTCCAGACATTAATTTGCCAATAATTTGAAAGTAGTCTAATTGCTTCCCTTCTGAATAGAGCTATTTTGCCCTCTTTCCACTGCTTTGGAACATGGTCCAGTCTAAGTAAGACTCATATTAATTAACTGCATCAAGATAGTTGATAACTCCCTGTAACATTCCATCAGAATACCTGGTAATATATATCATGAAGTCCTACTGTCTTATTAACCTCTATTTTATTCAATTCCCCATATACCTCCTGACTTCCCATTGTACTCATTCTCTGCATGATGTCGCATTCACAGGATGAAATACCTTTATGAATTGTCCATTTAATATATCAGTTGTATTCTCCATTGATAACATTCTATCATTTTCAACAGCCATTATCCTCCCTTCCATAATTATTCTTTCTTCTCCTGGTCACATATCAAAAGACCTTCCTAAGATTTTTTTACCTCATTTCTTTTGCCATCATTACAAACCTTGTTCACCTACTCATGCTGCCTCCATACCTTCTACCAGGTTGCATGCTTCACATCATCATTGACCCATTTCACACCTACCTTATTTTACCTCCTGATCCTTGAAATACATTCAGACAGTGTTTCTGCTGAATAATTCTGGAGTGGTTCCTAAGCAGAATTGATCTCCTTTCCATCCAGTTCCTCATTTCATGATATAGCTACAAGCCATCTCCTCAGCTTTTCATAAACACATGTTATTTAGACCATTCTCACCTGTTTTTGTCTTCTTCATTTTAGTAACACCAATTCATTGATTCTTCTTCTTCTTTATGAATTATAATTCTTCTGCTAGTTCCACTTTCTTTTCATTGTTATTTCTTATATTGATGGTGCATGTCTTGAATTCTGCTGATGTTGCTGATTCTACTGACTAAGGAAGAAGTAGAGGAATTTATCTGGTCACTAGAGATGGAAGCTGACTTAATGAAAACAGAATAGCTGGTCCTTGTTCAAGATCTAAAAATGGAGGAGAAGAAAATGAATGCCAGACTCTTATAAATATTTAGGGAAAATATGGAGAAAAAAGTGAAAATCTAATAATACTAGTAAGTACCTGCTGAATTTCTATTCATGACATGAACTAGTCATTACTAATATCTTATTCCATCACAAGGATATATGCAGATTCACATCATAAGAAAACAAACATGAAATATCTTATTGCCAATGTTGTTGTTAAGCATATTCAGGATGCAAGAATATACACTGCTTAGAAGTGAAGTCAATAAATACCATAATGTGAGGAACAAAAAAGCCACCTGGTTGGCTGAGTGGTTAGAATATCCACTCTCCAGCCAAGAAGATGCAGGTTTGAATCCTGCCTAAGGCATGGATGTTTGTGTTTGTCCTACTAACCATTTGCCATATGTACTGCTGTAACCTGTGTCCTGGCACAGTATGACCCTTGATGTCTCTGCATGATAAAAATCAAATAAAAACCTAAGCCCACCTTAATAAGATGTGGGAACTCCTTTCACTTCAGCAACAGTAGAAATCCTATGGGGTATAATTTTCACAGGTGTATGATAGCAATCAATGTGAATTTGGACCATTCTTCCTGTAGGCCTATAATGAGGACTGTTGTGAGGCAGGCATCCCTTGACCTCATGTGATGCTCTGATTCATCCCACAGATGTTCGATAGGGTTAAGATCAGGACTCTGTGGAGGCCAGCGAAGTGTGGTAATGTTCATGCCACAAACCATGCAGTTACAGCAGCAGCCTTATGATGCATTGCATTGTCTTGCTGAAAGAGACAATGGAAATTTTTCTACAGTCAGTTCTGTAGAAACACCACAAAGTAGGTAGCATTGCATTGTCCAGAATGTTGGGAGAATGCCATGAACATTCAACTCTCGGAGTTGAATGTTCATGGCAACACAAACAGAGGTCCGAGATCAAACTAGGATAACAGAACCATACCATCATATAGTAGCAAATAAATTAATCCAAACAAGTTGAATTTTTGTTAAGTTTTAGGTTTTTAGTTTGATTTTGTTTTTTATTAATATTACTACCCCCAAGACCTCATGGAGTTAAAGACTCATCTGGGAGGTCCTTTTATCTCTCTCTCACACACACACACACACACACAGCTCATCATACCTTGCCTTGAATGCATTCAAACTCCTTGCAGACATCACACTCTCAGGCAAGACATTCCAATCATTTACAACTCTGCACAAAAAAATCCTGCCTCTCACTCTCCTACTCACACCTTCTTTATACAGTTTTCAGGGATGACCTCTGGTTCTCCCACTATTTTCTGTAGAACTTCTCCATCATTGATCCTATAACAATCCCTTACCAACTTGTAGGCCTATCATATCTCCCCTCTTCCTCCTGTCCACCAGACTCTGCAAATTACATCTTCTCAATATTTCCTCATACTCGACACTCCAGAGGTCAGAAACTACCTTAGTCAATCGCCTTTGGACCCTTTCCAACATCTCTTCATTCTTCTGAAAACCATGTGACCAAATCTGGGCACAATAGTCCATATGTGGCCCAATCAAAGCCTTATACAACGGAACAAGAATCTCCCTACTTCTACACGTCAGTGTCCTCCGCATCATTCCCAGAAGCCTTTGTGTTGTCTTCACAATTTTGGCTATGGTCCCCTAAATTTCAGATCCTTATCCACTATCATCCCCCAGATTCTCTTATTTCTTGCACCTCCAACAATATATCCTCACCAAGCATAAATTCTGCATCCCATCTTTGTTTTCCAAATTTTAAAACCTTGCATTTTGCAACATTCAACTTGCATCCCCATTTCCGTGCCCAGTCACTCAATTTATTGATTCAATAAATTGGAAATTAATAATGATTTAATTTTTTTCATGTAGTACTATCATATCCTGTACATCCCTTGAGGGTACATGGCAGGAATTTGATGATGATGATGATAAATTGAATGATTAAATTCAATATTTAATGATTCAGGTCTTCTTGTTTGGCCACAACATCTTCACTACCCTTCATGGTTCGTCCCAACTTTGCATCATCTGCAAACAACTGAATATCTCCATCCAAATCTTCACCTATATCATTAATATACAAATTAAACAGTAATGGCCCCAAAACAGACCCCTGAGGCACTCCACTGGTGACTTTCCTTTTCCTGGATATCGCTCCCCCTATACACAACTTATTGATACCTATCAGATAGCCAGTCTCCAATCCAATGCACTAATCTAATATCCAACCCCATCCGCTCCAGTTTGACTATCACTTTATCATGAGGTACTTTATCAAAAGCCTTTGTGAAATTCAAGTATATTACTGTGTATTCTTCTCCTCTGTCCAAGGAAGCAGTCACTTTATTGTAATAAGTAAGTAAGTAGATTACTAAAACATAACCTCCCTTTAGCAAATTCATGCTGTCCATCAAATATGATACCATTGTTGTGCACCCAACTCTGGATCCTAGTTCTCACAAGCTTCTCCAACAACTTAACCACAACACCTGACACACAGATAGGCCTATAGTTTGATGCACCCAACTCTGGATCCTAGTTCTCACAAGCTTCTCCAACAACTTAACCACAACACCTGACACACAGATAGTCCTATAGTTTGATGCTTGAGTTCGATCAACTCCTTTATGAATTGGCACAATCTTGCCTTCCTTCCACTCCTTAGGTACTTGACTGAGTGCAAGACTCGTATTAAAAAAATATGTCAAGACAGTTGTCAACTCCCTGGCACATTCCTTCAGAATACATGGTGATATATTATCAAGTCCCACAGCCTTATTAACATCTAGTTTACTCAATTCTCCATACACCTCTTGCTCATTTACAGTCCGTCTCTCTTCCCCATCATCTACTGCTCTCAATCTCTCCACTAATCACATTCACAAGATTGAAAAACCTTTATGAATTGCTCATTAAGTATCTCCACCACACATTCTGCAACAGCTGTCTTTATACCATTTTCTCCAATCAATGCCATCCTTCCATAATCATTCTTTCTTTTGCTGGCTACATATCAAAATAACTCCTTAGGATTATTTTTGGCTTCATTAGCTAATGCTGTTTATACCTCTCTTTAGCTACCCTCACCAACCAAGTCACCCTCCTTGCCTGGTCTTTGTAGACCTCATGGAATTGGTTATTTCCACTTCTCTTATGCTGCCTCCACAATGCCCTCTTTCTCTGTATCGCATACTTAATCTCTGTATTCATCCATCTCACACCTACCTTATTTAACCTTCTTACCCTTGGGATACACTTAGACATTGCATCTACTGGATAGTTTTTGAAAATCCCCCAAGCTGCATTGATCTCTTTTCCAGCTAACTCCTCATTCCATGCTACACCTGCAAGCTGTCTCGTGAGCTCTTCATAATCACCCTCCCCCCCTCGTAATTCCACATATATCCTTTTCTCACAGAGGTCCTCACACTGCTAGCAACCACCCAGGTAATCACCTCATGGTCACTCTCGCCAATTGGTGTATGATTTGACACCTCATTTATAATTACATCCTCTGATGAGATGACCAAATCCAAGACCCTCAATCCTCGCATGCCCTCTGTTACATACTGTCTGAGGTAGTTATCCTTCAAAAACTCAAGAAACTCATTTTCTTTACTTCCAGTTGCTATCTCATCATTCCAGTCTATATTGCCATAATTAAAATCACGCATAATGATCATCCTTTTCTTATTTGCTTGACTAATTTGATTATACATTTCATTATCACCACCATCCACATTACCTGGTCTATAACAACATCCAACCAAGTATTTGATTCCATTCACCTCTATCTCACACCATACTGCCTCAAAACTACTGGCACTATTTCTTACTTGCATCTCTACTTTTTATGGACATAACTCTTTCTCTATCATCAATAGCATTCCCCCCCCTCCCTTTGGTTTTGTTTCACGATAGGTTTGGTTTCAGTTTACTATTTTCGTTTTTGGTTGACCGCTGTGTGTTTTAACTGTCTCTACAATGTTTACTAATAGTCTTATGTGTTTCTAATAGTGTAAACAAGTTGAAATTCATAGGGTTTTATTCATTTTATGTAGCATCTCCACGAAAGCATTTAAAAATATGTACTCTTTCTCAGCACACATCCATGACTCAAAGACAAATTATAATTTGTCTGATAATTATCAGTAAGTGTGGTGTTAGTTTGGGTAAATTTTTAAGATGTCAAAAAGGTTTAAAGAGACAGGTACTTTTCTCCTCACAGAAAAGGAAAATTTGGGCAAAAAAGGAAAACTACACTTACTCAAGATTGTTTATTAGTTAGGAAAAGCAAAGTGAATTCAAGATTTTCTGCTGTAAACTAAATAGAGACTTGACAGCTAGTGGTATTAATGTTTCTAACATAGTCCATCGAAGATTGTTGGAAGCAGGGAGGACTGCCCACAGACCAAAAAAAGAAACAACTGGTGGTGAAGGCTATGCATAAAAAGAGGCTGGAATGGGGGAAAAGTGTATAAAGATTGGACTGTTGAGAAGTAGAAGAAGGTCATATTCTCAGATGAGACCCATTTCTTTGTCCAAGGAAAGTGTTTGCAAATCACTGACTGAGAAGACTTCTCCGTCCCAACCTTCAAGCAGACAGTTCAGGATTACTTTGTGCCTTTTGACAGTTTGATGAAAAGTGACCAATATATAAAAATATTGGAGAATATTCTGGGTCATATGCTCAGATGAGACCCATTTCTTTGTCCAAGGAAAGTGTTTGCAAATCACTGACTGAGAAGACTTCTCCCTCCCAACCTTCAAGCAGACAGTCCAGGATTACTTTGTGCCTTTTGACAGTTTGATGAAAAGTGACCAATATATAAAAATATTGGAGAAAACAGTGGTCTCACAGATTCTGAAAGACAAAGAACTCATCCTCCAACAGGATCTCACTCCATGTCACACTTCAAAAAAAAAGTGTGTTTCCCAAAAATCACAGCATCTAATATTGCTTCACTGGCCAGGTAACTCTCTTGACATTAACCCAATAGAAAATCTGTGGGCCATAATGAAAAAGAGACTTGGAAAATTAAATTGTGATACAAAAGATAACTTAATACAATCCAGTATAAAAGTATGGTTTCGAGATGCAGAAATAAGAAAAATGTGTTCTATGTTGGTAGAGTCCATTCTTTACCAAATTAAAAACCTATTAGGAACAGTGGAGCACATATAAATTATTAGGTAAAGATGGAGTTTAATTTTTGTACTTATTTTCTTGCACAATTACAATTTTTCTTCAAAATGTGAGTGTTCAGATTAATTTGTTTGCTACTGTACTATCACCTCCAAATTTCATAGTTCGGGTTACACACTCTGGTAAGAGACATTCACCGGGCAACTGTCACATCCACACCCATCCATTTGCTCATTAGAGGGTATAGTGTGATTTGTCACTCCATAACACAGCTTTCCGAGCTTTCACATCCCACTGCACACCCTCTTTGCACCACTGAAGACAATGCTACATGTTGGTTTGGGTAATGTGGGGCTTGTATATTACAGTCCTACCATGGAAGCCCATGTTGTGTGCCTCGGTTCTGAATGTTTTTGTGCAAATTCATGTTCTGGTCAATGTCCAGAAGTTCGATTCAACATGTCGCCTGATGAGTGACGGTTTTACATATTATTCTTCAAAGCACCCTACGGTCACATTCGGTGAGTGAGTTTGATCATCTACTGCAAAATTGAAGGAGGTGCAGGAAGATAATTTGATATAAAATTAGGCATAACACAAGAGCACACTATCTCCTCAGTTATTTGTCATCCATATGGATCACATTATGAAGGAAGGTGGCATTAAATCAAAATTCCAGATATTAATCTCCACTCTTTACTTTACTTCATGCAGATGATGTTATACTCTTTTAAAAAAAAGTTCATAACAAGCTTTCTGGAGTTATATGTGCATAAGTTGCATTCCTCTCTGCTATAAATTTTCCAGCATTATTTCAACCTAGAAAGATAATCAAATAAATAGTGTTATTACTGCAATTTTTAAAAAATATCACAAAAAATTGCAAAACATATTGAAATGCAGCAAACAATTGCAAAAAATAATAAAAATATACATAAAAAAACAACATGAAACTTTCAATGAAAAGCACTTTCACATCCATTTCACCAATATACAGACATCAAAACCTGATTTGCTTTTCCTTACTAAATCAAAGTTTGGTCACCCCTACTGCTACAGTTTATATTGGCCATCCCAATTGCATCATATTATTATTATTATGTGACACTTCCAAGGACTCATTGTGGAAAGGCACACTGCTCCACTACAACTCACTGTCTCCCTTACTTAATCCTCCAAACTACACAACACTACTACCATCAACAGTGCCACGATAGCTACTGAAGGCATCATGCATGATGCTTTTAATGACAAGGGAGGAACATGTGCTTTTTTTGAGCTCTGATATTCTTTCCCAAAGATTAATAAACTGGAATTCCTTTCAGATATGTCTGTACAGGCTTTTTGGCCCAAGATTTCCTTTCTTCATTCTAGCCTTCATTTATGCCTTTCATCTCTGAAAATTGATTTCAGATATGAAATCAACTTTAGTGTAGAATACTAAATAATCCTTATTGCTCTCCCAAATCCTGGAACTATTTTTTGACCATCTCCTCTTGCAAATACACTATAGATGTTTGCTCTCCTCTTAGCTGACTCTAGTCATAACCTTATTTGTTTTTCATATTTTCCAAGTTGTTCTTCCAACCAGTCTCACCCTCTTATTCTGTGGCACTACAGTTTTCCTTTAGGATGATATCTGAGATTTCTGTACCTCTTTTCCATAGTTTGATTACCATATCTGCTCCCTTGATCCAAATGCCTGCTCTGACAAAATTACTTAAATAACCCTTACTTTAATTATGTCCTTCATTCTCCACTCCACTGCAAACATCCTGACATCTATCTAAGCCCCAGTTTTCAAATGTGCCAAAGCAATCCAAGATAAAAATGTGTGTGTGTGTGTGTCTGTCTGGCCTGTCTGTCTGTCTGTCCGTCCGTCCGTTGTATACAGAAGAGGGCAGTCTGCTTAACAGATGATCCCTATTTATTCCGAGCCCCCTCCAGTCACTTTCTTTTAGTCATTCTATTTCTGCATTATGTCTTTTTTACAGATATTTTCATGGATGCTGCTCCACCAAACTGATAACAACCATTCCTCTGCTTTCCTCTAATCATGCAAGAACACAAACAGCCACTGGTCAACATCCATACAACAGTTCAACTCCAACCTCTTATCTTATGCCTGCATTGTTGTGTTACAGGTTTTGTGGCCTCTCATTTGCCATTGGTATATAAAACTAAATTGATTAACAGCTGTGACAAATTTGGCATGAAAATCTTCGATAAAAAAAATAAAAAAAATTTAAATAGTCAGGAATATGGAAAATATCACCTACATCCTGAATGGAGAACTTAAGAATAAAATATAGCAGCTGTTAAGTCTGAATTTTTAGTGAATATGGATATAGTCAACAGAATCAGCAATGTGCTTATGTGATGGGAAGTTAACTGAACAAATTTATATAGATAAGAGAAAAATAAATCAAGCTATATAACAGTATGTTGGAGGTTTAATGGATTTTTTACAACACTCAAAAAGAATTAAAATAGAATTTAATACTTCCTATATTTCGTCCTAGTCACTAGGACGAAAGGTTATACTTACGTATGTATGTAAGTATAACCTACACACAGCATATAAGCCCTACCGCAAACTGGCTACCCTTATCCGTTCTACGAAAGATCAGCTCCCTCCTCTCTCTCTGCCTGGAGTTTACAAAGTACCCTGTTCCTGTAAGCTTGCGTACTTTGGACAGACAGGCAGATCAGCATCCATCCGCCTAGAGGAACACAAGTCGTACATCGTTAAACACAACTATGGCCATTCAGGCTTGGCTGACCATGTTTTGGACACCACCCACAGAGTATCATGGAAGAAAACCACCATGCTCCACCACAGCAAATTCAAGAAAGAGAGACTTTTCTTAGAAGCAGCAGCAGCTCTCAAAAACCAACCAAATCTTAACAAATACGGTTGCATTAAGCTTCCGAAGATTTGGGAAACAGTCATCACCAGAGGTCCCACCTTACATTCCAGGCCACCTACAACTGCCCTTAGAGGGCGCTCCACCTAGATAGGACTTTATTGTCACCCACGTGGTTGGGCTTAGTATTGTAAGTTTTTGTGTGCATGTTACATTAATTGTCTTTGTAATCCCCGTAGATGTCCTAGTGACTAGGACGGAATATAGGAAGTATTAAATTCTATTTTAATTCTTTTTGAGTGTTGTAAAAAATCCATTAAACCTCCAACATAATATATAACAGTGTTTGAACCATTTTAACTTATTGATCTGTGAGTTGGATTAGAAATAGAACAATTGAACAAAAACTAGAGACCATAGCATCTTCAGAGAAATTAGGGGAGTGTTAAGATGGTGTCAAAAGCAGAATAATATAAAAAAATAAAGTTATTAGAAAGGAACTTGATATTTTTAGCATTTATTAATGTGTGAGTAGAGCTAATATAAGGTGGTATGGCCACTTAAACAGAATGGGAGAGGAAAGGTTATCAAGAATTTCATGTGAAGGATGGCATGAAAAATATCCAGAGGGATTGATGCAATGTGATACACCTGAAAAGACTGAAATATAATATCTGACAGTATTGAAGTCCTGACAGTAACAGATTAATTTTGAGGAACATTATTGATAATTAGTAATAATGGAAACTCATCATCATCATTATTATTATTCAGGCCTCTATGGAGTCAAAAGAGTCATCATGGGAGGTCCTTCCTAACAAACACAAAGTCTATCATACCACTCCTTAAACTCATTGACCATTCTCGCTCTCACCACTAATTCAGGCAATGCATTCCATGGTTCGACTACCCTCCATGCAAAGAAACCACTCCTCACCCGCTTGCAAACAGTCGTAACTTCCAGGGATGGCCTCTTGTCATCACTTCTTCCTGCTGTTCAACCAAGCGAAAGAACTTCCCATGACCACCTCTGTACACTGCCTTGAGAGTAGATATCAGGAATACAACAATAAAAAATCTTATGTCTGTAATAATTAGCAGAAAATTATTATAGCTGCTTATACATCTAGGATCAAATCTGTTTTCCATTTTAAACAGTATTTACCACTTGCAACTGAGATTCATAGAAAAATATTGCATTGGCATTTGAAATATAAAGGCTATGCTTCTCCCATTTTTTACAGTGGAGTAGTTCATGATAGGATTATTTGTGCAATGATAATACAAAAGAATAATTAAGAAATTGAATTATCAGACATAATATGTTTAGTATGTACTATAGTATAATGAATCAAATCTCTTATGATCAAAGCTACCCTCCCCCCCATTTTTACAGTGGAGCAGTTGATTAATTTTAAATAATAATTAAATAAGGGGTCAAAGCTGTATAACTGACAGGAGACCTCCACATAGCCTTTAAAGGAATGCGGAGAACCGACCAGGGCTTCTGACCTAATGTCCAATCCTCACCTTCTCGTGGTGCACCCTGTTGGGTATCTACTTGGATACTGAACGAACGAGGATGGGCTGGCAATTTGGGATTTAGCCGACCAAATTGTATTCTTATTGGTTAAACCAAAATATAAAAAAAAATGATGGTACAACATGACAAAATTTCATGCTGGCTGGGGCGTCGCCTGGTTAAACAAGGCCCCCGTTGTTTTCGCCAGGGAACCAGGCGAACAGCGAAAAGTCAGCTACTGGAACAAATCTGAAAACAAACCCCAACTCAACATCATCAGAGTTAAAGATCGGTACTATCAACGTAAGAAGCCTGAATAGCAAAGAAATGGAGCTGGCTGAGGAATTAGATGAGTACCAGATCGATATAATAGGGGTGACTGAAACAAAAAAGACAAAAACTGGTGAGATCTTTCTGAGCAATAAATACAAAATGTTATATTCAGGCAATGACAATCAAGGAAAAGAAGGAGTAGCCATAGTATTCAACATAAAATACAAGGCTGATCTTCTTGAATGGCAGGCAATCTCAAGTAGAGTAATGTGGGCAAATATGAGAATGGGGAACTGGACAATGAGACTTATTTGTGCCTATGGTCCCACAGAAGGTTCTACTAAAGTAGAAGTGGAAGAATTTTTTGAAGCTTTAGAAAAAGCAACTGACACAATGAAAAATGAAAAGTTGATCCTTGTTGGGGATCTAAATAGCAGAGTAGGAAATGATTGTGAGACATACAAAAATATTTTGGGAAAATTTGGAGAAAAGAGCAAAGCTAATAATAATGGCAAATATCTGTTGGATTTCTGCTCAGGACATGGACTGGTTATTACTAACACCATGTTCCAACATAAAAATGTGCACAAATTCACATGGAGAGAAGAGGCTAGGAATAAGGAAAGTGTCATTGCACTATGTTATTGTCGATGGTGATGTTTTCTCCCTGGTGCAGGACACCAGAATGTACAAAGATTTTGAAATTGGAAGTGATCACTATTTAGTCTTGAGCAGGATAAAATTGAATTTCATATTGAAAAGAATAACATGTAAGAAAGTTTTAAAGCAAATAAAAGTTGAGCAGCTCTCAGATGTGAACTGTAGACTAAAATACACAAAGATTTGAAGAAAAATAGAAAGAGTTTGAGAACAGGATTCAAACCTTGGAGATTCAGTGCCAAACTCTGAAGAAAACATTGATTGATTCTGCCAGAGAGGCAGGTGGTGAGGTTGTCTGCAAGGATAAAAAAAATCAGAACTCCCTGGTGGACACAAGAAGTTAAAGAGTCAGTGAAGGAAAAGAAGAAAGCATATCAAAAATTTCTGTCAAATAAGTCAGCTTGTGCTCTTAGAGAATACAGAGACAAATGCAAGAATGCTAAACACTGTGTAAAACTAGCTAAACAAAAGTCATGGGAGGACTTTGGCAAGAATATAGAAAATAAATATCAAGAAGGTGGCAAAATATTCTGGAGGTTGTTGAAGAAACTTAGGAATGGAGGAAAGAGTACTGTAAAAGGAGTTAGAGATGATAAAGGTGACATGAAAACGGTAGAAAAAGATATCCTTGAAGTATGGAGTTATTACTTTGAAAAACTGCTAAATGAAACAAGCAGTGATGACAGCACAGTGGCAAAAAACACTGACCAGGCATGCAGTCAGGAATACATATCCATACTTGAAGTAGAAAAAGCAATCAAAGGCTTGAAATGTGGAAAGGCAGCAGGAGTAGATGATATTCGACCAGAAATGCTGAAGTATGGTGTTATAAAAGTCTTACAGTGGTTGCACTGCATAGTTCAGAAAGCCTGGACAGAGGGACGAATTCCCGATGATTGGAGTAGAGGTCTAATAGTACCCATATATAAAAATGGAAATAAAACTGAATGTGAGAATTACAGAGGTATTTCCCTACTGAGTGTTCCTGGCAAGATCTATGCAAGTATACTTGAGAAACGGTTGAGAAGAATTGTGGAAGAAAAGCTTGGTGAAGAACAAGCTGGATTCAGTCCAAATAGAGTCTGTCACGATCAGATCTTCACTTTACGACAAATAGTCGAGAAAGCATGGGAATATAACAAAAATCTGTATTTAAGTTTTGTCGATTTGGAAATGGCATATGACAAGGTACCAAGAGAGAAGCTATTCAATACACTGCAGTTATATGGTGTCAATGGGGCATTATATCAAGAATACTTAGTCTGTATTTGAGTTTTACAAGTCAGCAGTTAGAATTGAAGGAAGTACAGGAAGATGGTTAAATGTTAAATCTGGTGTCAGACAAGGATGTACATTATCCCCTCTGTTATTCATTATCTATATGGATCACATTATGAAGGAAAGTGGTATTAAATATGATATCAAAATTGGAGATGTTAATGTCAGTTCTTTGCTTTATGCGGATGATGTTATACTTCTAAATAAATCTGCTACAAGTTTGCAAGATTCCCTGACTAAATTGAATAACTGTTGCAATAGATATGGTATGAAGGTCAGCATTAAAAAGACAAAAGACAATGAAAATAGGTATAATTGTTGAAAATGTCAACTGTGTTGTGAATGGGGAACCTTTGTAACAAGTAAAACATTTCAGCCACTTAGTCATGATTTTTACTGAAGATGGTAAATTAAATATAGAAATAGACAACAGAATCAGCAAAGCTGGTAAGGTGGGAAGTCAATTGAATAAATTCATATGGAATAAGAGAGAAATTAGTCAGAACACTAAATTAGCTGTATAGAAGACAGTGTTCAAACCAGTTTTAACTTATGGATCTGAGAGCTGGGTCAGAAGTAAAACACTTGACCAAAGACTAGAGACCGCAGATATGAGAGTCCTAAGAAAGATTATCGGTGTGAACAGATGGCATCAATGGCAATATCATATTAAAAACGAGGATATTATGAAAGAACTTGACACTCTCAGCATCCAGGAATGCGTTAGCAGAGCTAATCTCAGGTGGTATGGTCACTTAAATAGAATGGGCGAGGAAAGATTAGCAAAAGAAGTGTTCTCTGCCAGGGTGGCAGCAAAACGACCCAGAGGAAGACCAAGATATAGGTGGATTGATATGGTACAAAGTGCCTTAGACGATAGAAATATAAGATCTGATAATGTTGGAGTCTTGACAAGTAACAGACTGATTTGGAAAGAAAAATTGTAGATAGGAAGTTAGTAATGATGTAATTTTTTTCATGTAGTACTATCATATCCTGTACACCCCTTGAGGGTACATGGCAGGAATTTGATGATGATGATTAAATAAATTATAAATTACACAATAACCACAGTAATTAACTTTAATGAAATGAAAAGTTCAGATATTTCGTAATGAAAATAACAGTACATCATCAGCAGCATCTAGAAACAAGCAAATCAAAGGAACGGGAATACGAAGTTTTACCAATTAAAAACTGTTGCCTCGCTCTAGAAATTAATATTATTAAAAATATTATAATAATATTATTATTTTTATTAATAATAATAATATCATTATTAAAAATATATTTTTATTGCTATTAAAAATATAATATTGTTATAATATTTTTAATAATATTATTTATTAATATTAATTTCTAGTGCACAGCAACAGTTTTTAATTGGTAAACCACCGACTGCTGAATATTTTGTATCCCCATTCCTTTGTTTGCTTGTTTCTACACACTGATGATGTACTATTATTTTCAGTATGAAATATCTGTACTTTTATTTCATTAAAGTTAATTACTGTGGTTATCGTGTAATTTATTATTTATAGTCATGCCACAGGTACCTTTAAAGATTAGGGTTAATTTTGCTATGATAATACAAAAGAATAATTAAGAAATTGAATTATCAAGCATAATATGTTTAGTATATACCATAGAATAATGAATCAAAGCTCTTATGATGTTACTGAGGGCTTAAATTCATGTTTATTTTAAAAAACTTCACTTAGAAAGTGAAGTTTTTTAAAATAAACTTGAATTTAAGTCTTGCTGTACCTTATTTTACAGCTGATCCTAATTGAGACTGTCAAAGCTTTTTTAGGCTGCTGAACCATTAAGTTGGAAAGTGGTCTGAAGGATCAGGTTTATATATATATATATATATATGTATTGATTCTATGCATGAGAGGTTGAAGGACCTTATGCACATCAGTGCCGTGTCTGAGGTGCAGGTGAGGTCAGATAGAAATTTACTGATATTTGTTTCAAAGAGTTGTAGCTATTTGGAAATAATTCTTGCAGTAGGCTGTTCTAGAGGACAGAAGTAGCTGGAATGAAAGAGGAAATCTATGAAAGAAGAAAAGAAGGTTCAATGTGTTGTTTAAAATGTGTAGGTGCACATTAAAGAGGTGCTTGGCTGCTGCTCTTGTATTAACAGGTGCAAAGTGGAGTTGCTCTGAAAGTTATAGTTTTAAAGTTCCTCATATTTGGAAAAATGCATTCTTGTATTCAAGCCAACCTTCTTCTTCTATCTTACAGAACCCCTGATGTTCTTTGCTGGAAGTTCTATCTTCTTTCACTTTTTTTTCTACCTTGAGCTCTGTCAGTCCAGCCTAGGATTCTTAGCCAAGTTGTTTCAGATATTATCCTCCCATCCCAACATTGCAGTGGACTTTCTTTAGATTGCTTTTCACTATGCCTGATCTTGAATTCTTGTTTACCATTCTTTCCTCACCCATTCTTCCCACATCTCAGTCTTCAAGGCTCTGATTTCATTAGTTAGTGAAAGGAATTCATTGAGTTCATGTAGCTCTTGTTTATGTCTTCTTCACCATTCACAATTGTGTTATCCTTTATAGGTCCAATTTTCCTCAAAATTAATCTTATTTGTTGAGAATCCAATGTTATCAGATCTTTTCTCTCTTCTAAGGCACTTTTTACTATGTCAATCCCTTGGCCTAAACCTTGTCTTCTTCTGGGTCTTTTTCCTGCCATCCTGGCAAAGAATACTTGTTTTGCGAACTTTTCCTCTCCCATATGGTAGCCTGTTCAAGTGTCAAGTCTGCAAAGCTTTTGCATCTTGGTCTATTATGTTCCAGGTTTCTACTTCATATAAAAATAGGTCTAATGATTGGTTTGTATATTTCTTTTTTAAATCTGCTTAAGAGAATTTTGGAAGATGATAAAGGATATAGTGAATGATAAGATATGTCAGGGGCATGTATTCTGGTTTCTATTTCTATACTGACTGAATTTATTATCTTAAGTTATCAATGTTCCAAAATATTTGACGGAAGTGGCATTTTTAAATTTCTGGTTATCAGTAGTAAATTAATTATTTTCTCCTTGGTTGTAGTTATTTCTGTATACTTTTAAATATTGTGTTTTATCCTGGTTTATCTGCAACAGTTTTGAATTTTCTGAATGTGTTTCCAATGTTTTACTTCTATAGGTTCTTCATTCAGAATGTAGTTGATGTTTTCACTGTTGCCTGTGTCTTTTTATTGCTGATTTTCATACCAAATTTATCACAGCAGTTTTTCAATTTAGTCAGGTAATGCAGACTTGTAGTGGATTTATTTCTGAAGTATAACTTCAGAAATATTTAGTATCTGAAATAAAGGAGAGGAGTTTTTGGCATTAGTCAGTTCGATTTGATCCAAAATTATTGCAGACTGGTTGTCAGAGAATGTAATGGATATTATATTTTCAGAGAAGATAGAGGAAATAGGGCAGGAGAAGGGGGGTATTATTAATGATAGTTGAAGAACTTCAACCATCAAAAAATAGAAGTTAAGGAAGATTGTAGATCTAAGGCAAATAGTTCATTTCGGGCAGTCTGGTATGAGATAGCAGGCAAAATATATTGTTGGATTCTGCTATAGATCTCTGGATGGGTCCAGAAGAAGATGTTGACAACATGCATCAGCAAATTAGCACGAGTGCAAGCGAGCAGTTATCATGGGAGACTTCAACTATGGGGATATAGACTGGAAGGAGGAAAGGGCACATGGCAAAATGGAATTTATAGAGTTACTAAGGCATGATTACCTGAAACAGCACATGATATAGGGAACCAGACATTTGAGAGTGTTGAATCTAGTAACAGCAGCAGATCTATCTATAACTACAGTAGCAACATAAAGCATTGTGGAAGGAATATAAACAAAAAAGTGATCAGCATGCTCATGAGCAATATAAAGCAGCAGTAAGAACTGTTGACTAGTAAGGAAAGCTAAATCAGATTTTGTGGGTGATTATGGAAGGATTACTTTACTCAATGCAGATGGTAGGAAAGTGACAGAAGCAGAAGAAATAGTTCAGTTACTAAGTGATCACTGTGCAAGGGTAAGTTGGAGCAAATGGAAATGGATGTGTGGATTGTGGGGGGGGGCTGATAGGCAGCTATCGGAGGATGGTGTGTGACAGAGTTGAATCAAGGCAAATGAGGGTGACTAGTGGAGTGCTCCAGGTCTCTGTACTAGGACCACTTTAATTTGTACATTATTAATATAGTGGAAGATTTGGAGGAGGACATTCAGTTGTTTGCTGATGATGCAAAATTAGGGAGGGCAATAGTGGATAAAGGCGATGCGATGTAGATATCTTACAGAATGATGTAAATAAATTGGCAGTGTGGTCAAAGTACAATGGTTGTCAATTCAGTGTTGTAAAATGCCTTACCAAATCCCTTTAGTAACTTATAAGTTACTAAAGGAATTCAGTAAGATTGTCACAGAAGAAATTTTTTAAAATATGGAGAGCGGGGGGGGGGGGGGGGGATGAGGGATCACACTTAAAAGTTGTTTAAGACTGGAGATAGTAAGTGTGTGTGGACTAGGTTCTTTATTTGAAGAGTGGTTAATGAGTGGAATGAATTGCTAGAGGTGGTTGTGAGCACCCGAACAGCGAATAAGTTTAAGATGTATGATAGGTATTGTGTTAATGGATAGTGTGGGTCTCACATGATGATGCTTTTGACTCCATGAAGTACCTGTCTAAATAATAATAATAATAACATCATCAACATAAAATAAAGAGCTGAGATTAACTACAATTTTGATATCAGGATTAATGCCACTTCTTTCATAGTGTGATCCATATAGATGATGAAATAATGTACACACTTGTGTCACACCTAATTTAACATTAAACCACCTTCCTGTACCTTCTTCAATTCTAACTGCTGACAACTCAAATATTGACTAAGTATTTCTTGATATAATGACCTATTTATGCCATATAACTGTAGCATTTTAAACAGCTTTACTCTAGCCACCTTGTCATGAGCCTTTTCCAGATCTGTAAAACTTAAATATAAATCCTTGTTATATTCCCATGATTTCTCCACTATTTGTTTTAAAGTGAAAATTTTTATCCTGAACCCAGCTTGTTCTTCTCCTCCACAATTTTTCTTAGCCATTTCTGAAGTATACTTGCATAAATCTTACCAGGAACATTCAGTACAGAAATTCATCTGTAATTTCTAAATTCAGTTTAATTTCCCTTTTTATAGTGGTACTGTGAGTGCTAGACTCTAATCATCTGGAATTTAACCCTCTGACCAAGTCTTTTGAATTATGCAGTGTGTTGCCAAAGGTCTTATTCCTCCATATTTGAGCATTTCTGATTGAATACCATCTATTCCAGCTGTCTTTCCACATTTCAGGTTTTTGATTTCATTTAGCAATCTTTCTAAGTAATTACTCCTAACATCTAGAATATCTTTATCTTCAATTTTCATGATAAGCAGAATGGGAAAGGAAAGATTAGCAGAACAAGTGTTCTCTATCAGGTTGGCAGGAAAAAGACCCACAGGAAGACAAAGATATAGGCAGGTTGATACAATAAAAAGTGCCTTAGAAGACAAAAATATAAGATCTGATAATGTTGGAGTCTTGACAGATAACAGATTTTCCTCCACAGATTTAGAGGAAAATTGTTGATAGGAAGTTAGTAAAAGTGTTTCATCTAGTACTATCATAATACCCTGTATTCCCCTTGAGGGTACATGTCAGGAATGTGATGATGATCAATTTTCATGTCATCTTGATTATCTTTGATTCCTTTTACAGCTCTCTTTTTTATTTCTAACCTTTTTCAATAGCCTCCAGTATATTTTGCCACCTTCGTGATATTTATTTTCTTTGTTCTTGCCAAAGTCTTCCCATGACTTTTTTGTAGCTAGTTTTACACAGTGCTTTGCTTTCTTACATTTTTCTCTATATTCTCTAAGATCACAAAACGGTGTGGCTACAGTATTTTGCATACCACATTCCAAAAATAATCAGAACACATATATGTACAGGGATTGATGATATATTAAATAACCTCAAAAACAATAATCATTTAGAGAAGATGGTATTAACATGGAACTATTCAAATATGTTGATAAGACTCTTAAATCAAGACGAATTTTTCCAAATAGATTGTGGGATGGGAAAGATCCATCAGAAGCCCGTTGGGGGAGATAACTGGAAAGACTGAAAATTATCATGGAATAAGGCTTCTCAATAGTGGTTACAAAATATATGCAAAAATTATAAAAAATAAAATAAACTAGTCATTACAGTGATAAGTTAGGTGAGTAAGAGCCAAATTGGAAACCAGTTTGATACTTAACTGATGTCTGGCAAGGCTCTCCTTTATCAACACTATTCTTTGATATATATATATATATATATATATACAGTCATACCCCAACTTACGCGAATCCAGAGTTAAACAGTTTCTTATATGTACGTATTCCCATCCTGCTTCACGCCTCACCACTAGTTGTATCTTTCAGGCGCCGGCTGCATTCGCCAGTGTTGCACATGCTGTGAACAAGCACTGTCGTATATCGGACGGTCTCCATTCATACACGATTTTTATAGTCTACAAACCTTGTGATTGTTTAATGTTATGCTCTTGATAAAAATTTTATCACATATAAAATAATAATGTCATCCAAAAGAAGCAAGTCTGATTCTTCTACAGCTAGCAAGAAAAGAAAAACATTGACTTTGGAAACAAAACTCAACATTATTAAGGATTTTGAAGGCGAAATGAAAATTTGTGAGCTAGCAAAGAAGTTCGATCTTCAGGAATCCACAGTAAAAACAATCATAAAAGAAAGGTTTACAGATTTTGGAGGACATAGATTCTAATGAGGAACGAATTATAGCCAAGGCAAGGAATAAAAAAATCATTAGCTTGCTATGAAGAAATTTTGCGTGACAAGAAAAAGACATTATGCTGTCAGACGAATCTATTAGATTTTATGAAACCATCGACGTTGAAATAACTTTCTTTTTTTTTATGTACGAAAAACTACAATTATGATTATATGTCTTAAAAAATATAGGTGTTTTTGTAAGCCTTTGGTCCAAATTGTATGCTTGTATATATAAATTACATGCAAAATTATACCCCGAGTTACACGAATTCGACTTACATGCTTTTTGTTGGTCCCACCTACCGTGTAACTTCAGGGTTTTACTGTATATACAGTCGGGTCTCTTTTTATGTGGTAGATATGTTCCACAGAAAACTGCATATAAAAAATCGCACAAAAAAGACCTAACTTACATTGAAAAATTAGGGATACGTTCAATAATTTTCTAAAACCGAAGTAATTAATTAAAATAAACCTAAAATCGCATAAAAAGTTTATAAAAATTCAAGAAAATAAGAATGCTTAACTTTGTTTTAAAGTTTATTCATTTAATTTTATTGAAAAGTAATACATTTTTTCATTGGAATTATCGTCGCTATTAGACAATATTCAGCAACGTTTGTGAACTGGTGCGAAATCACTTTCACCACCAGAAGAGATAGTCAGCACATCAGATCTGTATGGTAAAAGGCAATAGTTCTTCACAAACAGAATTAGCTTCATCCTCATTCTGTGCTGATTATTTTCTTCTGACAATGTAATCAGTGATTAGACTTTGTGATGAGGATTTTACTAATTTTTTATACAGCTCGCGATATCCAGACACAGTTCTTCAGCTCATGTTGGAATTTAAAGGCTCGTTTAGAAGTTGCGTTGTTAACAAGAAAATGATTTTCCAATTTATTGCACAGTTCAAGACCTTCTCAAATTATATTTGCAGTGAGGGGGATAGGTTTTTCTTCTGCCTCATTATTGTTGTCTGGATCTTCAATGATATCTAAAGTTAATCGATATCCAATAATATCATCGTCACTTAAGGCATTATCCGCAAGCATTTCGTTTACATCATTCTGGCTAAATGTATCAAAACCTTCTCCACCAATTTCACGTGCCAAAGTAATGATTTCAGCTGATAATGTAGATGTTTGCAACACATGCAGGCCAAGCTGCTTTCCAGCATGCATTTAAAGTTTGTGGTTTTATTTATGCATAGCAGATGCAAAATGATTTAAACAGTCCAAAATAGAAATTTTTTTCCAAATATCAGTTACTGTTAATAATTCATTTTCTAGTTTATCCAATATAAACTTAACATAATATTTTTTAAATGTAACAATTATGCCTTGATCTAATGGCTGAATAATGTTTGTTGTAATGGGTGGAAAAAACACTACCTGCACATTTGGATGTTCTAAATGCGGATCACTTGGTGCATTGTCAATAATTAATAAAACTTGAAAATTGAGAGTTTTTTGCTTCCATATATGTTTCCACTTCTGGTACAAAGCAATTATTGAACCATTCAGTAAATACAGCAGTTGTTACCCAGGCCTTTGTATTAGCCATCCAATATACCGACAGCTGTTTTAGAATCTTTGCTTTTTAGAGCACGTGGTCTTAGAGATCGATTTACTAGGAGGGGTTTCAACATTCGATCCCCCTGATGCACTGTTACAAAGTAACAACGTTACTCGATCTTTACTTGCTTTAAACCCACTTGCTTTTTTCTCAGACTTTGTGATGTAAGTTTGACTAGGCATTTTCTTCCAAAATAATCCTGTTTCGTCAGTGTTAAACAGTTGATTGGGACAATATCCACCATCTTCAATAATTTTGGCTAACTTCTCGTGAAAATTTTTGGCTGCTGCTTCATCTGCTGCTGTAGCCTCGCCTGTAATCTTCACGTTATGAAGTGCATTCCTTTTTAAAAACCCGGTTAGCCATCCTTTGCTAGCCGAAAATTATTTATCAGCCTGTGAAGCAGAAGTAGATGGCTCCTATTACTTCATCTGTTCATAAAAACCGAAGAGCTTTTTGTTTAATTAAATAACCACTTATAGGAATACTTGTTTGAATTAATTCTTCAATCCAAATTACGAGCGCTCAGTTCCTTTTTTCTAATAAATCATCTCTTGAGTACAATGATAATTTGGCACTTGGTTTTGTGCCAGAAATGACAGATTTTCTTATTGCAACTTCATTATTTTTAATGTGGCTGTGCGCTTCGCAACCATATGACTGGGGAAGGAGTGTCCCAAGTTTCATTCTCATTGAAGATGTGAGGAATTTGAGGATCTTCCTCAGCCATAGCCAAGTTAGCTGGTCCGGGGTGCAGACAGTAGGGATTTTTCCTGCCAGTTTATATGGCGTTTTTCATCCCGCAAACAGGCAAACCAGCCCCGTGAACACACACGGATCTACAGCCATAAATAATTAACCCCCCCCCCCCATGAGAGGGCTCAACTCGCCCCAATAGGGACGTGGGAGAAAAAGGGAGGAAACTCTATACGAATAAATAAATAAATTATTTTTAATTGCTCTTAAAGTAGATTTGCATAAATTAAAATGTTTACCAATCACTGTAGATTACTCTCCTTTTGCTAAGAGATCTAGAATTGCAATTTTCATTTCTAAAGAAATCGCTTTTCTTTGGTGCTTTTTTTATCTCCTTTGGGCCAAATTAAATCTTTAAAATAAAAATTAGCAAAATTTAGACTTAAGATAATGAAAAGACAAACACTTACTCACATGCAAAATTAAACTTCACGGACACTTACTGCTTACACGTTACTCACGTTATGCCAGAATGTGCTGTGACACGCTGTTCATTATGTACAATGGGGAAATCCCGAATTTGCATGAAATATGCACAGCATAACTTCAAAACCGCATAAAAAGAGACCCGAGTGTGTATATAATGACATTGTCAGACACTGACAGCTCATGGACACACTGTTATATACAGATGATCAAATACTCCTATATTTAATATGGAAATATCAACTGTAAAAAGCAGAATTATGGCTTTTCAAGGAAAGGAACCAATATGAAGTAGAAGATGTCATCATCTTTAGCTGTCTTTTTTTACAACAGAGAAGAAAATGACATTGGTAATAAAATTCAAAAGCACAGCAGGACACCTAAAATGAGTAATCAAGTTATTAATCCAACAAAAGTGCAGAGGCATACCAGAATTAAAGAATACAAGACATGAGACCAATACCATCAGAAAACAAGATGCACTCTGGCTTACATCGGTTGAAATTTAATTTATGAGAATTCAGGATATCTGTTACTGCACCACATGAAAAACAAAGATATAATAAACTAAATATGATACCAGTAATACATTATATTCAGCAATGTAAATAAAAATGGTAACAACATGTAAACAGAATGGACAGGACCAGGATACCTCAACAGTTTCTTTAATACATCCTTAGAGGAAGGAGACTACTAGGAAGACCTGCCAAGGTCTTCCTAGTAGTCTCCTTCCTCTAAGACTAGGGTCCCAGTGCACTGTTTGCACTGGGGCCCTACTGGACAGGATGATGATGATGATGATTTGATAGATTGCCACATGTCAAGATAGTAACTAAATTGGAAAGGATAGGATTAGATATTAAATTAGTAAGTTCAATGGATAATTGGCTTTCAGATACATCAACAAGGTGTATGTGAGGAAGTGGTATCCTGAAAAGTGATGTGCTGCAGAAGATCTGTTTTACAGCCATTATTGTTTAACTTGCATGAAACAGGTTTAAAGATTGAAACAGGTTTAAAGTTTTTTTGTTTTTTTTTTCATTTAGTTATACTATAAATTAAAGATGCCAAGAAATTATATATTTCATTTCATCCTTTATCCAAGTGTAAGCAAACAACGTTTGTGCATAAAGTCACTTAACAACTGGGCTGCTTGTGTATATAGAGGTTAATAACTTCACATCGATTGTCTTAATATTCCATAATGCAATGCACATACCTTACAGACATGTATAATTGTATGCATTATGGGAAGGACCACTATCTAGACCAGTTTCGATCCTTATTGAGGTCTCATCAATGAGAGCCAGACAAAATATGATACCAAGTTGAAGTAATGCAGAGGTCACATTTCCTACCTTCTTACTAAAATACTCTTAATTAGAGATAGATGTTGAAAGTTCTTTTCACTTTGTTATACTATAAATTAAACATGCCAAGAAATTATGTTCTTGGTTTCATCCTTTATCCAAGTGTAATCATACAAAGTTTGTGCGTGAAGTCACTTCACGACTGGATGAAACCAAGAATATAACATCTTGGCATCATTAATTTATAGTATAACCAAGTGGAAAATCTTTCAACATCTTACTCTAATCCAGTGTATTTAAGTAATAAGGTGTGACACCTTTTGACTACTTATATATGGAAATGTGACATGCATTATTCCAACCTTGATATCCCACTGATGAGACCTCAATAAAGGAAGTATCCAGTCGAATGACGATACGATCTCTTCTCCAAGTAATCAGTTAGTGCACATAACATCGTTCTCTGTGTCAACAAATTGGTGTGGATAAAAGGCTGCTATCCAGTATCAGAGGAGCCTGTGGCAATTCAACTACCCACCTCCTAGTTAATGGATTCCTGTCAGACCTCAAAATTCAAAAAGGAGTCAAGCCAGGTTACCCTCTTAGTCCGTCTCTTTGCATTGGTTCTTGAACCTTTCTTACAGGAAGTCAACAATACACATGCTGTGCAAGGAATAACTGTTCCTTCAACTATGAAGGAAATTAAGGTGATTAGCATATGCCAATGATGTAGTGCTTTTGTCATTAGCCTCTATATATAAATAGCCCAGTCATGAAGTTACTTCACATACAAACTTTGTTTGCTACTTACACTTGGATAAAGAATGAAACCAAGAATATAACTCGACCAGCCAAGTTGGCTGGTCGAGCGGTTAGCATATCCACTCTACAGCCAAAAGGCTGCGGGTTCAAATCCCGCCATGGGCATGGATGTTTGTGATTATCTTTGGAAATACCAGTGGTAGTAGTGGTGGTGGTCGGCAGTAGATGGCGTTGGTGTAGTATTAGTCAGTTGGTGGATTGAGTGGAGGAGACTGGAGTTGTAGAGCAGGTGCTCTCCCTCGATGAGTCTTTGGACTCCCTGGAGGTGTCTAATAATAATAATTATTATTATTATTTGGCATCTTTAATTTAATGAACTTAACCATATCCACTATTCCTTCTTATTTTTTGTGTCAGTTCAACAGAAATAAACAAAACACTTATCTCCCATGCATACACACTACCTCACTAAACATTTAAATTACAGACAGATTACAATAATGCTAATATTATTCCCTATACAGCTTTCATTTCCCATGTCAGTGCTGCTCTCCTTATCTACTCCCCTAAAAATCAGTCTGCCAAAGTTCTTTACACCTCAGAAAAAATAAAATATACGTTTGCCACCACAAATGTAGACACAGTCTAGTTTAATACATCATATGGAATTGGTAGTTCCACTACCGATTCCACACTTATGTAAGACAACTTCACTAACAATATTTTATCCACCAAAGTAAGCATCACAACAACAAATTTTTCTTTTCAAAAACAATTCTGTTCACCCCAAATGACTGGGAATTTGCATACATTCATTGCGAGCTGTCAGCAGTACACCCTGCGTTTTATCTAACTCTCATTTGCACTTATTTGCAAATGATGCATGTGGTACAGCACCCTCTATCGGTGAAAATCTGAAATAAGTTTTTTTTTCTCCCTGCCAAAAAAAAATCCCCCTCCTTGTGATTCACTTCCATGCAGACCGCACTCTAATATACAATTTTTCTCATTTTTATGAATTATTGAACTACCTAGGAACTTGTGGGACACCCTGTATGTAGTTTGATGAATTAAATAAGTAGTGAAAGAGAATTGGCATTGCCTCTGATGAAGTTGTTCAATCTAAGTCTCATCCAAGGGAGTGGAAAGAGGGTAAGATATTTCCATTACATAAGACAGAAGTAGCAGCAAACTACAGACCGATTAATATATCAGGAGTGGTAGTTAAAGTATTGGAAACATTGATTAAAGGTAAAATCCACCAGCTGGTGGATAGGGATAGAATACTCTATAGTGGGCAGCACATATTTATAAAAGGTAGAGTTTATTCACATTTTATAATGAAGTGACAGTGGAATTGGATAAAGGAACTGGCCACCATGGTACTATTCATGGGTACGAATAGAATACTCTATAGTGGGCAGCACAGATTTATAAAAGGTAGGTCCTGGCTTAGTAATTTATTCATATTTTACAATGAAGTGACAGTGGAATTAGATAAAGGAAATGGCCACCATGATACTACTGGAATTTGCAAAGGCATTTGACAGAATACCACATGGGAAAACTATTACAAAAGTTGGAGCAAATGGGTATGGATATGAAGCTAGTAGCATGGAGGTGATGATGCTGACAGACACACACACACACACACTAGAGAGTAGTATATAGTGGAGTGGAATCTAGGAGAATGAGGGTGACTAGCGGAGTACCTCAGTGTTCTGTACTAGGGCCACTATTCTTTAATTTGTATATCAGTGATATAGGGAAAAATTTGACTGGCGGGGGGGGAAGGGGGAGGCAATAGTTGATAAAGGTGATGTAGATATCCTGCAGGATGATTTAAATATAGAATAATTGTTGTCATTGTAATGTTGGAAGATGTAAGGTCATGCACTTCGGGTTGAAAACGTTGCATACTGTGTATCATGTTAATGGTATTGGATTGCAGAAAATTATGTGTAGGAACTTCAGGGTATTGGTGGGGGGAGTTGAAGTTCAGAGGACATATTTCAAAAGTTGGTAAAATAGCTCAAAGAATTACTGTTGTAACAAGTAAAGCTAGGGAAGTTATTATCTCTCTTTTTTTTAAAAAAACTATGATTTGGCCACATCTTGACTACTGCACACAGATTTGGTCACCTGGTTTCTTGAAAACCAGGAGGTGGTAGAGAGGATTCAGAGATGAGTGACCAAGCTGGTGACCACCTTCCAATCATTACTGCATGATCCCTTCCATTTTGATGTAAAGTGGTTACCTTAGTTTTGGATATATTCTGTGATGCTGTGACCACCTTTCTAATTCCACATGTAGTTTTAGATAATTATTTCTGAGTATCCACATAAATTCCAGTTTCTTAATTTACATGTCCTTTGCCCCTTTGAATCTACACTGCTTGGAAAGAAGTCAACGGACACCATAGTATGAGGAACAAACAGCCATGGCACCCACCGTAGGACCTCCTTTCATTGAGATGACTGCAGCAGTCCTATAGAGCATAGTTTCTACAAGGATGTGATAGCAATCAATGGAAATTTTGGTTCTGAACTGTTGTGGGGTGGATGTCCCTTCACCTCAGAGGCCAGTTAAGTGTGGTGATGTTCATAGACCATGCAATTATAGTATCAGCCTTATGTCACAGTGCATCGTCTTGCTGAAATAGACAATGGTCAATTCTGTACAAAAGCCACAAAGTAGGAAGCATTGCATAGTCCAGAATGTTCAGATACCCCTTGGAGTTCAATGTTTGTGGCACCACCACCACAAACAGAAGTCTTAGGACCAAACCAGGAAAAATAGGACTATTCCATCATACTGTCACCTCTGAATTTCATAATTGAGGTTATGCACTTTGGTAAGACAAGTTCACCAAGCCTTTGAAAAATCCAAAAAAATGACAATGTATGTCTTACCTTCGCCACTGCTCTGGTTACTCTATTGTAAAAGGTAAACAGATTACTAAAACAAGAGTACCTTTTAACAATCCATGCTGGCCTGCATAAATAATATTACCCTCATCTGCCCAATTCCGTATATGAGCTCTTACCAATTCTCCAAAATCTTAGCAGTTACAGAAAAAATGCAAACAGGCCTACAGTTTGATACCTACATTCTACCACCACCATAATGCCATGTCTTATCCTTCTTCCACATTCTAGGACCCTGCCCCATTGTAAGACTCATTAAACAGCCAAGTTCATGGCACAGTCAGTTCCATAGCACATTCCCTTAAAACACTTAGTGAAATTCCATCTAGTTTCCCTTCCTTATTGACATTTAGCATACTCATTATTTGGAATACATCCTTTTCATTTACTTCTAATACTTCATCACTCGTTATCCTTCTAGGAATGAAGCCTGTAGTACTACCAGGATGGAACACTCTAATAAAGTGATCATTAAATAGCTCAACTATGTCATCTCCTTTGGTCATAACCCAATTCCCATCTTCATCCAGCAAGATAATCCACTGACAATTATTTTTCCTTCTACTCAACACATAGTGAAATTGCATTGCCAGTCTCCTCTCATATTCTAATTTTTCTCTCCTTACAATACTAGTCACTTTGCTATTCTGAACCTTATATTCCTTATGCAGCTGCTCTCCACCTCTGTCTTTATATGCCTTTCATAATTTCTTTTTCTTCTGCAATTCCCCTTTTATTCCTTTTGTCATCCAAATTTCCGTTGTATAAGGCTTTGATTAGGCCACACATGAACTATTTGTGCCCAGATTTGGTCACCGGGTTTCAGAAGGATGAAGAGATGTTGGAAAGGGTCCGAAGGCAACTAACTAAGGTAGTTTCTGACCTCTGGAATGTTGAGTATGAGGAAAGATTGAGAAGATGTAATTTGCAGAGTCTGGTGGAGAGGAGGAAGAGGGGAGATATGATAGAGACCTACAAGTTGGTAAGGGGTTGTTATAAGATCAATGGTGGAGAAGTTCTACAAAGAATAGTGGGAGATCAGGGGAAAACCAGAGGTCATCCCTGGAAACTGTATAGAGAGGGTGTGAGTAGGGGAGTGAGAGGCAGGTTTTTTTCGTGCAGAGTTGTGAATGATTGGAATGCCTTTCCTGAGAGCGTGGTGTCTGCAGGTAGTTTGAGTGTGTTTATGACACGGTATGATGAGATATGTGCGATAAAAAGGACCTCCCAGATGAGTCTTTGACTCCATGAGGTCTTGGGGTAATAAGAATAATAATAATTTTGACTCAAAATAGCTTTATCTTCTTCACTCGAGGTATACAATCTGTCATTACCATCAACAATTTTTTCTTAAATATCTCCCATGTACTAAATGACCACTCTTTCTTTAATTTCCTTCATCCATTGTCCTGCTGCAAGCTGTTCCTAAATCTATTTTAGGTGCCTGCCTTATAATTCCACATAACTTTCTTCTGGTTTGATACCTTCACATGCCTATTTATCTTCCTAGTATCATCTGTTTTGGTCACCTTATTCCCATTTCCATCCAGCAAGATAATCTGTGCACTATCATTTTTCCTTCTACTCGATACATAGTGAAAAAAAATCCTTGGGATTCTCCTTGGATTGCAGTGCTAGTTTCCTCCCATATTCTAATTTTTCTCTAATTAACAAGACTAGTCACTTTCCTATCTTGAGCCTTATATTTCTCATGCAACTGCCCTCCACGTCTCTTTTTTATATGCCTTCCATAATCTCTTTTTTTCTGCAATTCCCCTTTTATTCCTTTTTTTCATCCATTTCACTCCAAATTTCTTTATCTTATTCACTCAAGGTATACAATCTTCCATTGGTCAACTACTTTTTCTTAAGTATCTCCCATGCACTAATGACCCTTCTTTCTTCAAATTCTTTCATCCATTGTACTACTACAAGCTGGTTTCTAAGTCTATGATAGTCACCTGCCTTATAATTCCACATAACTTTCTACTGTTTTGATACCTCCACATGCATATTCATCTTCTAAGTCAAGGAGCACACGGTCACTCTCACCAACGATGGGCAAGTGTGTCATCTTAATTACAATCAGATCCTCTGATGCTGTGACCAAATCTAAAACTCTTGACCCACATGTTCCTTCCACCATATGCTGCCTAAGACAGTTGTCCCTCAAGAAATCCCAAAATTCAGTTCTCTTATTGCCGCATGCTGCCTCCTTTGCCCAGTATATGCTGCTATAGATGAAGTCTCCCATAATGTTCACTTGCTTTGCAATTACCAAACTAATTTTCCTAAACATATCCTGCTCATCACCATCTACATTCCCTGGTCTGTAATAACATTCCACCAAATACCTTGTCTTATAAACATCTATCTCACACCATATATTCTCAAAGCCATTAGTGTTATTTTCAGTGAGATTTTCTGCCTGACAGCATACATTTCATCTCTTATCATGAGTAGCACTCTACAATCACCTTTACCTTCCCTATCCTGTCAAAATATGTTATACCCTTCGATTTTTACCCCTGTCAGAACATCCTTCTCAGTTAACCAAGTTTCACTGATACAAACAACCTTTAGAAAAACCGAATCAATCAATATCACAAACTCATTCCTTTTATTCTTAATGCTCCTAGCATTTGTATACAGAAAAACCAGTGTATTGTCAGTATTCTTATAGCCATTATTGCTCCCCTCATATTTCACCTGGCTCTGTAATATAGTGTACAACCTCTCATTTCTCAAGCTGCTGTTCCTACATGAAACCATCTCTGCTACATTTCACTTGTACAATTCTAATTTCCCTTCCCGAATATATTCACTTGCCCAGAAAACAACAATCTCTTCAAATGCTTGAGCCATTCAAATGTAATCCATCTCTTGCATACAGCTCTTCTATTCTCAAATGTACTTGATGCATCCACATATTCCAGACCTCCTTTCCTGCACATTCTTGCTGCCATCTCATTCATCATCACTGTTCTTCTCCTCCACTCCACATTATCGCACTGGGGGTAGCACACTCACTTTCTTTCCTCAGACACATTTTTGCATTACTATCTTTAACATCAATCTCAAATCTCGTGCGACGCAATTCATGCTACCTCTCAGGTCATTCATCCCGATCATTACTATGATCGGGATGAATGACCTGAGATTCGGGATGAATCACACTTTCATCCCTCTTTATTGCCATTGCCGCACTCTCTATCATTCCACTAGGCAAGTACTCTACTCTGCACATCCCAAATCATCGAATCTCCATACATGATGAATGAACAGATTCATTCATCCTTCTCTCTCTGGAATCCCTGATTCTTATGGCTTCCAATCTCTCCTTCTCCCACTCTCCCCTCCCTGTCACCTCTCTATCCCTTGCTTGCACACACTCTTGTCTTTCTGCAATTTTCCTCTCTGTCACTCTCTCTCTCTAATAAGCTATACCCTTTCTCTTGCCTCCCCCCCCCCTCTCTCTCTCTCTCCTTTGCTCTCTGATGCCATTCTCTTACACCTACTCTTGTTCCTCTCACACTAGCCAACCTCTGTATCCTCCCAAGATCTTCATTCATGCTCCTCAACTCAGGCTTTCATTCCTTCCATCTCATTTCACAGGAGTTCTGTTTCTCTCTCCACACATTCTACTATTGACATTCACAAACACAATCATGGCCATCGGACATACCATCTCTGCCTGCTAAACTGTACAAGGCTAAATTTATATGTAAGTCTTTAACATTCTCTCAATCCTTGAACACACACACACACATCTAGTGTCCACAAATTGAAAATCACCCATTTCCGAAGCACTATCTCTACTTCTGCTAAATCCTGAGATTGAGACACTTATGTCTCCCACTGCCTACATTTCATGCACACATACACATTCCTGTCTCGTACCTGCCACATTTTTAAACAATGTTCATCATCATCAATTGTTCCTCTTCATCAATCAGGGCTAATCTTATGTAGTATGGGCACTTAAACAGAAATGTATTGTAAAGGTTAGCAGAACAGGTGTTTGATGCTAAGATGGCAGGAAATATTCTATTATTCATTGTTCGTCATCATCAATTTCCTGATGTGTACCCTCAAGAGGTGTTCAGCTTACTGTAACAGGAATAGATGAATAAGTTTACAATATTAATAATTTCCTCAATATTTTCCTCCAAATTAGCGTATTACTTGTCAGCACTCCAGTGTTGTTATATCTAATATTTCATGCTTCTAAGACACTTCTGACTGAATCAATCCACTTAGAAAAGTCTAAGTCTTAGAAAAGACCCACAAGAGGTCTTTTTCCAGACATTTAGGCATCAAACACCTGTTTTGTAACCTCCGTTTAACATTTCTGGTCAAATATCATGTACTCCAACTGCCTTTCCACATTTTAAATTTTTGACTACTTCTACCTCAGATATTGATATGCACTCCCCTTTATATTCATCTTGAAAATGTTCTGATATGGTTCTGTCACTGCTTGTTTCATTTAACAGTTTCAAAGGAGTAATTACTCCAGACATGTCACCTTTATCATTTTTGATTCCTTTTACAGTACTCTTTCCTTCATTTCTAAGCTTTTTCAGTAGCCTCCAGAACATTTTGCCAACTTCCTAATATTTATTTTCTATATTCTTACTGAATTCTTTACATTACTTAGCTACTTTTACTCATAGCTTAGCTCTTGTACATTTTTATCTGTATTCTTTTAGGGCATCTGCTGACTTATTTGTTAGGAAGTTTAGGTATGCTTTCTTCTTTTCCTGGATTGCTTCTTTAACATCTTGTGTCCACCATGGCATTCTTATTTTTCTATCCTTGCAGAAACTTTGCCACATGCCTCCTTTACTGAATCAATTAATGTTTTCTACAGAATTTGCCACCGAGACTTCAAGGTTTGGTCCTTATTTTTGAACTGTTCCTTTCTTTCTTTCTTCAATAATGTTTGTATATTTGAGTCTACAGTTCACCTGTAAAAGCTGCTCAACTTTAATTCTTTTTAAAACTTTCTTATACTGTTCTTTTTAATGTGATGTCCATTTTTATCCTGCTTAGTACCAAGTAATGGTCACTTCTAATTTCATATCCTCTGTACACTCTTGTATCCTGAACGAGCATGAAGATAACACTATCAACCATGACATAGTCAATGTACAAGGCTAAATTTATATCGAAACCAATCTGGGTAGTGGCCCTTCCCTTAATGCATAGCATTATACATGTCTGCAAGGAGATGTGCTTTGCATTATGGGAGATACTAAGACAAGTAGTGATGAGAACTTGGTCCACCTTTACCACGAATTGCCTCAGTCCTGAAGATACTTCAGGTGCAAACTTTGTTTGCTTACACTTGGATAAAGGATTAAACTAAATTTATAATAGTCTAACCAAGTGGAAGAAAACTTCCAACAGCTTATTTCTTGTGATTTCTCTCCATGTAAGCTTGTGCACATCTTTATGTTGGAACATGGTGTTAGTATTAACTAGCTCATGTCCTCAGTTGAAATCCAACAGATACCATTATGTTCATTACCAAAACTATTAACTTTTTCATTTCTTTATACTATAATAGCATCACTCATATATAAGAAAACATGATTGTATCACTTTCTCATCAACCATCTCCTTAATTATCCTATAATACTGAGTTCTTTGTTTTCCTTTCAGATTCTTTTGTACTCTAATCTGTCTTCTCTTTCCTTCTCTACTCACAAGACATTTCTCCAGGCTCACAAGCACATGTCTTATGTCAGGGGTGTCCAGCATTTTCAGGTTTGTTCAGGGATGTCCAACCTTCTTCCAATGTGGCCTTGGGCCACACATAAAATACACTAACACTAACAAAAAACGTAGAATGTATAGTTAACATATTTAAGTAATTTAAACTTCATTAATTCATGAATTTTTTATTATAAAAGTAAAAGACAAGACAGCAACGTGAAATTAGCGAGATGTTTGACATTGTTTTTGAGACACTAATGCTTTGATATTTGGTTCGATGGAAGTAGTTGCAATTCTCAGTGAGTTCTCAAGGTGCTCATCAGATATTTTGGTTCTAGTTTTATTCTTCGTGTGCTTTATCCTTGAAAATAGCTGCTCACAAATGTAGGTGCTTCCAAATAGCGATGACATGAATAAGGCATGATTGTGAAGCGAGGGATATTTTTCTCTGGGAAGATATAGCTTATAGAAATCCAGTAAAGAGACATGATTAAATTTTTCTTTAAGTTGAATGTCAGATTGTAGCTCTATGCATTCCATTTGAAAATTGGCAGGTAATATGTTTATGTCGACTGAAAATGGAATCGCAAATATATCAAAAGATTGATGATTTTTCCGGAAATCTTGAAACCTCTTCTCAAATTCCTGTATCAAATCGAAAAGCAAAGCTGCATATTTTTCGTTGTTCACAGGACCGTGTTTAGCCAACACGTCGAAATGCATAAAATTGTTTGCCTTAATTTGAGATTGCCATAGTTTCAGTTTCATTTTGAACGCTCTTATAGTTTGAAACATTGTATTGATCAGTTGGTTTTCACCTTGAAGATGCATGTTTAACTCATTTAAATGTGCAGTCAAGTCTACTAAAAATGCCAAATCTGTGAGCCAGTTTTCATCGTCAAGTTCTGGCACAAATTTTGTTTTGGATTCCTTAAACGACTTGATTTCATTTTGCAAATCATAAAATCTTTTCAACATTTTACCTCGACTTAACCATCTTACTTCCGAAAAGTAAATGATGTCCCCATAGTCAGCATCCATAAATTTAAGGAATTCCTGGAATTGGCGATGATTCAATCCCTTGACCCTTATGAAATTTACAGCCTTGATGACAATCTGCATGACGTTATCCATCGTTATCGCTTTTGCGCATAAATTTTCTTGGTGTACTATGCAGTGATATTTCATCATACTTAAATTTTGGGAGGCAATTGCATCGTCTTCTATTAATTTTACAAGTCCATCTCTTTTACCTATCATCGCCGGGGCACCATCAGTAGCTATACCAGATATGTTCACAATGGACAAAGAAAATTGCTTTAACTTATTTTTCACTGCTTCGTATAAATCTCTTGATTTAGTTGTGTCTTTTAATGGCACTAAAGAAGCCATTTCTTCAGTGATATTATATTTGTCATTAATACCTCTAATAAAAATTGCCACTTGACCTGTATTAGTAGCATCAGTACTTTCATCTATCGCCAAAGCATAAAATTTAAAATTAGCAGCTCTACTCTCCAAACCTTTTTCGACAGATTTTCCTATTTCATCAATTTGCCTAGCTATAGTCTGGTGAGACAAACTGATTTTAGAAAAATCCCCTTTTTTATCAGGGCAAATTATATCTGCCACGTTTTCCATACATTGCTTAATAAACTCGCCATCGGCATACGGTTTTGATTTTTTTGCTATCAAGTTTGCAACCACATAACTAGCTTTTACAATAGAATCCACTTTAGTTGTTATTTTTTTAAAAAAACTTTGTTGAGATGATAGACTTTTTTTCAGTTCCGCTATTTTGTCTTTACGACACATTCCTGGATACGTACTAAATTTCGCAGTATGTTTTTGCGTGTAATGCCTTTTCAAATTGTAGTCTTTGAAAACTGGCACAAATTCCCTACAAATTAAGCAGATTGCCTTAGTATTTGCCTCGACAAAAAAGTAGTCGTCTGTCCACTTTTCGTTGAACAATCTTCCTTATTCTATAATTTTTATTTTTTTTGGTTCGGTTTTCTTTTGAGACGCTGTGGAAGCCATGTTGGAATTTTAAAAAAAAAAATAGATTGAAAATTAGAAAGCTAGGTTTAATAATCACCAAATTTTTACTACTAAAAAAATTACTCACCAAATTGCCACAAACACACATAACATCTGCACCTTTCTTCGGTGTCAACTCAACTGTTTACATTTGCACATTGAAAGCCGTACCAGCATACCCTGGCGCACATAGAGAGACATCTATTGCGTGGTAAAAGTAGGAAGCAAGAGCGCTAGTGCCATTTATTATGTCGAGAAGTAACTACTCGCATGGGTGGCAATTTTGAATAAATACAATTATTTGAGAATGATTTTATGAATCTCTCATTGCTAAAGAACATGTTAAATTCAAAAGTTCATTGCTTATAAATTAATAGCATGTTAAAATTGTATTTGTAGTATTATTAATGGTATTTTTAGTCACAATCTCATAAATTTTGTTAAGTTTACGATTTTTTGTTGGGCCGCGGGTTGGACAGGCCGGTCTTATGTAATACTTCTGTAAGCATGTTGTTTCTTTCATTACTGCTGCTTCTCATTACCTTTATTCAAATTTGCTTTCCCATTGTTTGCATTTCACTGAATTCATTCGTTATTTCAAAGTTTTTATGGATATACTTTGATTACAAAAGTGAATTGCTATGTGGAATTCTAAAACTGAACAGTATTTAGATTTAAATTCACATACACAACAATTTACAAATTGCAGTTGAGTGCGGTTTTTCCACCATGTTGTTGTTGTTGTTTGATAAATTAATTGAATCATAAGCTTAAAAAAAGCATGTTATTCTGCTAAATGCCATAAGTTGAAGTTAAATTGCATTTAAAAAGAAAGTTGTATTTTTGTTTTCATCTAGATTATATCCTAGTGTGAACACAATAAAAGTTTCCCTATGAACTACTGTAATTTGAGTACCTTGGTTATCCATGTAACATAAAGCACATTTTTTGGAATCTGAGGTCACTTCACAGGGAAAATTGTATTATTTGGAATTATTTCATATATGTCAAAAGACATATTTTATTTAATTGTCCTAAAAATCGAGATGTAGAAGGAAGAATTCATCATAAATTATTATTACAGGAATCACGTTTAATTCAAATGTCTTTATTTGTAAAATTTTCGACTAAGCTTTATAGCCATTGTCAATACAATTATAGAAAAACACAAAAAAGAGAACAGTAATTCAATTGAAAGCAAGTGATATGTGCACAATTAGCTTCAGGAGACTAGCTCCATCTGCATTGATAGATATCCAGAATAAATTACAATAAAATAATTTAGCTAATAAATTCTTTTTAAATATAAACAAAAAATTAACAAATTAAGGAACACATGAATGGTGAGTTTTAGTCAGTATAACTTTCCAAAATTGAGAAAGTTTTAGCAATCATTTGTTCAGATTTGGGTTTTGAAGTGTGCTTCACAGCTTTCTTTGTACTTCTTTCCAGAAGAAAATAACCTTTGTATAACACTTTGATTTTGTTCCACTGAATCTTGTATTTTGTAGATAAAGTGGATTTGTTAGATTCTTTAAGCGAAATATATTCCTGATGTTCTTCAAGATAAATTTGTGCAGAAAGACTAATTTGTCCATGATGACATAAGCCATAACAGCAAGGGATTCTGTAAACTCCAAGATGAGAAAGAGGAGGATATCTGTCTTTAGGTGAGATAAGAAAGGTATTAAGTTTGCAAACTGGATGGAAAGAGATTTGGAAGTTAATCTGTTGAAGTAGACTTGCTATTTTTTTCTGAATGGTCATTTAACATATAGAATATAAATTCTGGTAATTTCTTCCTGAAGTGGATTAAGAAGATAGCCATGATTATTGATAATTTTATCAATAGTTTTTGCATTATAGCCATTAAAGATAAAGTTAGTTCTGATAATAAACATTTCTTTGATTAGAAGAGAATCTGTTGAACATGTGTTATGAGCTCTGTCAACTAAAGATTTGATTACACTATATTTCTAGCAAGGATGATGATGATGATGTGAGTTAGAATCATCATTACCATAGACTCTATATATGTGAGTTGGTTTACTATATACTGAGAACTGTAGACTACCTTTGGTTGACACAGACTGAGAACATCTAGAAAAGGAAGACAACTGTTTTTATTGCATTAATTTTTTCATAAAATTCATGAAAATCGAATAAGGAGGAGTTCCATATAGCAAACATATCATCATATCTGATGTTTTTATATTGCTTAACAGCAACATAAAAACATCGTTTATATTTCTGTTAAGGCCATAGGTGTTGGAATGTGGTAATTTTTTAGTAAAAATTAATGTTGGTGGGTTGTTTGATTGGATTTCAGTTGTTGTTTTTTGTATGATTTTTATGGTTGGATTTTTCATGAGTTTTTTTAAATTATTTTTTGTGGGAGAATTTTTGTGATCTGCAGTTAAATCGCATTTCTTTGGGTTGTGGTCCATTATATTTGATTAGGAAGAGATAAAGAGAAAGAGGTGACAGACTTGCAAACAGACCGCCCATGCAGAGGGAACTCTGTCTCCTGTCTATATGTAGCCTCTACAGTTTCCCCCCCCCAGAGCCACAGTATCTGGTCTCCCTCCAGTCACAAACTAGCAAAATTATGTGGCTGCAGGATTTGATGCTGGCTGATTGGAAAGCCTCCAGATTCGTTACCAACTGGTTCAGTCCTGTCTACTATCCAGCGGCCAGCCTGTGGAACCGTTTTACTGCTGTACCCTCGAGTAGGGTAGGGTAGGGTCCAAGTCACCTACAGTGAGACAATGAGATTGGTATGTCATTGATGGTATCACTCTCACTGCATGTGGGAAGAGTTGGGGGGGGGGGGAGACAGAAACCAGAACCCTTTCTCTAACAACCAAACATGGTGGTATTTCACTCAGCAATGAAAGACATCTACCATCTAGAGGTCTAGTTGGCATTTCCTCCAACTAGGGAATATTTTTTTTTTTTTTTTTTGTGGCAATGCTTGCCAAGTTCGCCAGAGCCCCATTTGTGGAAACAGGTTATACCCCTGGAATGTGGAATGACGTGACTGCTAGAGGCTGTATATTGTGTATCGACAGCCCTTTAGTAGCCTATAAATAATTTTATAATATCGTCTTTACAATACGACTAAAGTAATTTGAATTACTTCAAATTACTTTAGTCGTATCTGTCAGAGAGATATTTGTAAAGAGTGAGATTACATCAAAACTTACTAGAAGATCTGTGAGTTGTAAGGATAATCCTGAAATTTTATTCTTAAAATCTAATGAATTTTTTATGAAGGAAGCAAAGTTTCCAGTAAATGTAGAAAATAAGATTAAACAGGTATTTTGAGACTTTATATGTCAGACATTGGAGCAAAAACATCATGAACTTTTAACCTTTTTATTGTTTCTTCTTCTCAAATATGAACTTTATCGAAAGGCTGTTAAATTATTGATTTGTGGTTGATTTGGGTCTCTATTATTGCATCTGTATGTAGAATAATCTTAAAGTAGAAAGTTAAGTTTTCTAAAATGTTTGTTCTTATTGTGAACCGACCTTTTGTCAGCCTTAGTAATGATTATGTTTTATCATGTTTTAGAGAAGATAAGGCTTGAAATTCTTTTTTAGTTAGATTACATTCAGCAGATATCAATTTAAATAAAGTATATGCTGCTTGAAATTTAATTTTGCTTGCTAAATTATATGAACATTATGAAGGCCTTTATGCATATATACATGGAGTCCATGATCGGAATGGTGTTTGGAGCTAGCGCATAGTCTAATCCTTTTGATAATACTGATATTTCCTCATTACACAGAGGACAGCTTGAAATATTGACAGTTTTTGAGGAGTCAAACTGGTTATTAATATGCATATTTTTCTTATTCAATAGACATTCAGACTTCTGAATATGACACTGTTTAATTTAAAAAAAACAAACTTATTAGCTGCATCTGAAGAAATCTTGTAAACAATATCAAATTCTTCAACAGATAATATATTTGATATTCAGTCATAATAGAATCAATATTACAACTGATAAAAAATAACAGTTTCTTTGCTTTTCGGATCTGATTAATTAGCAATGAAAAACTTGCACATCTGTAAAATCACATTTACAGATATAAATGAAATTTTTTTTATATTTTTCATTTTTTTGAGAAAATGTATGGAATTCTTGATAAATGATCTGGATTGTCCAATATGGGCAATTAATAAAAAAATCTGTTAATAAAAATGAAATATATGTACTTTCATTAAAGTTAATTACTGTGGTTATCATGTAATTTGTTGTTTTTAGAATTACTTCAAATTTTGGACACAATAAACACCTTATGCATACACCTCAAGTTCACTATTGAATGTGAATCTAACGACAGTCTTCCTTTCTTAGATACCTTAACAATCTCTAACTCTACAGGCAGTATTGAAATTTCCATCTTCAGGAAGCTTTCCTTCACTGGCAGGTATATCTACCCCTCACAAAAACATAATATCAAATGTCTTGATAATCAAAATTTTTGATTATCAAGAATTGGTTTGATTTGGGTCTCTATCATTGCATCTGTATGTAGAATAATCTTAAAGTAGAAAGTTAAGTTTTCTAAAATGTTCGTTCTTATTGTGAACTGCAACTGCTCGACCTTTTGTCGGCCTTAGTAATAATTATGTTTTTATCATGTTTTAGAGAAAATAAGGCTTGAAATTCTTTTTTAGATAGAAGGCACAAATTGTGCATAGAAAATGCACAGTTTGTGCCTTGGACTCCTTTTGTTCGAAGAATTAAATAAAATAAGAATCACATTGTCATCTAATGGATATAGAAAGAAAATTATCCTTCAGCCAGACTTCAATCTGATGTTAAGAGGATTTTCCATAACTTACCTTAAAGGGACTTCTGAACAAATAGCAAGGATTCTCCACAGTTATAATCTGGATATTACTTTCAAACTAACACAGAAGTTATCTTTTTTCCTACCATCTGCTAAAGACATATTACCTTCAGTATCCTTACTTGGTGTTTATTAAGTACCCTGTTCATGTCAACTATGCTGTTTTGGACAGACTAGAAATCCTGCTAAGAGAACAGCCATTGATGCTAAACCTAGATTAGGATCAGACAAAGATGTTACACTATAGTAGATTTAAATTCAATCATCTATTCCTTGAAATGTGCAAAATGCTATGTCATTATCCTAATCTTAATCAAACATAATCCATGCTTATCTCCAAGTTTTGGGAAGTAAATACCATATATTGTTCATGAATATATTTTTAGTTGAATGTAAATTCAAAATTTTATTTTGAATTACATTCAGCTGTGACTGAGACAAATGGAATCATAGTCATGCTGATTGATTCATTCTTGCATTAATATTTTGAATGTTGTAACCAATTCTTTTGCTTTCTTCCCAAATGATGCTCATGTACAGTGACAAAATATATAGGAGACTTTAATAAATTGTAATTTCCCTTAAATATGTAAAATGTTTTTTTTTCTTTTTCTTTTTTTCAAGCATTATTATGTCTACCACGCATTTCTATAAAACATCTAGGTAGTTGTTTATGTATTAGTGGAGTGCAGATGATGGGTTAGGTAGTGTAGACAATGGGTTGTGATGTAGGATGCTCTTCATGATTAGTCCTTGAAGGCGTCACATGATAATCTAGAAACTTGGGGATGATAGTGGACAAAAAGTAAAGTTTAGAGCCTCATTGCTAAGGTGGTTATTCATGACATTGGTAAACTGTACTATTGAAGAGAACACTAACTTGTGAAGCTATTCTCCTGCTTTACAAGACTTTGATAAGACCACATCTGAGCTATTATGCATATGGTCGCTTGGTTTCTGCAGATGAGGGTCAAGGTGATATTTTGGCCTGTTGAATTTTGCATGTGAGAACAGACTGAGAGAATATGATGTTCAAAGCTGCTGCAAAATCTCGCCTGCATATATCTGTATAAGTATAGATACAAGTCAGATTTTGCAGCCTATGACAGGCAAAATAGAATTCAAGAAAGTGGTTAGGAAGCAGCTAAAGTCCAAGCTCATGCTTGTGGTATGTGGAATGAGCTACCATTAAGCATTGTTATTATTAACATCTTGTGGGAGTGGGTCTTCAGTAAATGTATTCAAAGAGGTATGGTTGTTATTTAGACATTGTGCAACTAGAAGGGGGTCAATCCTTGGACTCCCTACAGGAGCCTGCTTAATAATAATTGAAGTTGCTAATTGGAGGCCTTCTTTGGTTTGAAAAGCTCCATACTAATCTCTGTAACAAGGTTCATCCATCATCATCACCACAAACCATTGGCACACTGTCTGTTGGTGTCTGATTCTTTCTTTGTCTAGTGCACAGTATCACAGTTTCTGTAACCCTATTCCACACCATTCCTTTATGTCATCTATCCATTCTCTGTATGGTCTACTCTTCTGTTTACACTATCCATAATACCAAACATGAATGTCTGTATCTTCTGATATCCTCACTCATTCTGCAGATATGTCCAAATAATTGCAACTTCCATTGTATAATTTTCTGCATTTAATTCTCCTTTGGTTGTATCTTCCAATAGAGCTCTTCATTTGTGATTTTCTGTACCCATCCTATTCTTAAAATCTTCCTATATCAAGTTCTTTCAAATGCCAAAATTCTTTTCCTTGATTACTTATTTATTACACATGTTTCAGATCTATAAAAAATTCAATAAGTCACTATCTAACAACTTAACTTTAGATAGTGACTTTTAGATAAGTCACTATCTAAAAGAATAGCTGTTTTAGATAGTGACTTATTGAATAGTAACATTTTTTTTAAAAATATATTGGTGATTTCATACACTCACTATGAATATTTTCAGTAACTTTCTCACTCAAGTCTTCTGATATAATAAGACAAAAATGATAAATAAATGTCTCCTTATACCTTGTTCATCCAGGCAAATCCTAACCGGCATGTTTTAACTGTTGATTATGTAGGCATAGGCATTAGATAACAATCATATTTTTTTCTTTATGGTCAGAGCATCGACCCTTCTCCTTTATCCAGGCTTGGGACTGATGAGATCCCTAAGGATCCCATGGTGGAATAAGAAGGGTTCCTTGATTATTTAGACCTTATGTACCACAAATTTCAACCTTTTGTAGGCAGGATTATAAATTTTTTTAAAAAAATAAAAAATGGGGGGATAGTCATTAAAAAATTGTCATTGTCATCTAAACTAGAATGTTGCAGTAATGATCTCTTCTTAAATTGAATTGTATTCCTGTCACATGAAGTCTGAAGAACAGCTGTTTTAGATAGTGATTTATTGAATGGTTAAAAATTTTTTTTAAATATATTGGTGATTTCATACACTCACTATGAAGATTTTCAGTAACTTTCTCACTCAAATGTTCTGATATGATAAGACAAAAATGATAAATAAATGTCTTCTTATGAGTGTTCAGAATCATCATAACATCTTAGATCAGTCTTCAGTTGTTCATAATTGGAAATTAGCTGGTAATATCAACTCACCACAATTGACTGTAATTTTTGCGTTTTAAGTATGCAGATAATGTGCTATGAAAGCAATTTAGATATCAAGAAAAAGAAATATAAATCAGTTTTGAGAGTAAATAATTTTGACATTATTTACTTACCTTTATCTATTTTTCTCCTTCAGAATTAGCAGACAGTTTCCCTGTACATGAGGAGGAAGAAGAATTAGAAGAAGGATCCACATCTGGGGTATCCACAATTAATTCTGTCAAATCTCATTGTAACCATCAGTCTTCTAGAAATATTCAGTTGGATCATCTCCAGCAAGAAATAGATTCACTCAGAGAACAAAATGCAAGGTATCCTTAATTTTTATGATTGATTAGGTAACTTTTTCTGATTAATAATATTAATCTGTGGTATTAACAGGCCCTTAAGGCTCATTGACCTGTGAAGTACCTTGACTTTCGTAACCACATGTTAAAATAAGGGGTTTAGTCTTAAGCCTAAATATATATGATGGATGTCCAGAAAGTAAATTCTGTTTTTAAATATTTTCACTGCAGCTCCGCGATCGCAATGGTGCACATGTGTGCTGAGTTTGTTGATTTGTTAGCAAGCCATTGGTGCCATTTTCAGACATTCTCGCAGTGTGTATGTTTCTTGGTGTGTGTTTTTAATGTCTAAGGAAATCGAATCGTCCGCTGCATGTAAAATCAAATCACCCACCGCATGTAAAATTAAGTCAGTTATCCTTTTCTTGAATGCGAGGAATGTTAAAGCAGCTGAAGTTCATCGACAAATTATTGAGGTTTATGGAGAACACACAATGAGTGATTCAATGGTACAAAGATGGGCAAGACTTTTTAATGAAAGGAGGACAGGTGTGTACGATGATGAACGCAACCCCTGAATCCAAACAACAGTCCATGGAGTGGAGGCACACCTCATCACCAGTCAAGACGAAATTGAAGACAACGGTTTCCACTCGGAAAATCATGTGTACTGTGTTTCGGGACAGACAACAAGGAATTTTGCTGGTAGAGTTCTTGGATCAAGGCTCCACAATCGACGTGAGTATGTACTGCCAAACCCTTAAGGAACTGTGTCGTGCGATCCAGAATAAACAACGTGGCACGCTTACCAGGGGTGTTGTTTTGATTCATGATAACGCTTACCCACACACGGCCAGCATAACACAACAACTTCTCGCCACCTTCGGCTGGGAACAATTCCATCATCCCCCATGTAGTCCTGACCTCACGTAAGCAACTTTCACCTGTTCAAACATCTGAAATCTTTCCTTGGTGGCCGGCTGTTTCAAGACAATGACGAGGTCAAAGAAGCGGTCAATACATGATTTACATCACAGGCGGCAACCTTCAACGATGAAGATATACAACTCTTGGTACCCCATTATGATAAGTGCCTGAACAATGGCGGAAATTATGTAGAAAAGTAGTGAAAGATGTCTACTTTAATTTCCAGTAAAGTTTTTTTTTTGTAAGTATATTTTTGTTTCTCTGAAAGCCCATTGGAACTTACTTTCTGGATGTCCCTTGTATTTTTATATGTAAACTGTATGTACTCTGCTGGCAGCTTGCCTAATTACAGAATTAGAGACCTGTGTTTCCAGGAGGAAAGTGATACCACTTCTGTATGAGATGAAGTTTTTAGAATCCTACACAGGATTCAAACCCAGGTCTTTCCATCCAAAGGACATTGTTGAAATCAACAGATACAGATGCTCTTAACTTTTTCTGGTAACAACGCTTAATTTAATAACATCAATACATTAACTGCATTTCTTTCTGGAACCCTAGAAGCAAGGTTCCATAATTGTCCATTTAGTATTATTAATAAATCTGTTGAAATGAAGCAAATTTATAAAAATATGCAGTGCTGATGTCAGAACATGGACAAAATTCTCAATCATATGCCGTTAATCAGGTGATACTTCAGTTCCTTTCTGATAAAAGTGTCAACTGTGAAAAAAGATAATCTATGCCAAATTGCATAGATTCTAAGAATCTATGCAAGTTTCACTAAATTAATCATAATCATTAATTTCCTAATATGTACCCTCAAGGAATGTTCAGGTTACTATGACGGTACTACTGTCTGACCACAGGTCCGAGACCCTCAGCTGGCAGTGTGCCAAGAAGAGTCAGTTCATGTTGAAGGGGAGGAAGGAATAAGGCAATGTACGAATTCATTACCAACATGCGAAATCACATGCTTTATATGTAAAAGTTTTCAACTGTTGTACAAGCAAAATAGTTACCACTTTAAAAACTAGAATTTTCATAAAAGAAAAGCTAATTTTCTGAAGTATAATAATAAATACTCATCCCACAAAACACATTGATTACCCTATTATCGAAATGGATTCTCCTTCTTCTGTCATGTGCAGAAATGTTGAAGGGTCTTGTATCTGTGGTTGCACAGTACATGATTAAATATACATTATTATTAATCTTCTATCAACAATTTTCCTCCAAATTAGTCTATTACTTGTCAGCGGTCCAATATTCTCACGTCTAACATTTCTTTCTTCTAAGGCATTTCTGGCTGAATCAATCCACTTAGACCTTGGTCTTCCTGTGGGTCTTTTTCCTGACATCTTGTCATCAAACACCTGTTTTGCTAACCTTTCCTCTCCCATTCCGTTTAAGTAATCATATCACCTTACATTAGTCCTGCTGACACGTTCTTGAACGCTAATGTTAATGTTGTTACTGATGTTAATTTCCTTCATTAAGATTTGAATAGACTTTTTACTTGGACAAAAGAGTGGGGTTATAGTTTTAATATTGATAAGTTCAAAGTGTTGCATTTTGGAGTGCAGAAATATAAGGCTGTGTAATTTATCGATGATGCCGTACTTTAGGAAGTGGATGAGATTAGAGATTTGGTAGTGATGGTTGACAGTAAACTGAAGTTTAGAGGCTGCACATCGTAGTGCTGCTATGATAAGAAGTACTCTAACATGTAAGGATAAGGAAGTGGTTGTGCCACACTTGTACTATTGTGCTCAGATCTGGTCACCTGGTTTTCAATGTGATGCAGAGGCATTAGAGAGAGTCCAGACTAAGACAATGGCAGGACTTTGGAATGCTGGCTATGGAGAGGTTGAAGAAATGTGGATCGCAGAGTTTGGTGGATAGGAGAAAGAGTGGTGATATGATAGAGACATTTAAGTTAGTGAGAGGATTTTATCAGATTAATCCAGAGGGGATTATAAAAAGAGTAGAAGGTGAAAACAGAAGAACCAGAGGTCATTCCTGGAAGTTATGTAAAAGTGTGGTGAAGAAGGGTGTGAGGAGTAGATTTTTTACATGGAGAATTGTCAGTGAATGGAACGCATTACCAGAATGTGTTGTTAATGCAAGGAGTGTTAAGGATTTTAAGATTCTTTATGATAAATATGTTGTCAGTTGAATGAACCTCCCACAATGAGTCTGTTGACTCCATGGAGGGTGTAATAATAATAATAATAATAATGTCAAGTTCCTTTCTAATATCTTCATTTTTAATATGATTCTGCCATTGATGCCATCTGTTCAGGTCTCTAATTTTGCTAAGAACTCTCAGATCTAGAATTTAAAATTGGTTTGCACACTGTCTCGCATACTGAGTTTAGTGTTTTGGCTAATTTTTCTCTTATTCCATATGAATACTCATCTGGTTCCCCACCATACTAGCTTTGCTTATTCTGTTCTCTATTTCTAAATTTAATTTGACACCTTCACTGAAAACTGTGCCTAAATAGGTGAAACATTTTACTTCTTCAACATGATCTCCATTCAGAATGCAGCGGAAGTTTTCTGTGTTCATCCCTATTTTTTCATAGTATTGGCCTATTTATTGCTCACTTTCATACCAAATTTTTTACAACTGTTATTCAATTTAGAGAATCCTGTAGACTTGCACTGGATGTGTTTAGGAGTACGACATCATCTGCATAAAACAAGGAGCTAAAATTGATATTTCTAATTCTAATAGTAGGTTTAATGCCATTTTCTTTCATAATATGACCCATATAGATGATGAATAAGAGCAGAGATAATGCGTATCCTTGTCTAACACCTAATTTTATATCAAACCATCTTCCTGTATTTCCTGTATTTTTAACTGCTGACTTACAAATTAAATATAGACTATGTATTGCCCACAAATCTGAAAAACACACCCAAACTCGACATCACCAGAGTTAAAGATCGGTACTATCAACATAAGAAGCCTGAATGGCAAAGAAATGGAGCCAGCTGAGAATTAGATAAGTACCAGATCGACATAATAGGAGTGACTGAAACAAAAAAGACAAAAACTGGTGAGATCTTTCTGAGTAATAAGTACAAAATGTTATATTCAGGCAATGACAATCAAGGAAAACGAGGAGTAGCCATAGTATTCAACAAAAAATACGAGGCTAATCTTCTTGAATGGCAGGCAGTCTCAAGTAGAGTGATGTGGGCAAATATGAGAATGGGGAACTGGACAATGAGACTTATTTGTGCCTATGATCCCACAGAAGGTTTTACTAAGGTAGAATGGAGGAATTTTTGATGCTTTAGAAAAAGGAACTGACACAATGAAAAAGGAAAATTTGGCCTTGTTGGGGATCTGAATAGCAGAGTAGGAAATGATTGTCAGACATACAAAAATATTTTGGGGAAATTTGGAGAAAAAGAAAAGAGCAAAGCTGATAATAATGGCAAATACCTGTTGGATTTCTGCTCAGGACATGGACTGGTTATTACTAACTCCATGTTCCAACATAAAAATGTGCACAAATTCCTTGCCTCTTCTCTCCATGTGAATTTGTGCACATTTTTATGTTGGAACATGGAGTTAGTAATAACCAGTCCATGTCCTGAGCAGAAATCCAACAGGTATTTGCCATCTCATTGACTATGTTATTGTTGATAGTGATGTTTTCTCCCTGGTGCAGGACATCAGAGTGTACAGAGGATTTGAAATTGGAAGCGATCACTATTTAGTCTTGAACAGGATAAAATTGAATTTCATATTGAAAAGAATAACATGTAAGAAAGTTTTAAAGCGAATAAAAGTTGATCAGCTCTCAGATGTGAACTGTAGACTAAAATACACAAAGATTATTGAAGAAAAAATGAAAGAGTTTGAGAACAGGAACCAAACCTTGGAGATTCAGTGGCAAACCTTGAAGAAAACCCTGATTGATTCACCCAGAGAGGCATGTGGTGAGGTTGTCTGCAAGGATAGAAAAATCAGAACTCCATGGTGGACACAGGAAGTTAAAGAGAGAATGAAGGAAAAGAAGAAAGCATATCAAAAGTTCCTGGCAAATAAGTCAGATTTTGCTCTTAAAGAATACAGAGACAAATGTAAAAAAGTTAAACACTGTAAAACTAGCTAAACAAAAGTCATGGGAGGACTTTGGCAAGAACATAGAAAATAAATATCAAGAAGGTGGTAAAATATTCTGGAGGTTGTTGAAGAAGCTTAGAAATGGAAGAAAGAGTGCTGTAAAAGGAGTCAGAGATGATAAAGTTGACATGAAAACAGGAGAAAAAGATATCCTTGAAGTATGGAGTAACTTCGAAAAATTGCTAAATGAAACAAGCAGTGGTTGCGCAGTGGTAAAAAACACACATCAGGCATACAGGCAGGAATACATATCCATGCTAGAAGTAGAAAAAGCCATCAAAGGCTTGAAATGTGGAAAGGCAGCAGGAGTAGATGATGTTCGACCAGAAATGCTGAAGTATGGTGGTATAAAAGTCTTACAGTGGCTGCACTGCATAGTTCAGAAAGCTTGGACAGAGGGATGAATTCCCGATTATTGGAGTAGAGCTCTAATAGTGCCCATATATAAAAAGGGAAATAAAACTGAATGTGAGAATTACAGAGGTATTTCCGTACTGAGTGTTCCTCGCAAGATCTAAGCAAGTATACTTCAGAAATGGTTGAGAAGAATTGTGGAAGAAAAGCTTGGTGAAGAACAAGCTGGATTCAGGTCAAATAGAGGCTGTCAGGATCAGATCTTCACTTTACGACAAATAGTCGAGAAAGCATGGGAATATAACAAAGATCTGTATTTAAGTTTTGTTGAGCTGAAAAAGGCATATGACAAGGTGCCAAGAGAGAAGCTATTCAATACGCTACAGTTATATCGTCTCAATGGGGCATTATATCAAGCAATACTTAGTCTATATTTGAGTTGTAAGTTGGCAGTTAGAATTGAAGGATGTACAGGAAGATAGTTTAATGTTAAATCTGGTGTGAGACAAGGATGTATATTATCCCCTCTGTTATTCATTATCTATATGTCTCACGTTATGAAGAAAAGTGGTATTAAACATGATATTAGAATTCGAGATGTTAATGTCAGCTCTTTGCTTTATGCGGACGATGTTATACTTCTGAATAAATCCGCTACAAGTTTGCAAGATTCCCTGACAAAAATGAATAACTGTTGTAATAGATATAGTATGAGGTCAGCATTAAAAAGACAAAGACAATGAAAATAATAAGAATCATTGAAAATGTCAACTGTGTTGTGAACGGGGAACCTGTATAACAAGTAAAACATTTCAGCTACTTAGGCATGATATTTGCTGAAGATGGTAAATTATATATGGAAATAGACAACAGAATCAACAAAGCTGGTATGGAAGGAAGTCAATTGAATAAATCTATATGGAATTAAAGAGAAATTAGTTGGAACACTAAATTAGCTATATACAAGACAGTTTTCAAACCAGTTTTAACTTATGGATCTGAGAGCTGGGTCAGAAGTAAAACACTTGACCGAAGATTAGAGGCATGAACAGATGGCATCAATGGCAATATCATATTAAAAATGAAGATATTAGGAAAGAACTTGACATTGTCAGCATCCAGGAATGCGTTAGCAGAGCTAATCTCAGGTGGTATGGTCACTTAAACAGAATGGGCAAGGAAAGATTAGCAAAACAAGTGTTCTCTGCCAGGTTGGCAGGAAAACAAATATATCTTTATTTTACCGTATCACTCCACGGTGGATTGATACGGTACAATGTGCCTTAGACGATAGAAATGTAAGATCTGATAATGATAATATTGGTGTCTTGATGAGTAATAGACTGATTTGGAGGAAAAATTGTAGATAGGAAGTTAGTAATGATGTAAATTTTTCATGTAGTACTATCATATCCTGTACACCCCTTGAGGGTACATGTCAGAAATTTGATGATGATGATGATATGTATTGCCCTCTATAATACTCCATTTACTGCATATAAATGCATTGTTTTGAAAAGCTTTTCTCTGAGCACCTTGTTATATACCTTTTCCAGATTTCTCAACTATTTGCGTAAAGTGAAAATCTGATCTTGACAACCTAAATCCGGCCTAAATCCAGCTTCTTTTTCTCCCAAAATAAATTTTCCCAACCTCTTTTTAAGTATGCTTGCATAAATCTTACCTGGAATACTTAATAGAGAAATTCCTCTGTAATTCTCACATTCAGTTGTATTCCCTTAGATAGCAATTCTGAGAGCACTACACCAATCTTCTGGAATTTGACCTTCTGCCCAGGTTCTCTGAATTATCCAGTGTAGCCACTGCGAAACTTTTATATCTGTATATTTAAGCATTTCTGGTCAAATATCGTATACTCCAGCTACCTTTATACATTTCAAGTTTTTGATGGTTTTTTCTACCTCAAATATTGATATGTTCTTCTCTTTGCATTCCTCTTGAATATTTTCTAGTATTTTTAAAATTAAGCTTTCCAAATATCAGCCACCATGGCTCATTCAGTAACAGTGATATTGTTTCTTACTAAGGATTCAAAGTCAAATCCCATCTGTAATCAAACAAGCCAGCCAAAAGAACATGAGCAGTAACAGACATAATATACTGGCCTCATATCCTTAGTTATTTTGGTCATAATTCAAAGCAATCCAGACCTTCCAAAGTCAGTTTACCGTATGCACTCTTCTGTTTGAAAGTAAATAACCAGCTCACCTACAGTTACTTTATTTTTAAGGATAAAGCTAGAGTTATCTCTTCTCAGGGATATTGTATACACTGGATATAATAAAGTTCTTCCTTGGAAATTACACAGCAGTCTTCTGCTCAAATGCTGCTAAGCAATGAATCTATATTGGAAAGATTAATAACATATATCAATAACAGTACTGAAGAGCAAGAAACTTGAAAAAGCTCCATGTTTGGTCTCTAGAGGGTATCTGGATTTGGTAAAAAAAAAAAAAAAAAAAATATATATATATATATAAGGTAAGTTAATAAATAATGAAAAAAAAAAAAAAATCCGTAGCTGACCAATGTACTAATGTACTATAGGTTTACAATGACCTTTCTTGTATCGGATCCACATAAAAAAAAAAAAAAAAAAAAAAAAAAAAAAAAAACTAAACAACATTCATCCTAGGGTACATTCATCTGGATGCACTGTTCAAAATAAGTGAACTTGCCTAACTTAAACATATGGGACAATATCCTTGCATGTGGTGTCACACTACCACCAGTCATCAGAGAAAAAAAAAAAAGTAATCATAACAACACTAAAAAATAAAGTGAAAAATATTCATGGCCATGAATATTTTTCACTTTATAATAAAGCATGAAGTTGTAAAATAGATGGACCTAACTTACATATAGATAGTGGCAACCCTTTCCTGTATTAAAAATGTCATAGATAAAATTTCTAGTTATTTATTGTATGGGATTCCTCCCCCATCCCTTAGGATGGGTTGAGCCCTCCAAATGAGGGATTTAATGTGTATTTTATGACTGTAGATCTGTGTGTGTTCACAAGGTCGGTTTGCCTATTCTGGGGGATGAAAAACCCGAGTTTCCAAATTAGAAAAAATTCAAAAGAGACCAGATCTACAACAGAACAGCATAAAAGTGACTTTTGCTCCACTCAGCAGTTTTATTTTTTTTTTTTAGATTATCGCCTCTTCTAAGCACAAGAGTAGTCTTAGATTTTGTGATGACACTGACTTGTGGAAGTAAGAATATTCTGGTTCATTTGTATAAGGCTCTGATTAGGTCACATATGGACTACTATACACAGATTTTGTCACCTGAATTTCAAAAGGGTGAAGAGATGTTGGAGAGAGTCCAGAGGCAATTAACTAAAATAGTTTCTGATCTCTGGAATGTTGAATATGAAGAAAGATTGAGAAGATGCAAATTGCAGAGTCTAGTGGGTAGGAGGAAGAGGAGTGATATGATAGAGATGTACAAGTTGGTAAGGGTTGTTATAGGATTAATGTTGAAGAGGTTTTTCATAAAATAGTGGGAGATTTGGGGAAAACAAGAAGCCATCCCTGGAAGCTGTATGTAGTAAGCAAGGGAATAAGAAAGTTGTGAATGATTGGAATGTATTGCCTGAGAGCATGGTTGTCTGCAGAAAATTTGAATATGTTTAAGGCACAGAATGATGTGCTATGTGTATGACTAAAGGGACCTCCTAAATGAGTCTGCATCTCCATGGATCTTAAGATGATAATAATAATAAAATGTATAGTTGCACATATGGAAGCTAATTAAATAGGCCATACTGGGAGAGGATGAAGGATGTTGGAAACAAAAACAAAGATCATCAAAGTTTTATTTCATACAACAGCTTCAAACAGAGATTTAGAAATTGGCTGAATTACTTCACACTCTAGTAATCTGCAACTGTGAAAATATGGATTATGATAAATGTTATAGGACAAAAACTAATCATTATTGCATATGATAAGATGTGAGAATGTCAGTGCCATTGAATTTGAGCTGAAAATTGTGTTGCACAGAAATAATAGACTCATTCACAGAACTGTAATTAGAAACCTATAACTCATGGGCTACTCTTTCATGCTTCTTCATGTGGATTTTACTCTTGTGAATTTTGATTTATTTTTTATGAATGCTATTTTGTATGTTATTGTTAATGTAGTTTATGATAGTGATAAAATTGATGGAAGCTAATGAAATATCCTTTGTATAATGAAAAAATAAGCACATGAAAATAAAATCCAATTAAAAAACCAAAAGAGGTCATTTATTCTCTTACTTTATATTCAGAAATAAACACAAGAAGTTTGGCTGAAGTAAACATAATATAAAACATGTCAGTTAATTTATGAAACATTTATCGAATGCGAGCGGTTTCAACATCATCTGTATTAAGTTCATATATTGAACTTCAGAAATGTTTTAATTGCAAGTATATTAAAATCAAATGATTATAATCATTATTTACAAATAACCTCTTGCAGTCAGACTTATTGGAGTATATAAACTTAATGATTATGTAGAATTTAAATACTTTAAAATAAATGCCAATGAGAAAGGCTTATGGTGTTATGCCTTCATTTTAATCTTTAGCATGCTTTTCTTAATATGCATATGCATATAAATATTTCTCTTTGGTAGGCTAATGGAAGAACTGGTATCAGTTCAGAAAAATTATCAAGAATTACTGAAGCAAATGCTGGCAGATAAAAGATTTCATATACATATTTTCCAGTCAGGGTTGGTATAGAACAATTTTGTTTTTTTAATTAGATTCTTGTACATGTAACAAATTTTAGTTAGTAAATATATTATTTTACATTAAAAAAAATTCCACACCATTATTTAATTTCATAAAATGAAATTAAAGCATTTTGATTACTCCATGGTATCATTTTAAAACAGAAAATTGCTGTTGCCTTCCATTTATGTGGTGAATGCTTTCCTGGAAAATACATTGCACTGAAATCATATAATTGAAATCATTATACTGTCCTGATTGGCGAGTGGTTAACATATCTGCTCTCCAGCCAACAGGCTGTAGATTCAAAAAATTCCAACGTGGGCATGGATGCCTGTGATTGTCTTTAGAACAGTAGATGAACTTTATAACCTTATCAGAGGGCTGAAGTGACTTGAAAGTTCTATGTTTGGTCTCTACTGCAGGGTTTCTGGATTATGTAAAAAAATTAATTAAAAAAACCTTAGCTCACTCAAGATGCAGAGTGAGCTAACGTATAATAAACCCAAGGTAAAAAAACCTTGGGTTTATTATACGTTAAAGACACCAAGAAATTATATTCTTGGTTTTAATCCTTTTCCCAAGGAAGCAAAACAGTGTTGTGCACATGAAATATATTCGCGTCTTAGCTACTGGTATATGGAGGCTAATAACTTCATATCACTTGCTTTAGTATGTATCCCATAATGCAAAGCACACCCTCCTCTGGGACGTGTATAATGTTATGCATAATGGGAAGGGCCACTACCCAGACTGGTTTCAACCTGGATTCAGGAGAGATACCAAGGTTGAAGTAATGCAGAAGTCATATCTCATATACAAGTAGCCAAAAGATGCTCGACCTTATTAATAAAAATCTCTGGATGAGAGAAAGATGTAGAAAGTTTTTTTACCTTGGGTTTATTATATATTAAAGATACCAAGAGAGCCTCTGTAGCTCAATCAGTATAGACGAAGCCCTTTGGTTGGAAAGACCTAGGTTTAATTCCTGTCAGTGATGTGAGAAACCTTTATCTGGTTTCTTTCGACTAAAGGTGAGTTAGCTGGTCTCATATGGAGGTAGAGGGTTTGTTCACCTGGAAACTCAGGTTTTTTTTATTCCCCAGAATGGGCAAACCAGCCTGTGAACGCATGCATCTACAGACATAGGACACACTGGTAGGCATAGGGCTAACCAGCTTATTTTCAAGATATGGTCACGGTTAAATTAATAGAAATCCACAATACTGCAAGGTAAAAGAGGAGGGAAGGAATAATAAGAAGAAGATACCAAGAAATTATATACTTGGTTTTAATCATCCTTGGGAAAAGGATGATTAAAACCAAGTATATAATTTCACCCAAGATACTAATGCATTCTAAGTTTACAAACCTTTCATTGGTGGTAGTAATATATATATATATATATATATATATATTATCATTATTATATGGTTTTTGTGAAACTAAGGATTCCAGTCTAAGTAATTGTCTACATCTCCAATAAGCAGGAACCATCAGGTTTAAAAAAAAAAAAAAATCACTAAGTGATCATTAATGGAGGTCTAAGATGGTTTAAAAAAGAGATTATTCAGATTATTTAGAGCAAGATTTCTGGATTATATGACTCTTAGTGGACACTACTAAATGTAAATATGTAACTTGACAAAATCTTTGGATAAGATCAACATTAAAAAAAAAAATCTTTCAAGTCTACCACAAATTCTCTAGCACACACTCTCCTAAAAGTGGGTAAAAGGCTTTGTGAAGGATTGCTTAAGGCTTAGTAATTTACTAACTTTTTTATAATACAGTGACAGTTGAGTTGGATGGAAATAATGGTTACATGATGATATTGCTTTATTTTTCAAGGGCTTTTGACAAGATACTACATGGAACTCTGTTATGTATATGAAAGAGCACAATCAAGGCTTTGAAGGTGACTAGTGGTGTACTGCAAAGCTCTCAGAGTGAGGTAGAGAGCTTGCCAAACGATAAAAAATATGCTGCCAGTATGTGCAAAAAATAATGGATGCTAGTTTAAATGGAAAAGTGTAATTTTATGCGTTTGGAATGAAAAAGATTACATGCTGTGTTTCATAGATAGAGTTATACTCGAGAAGTTGATAAAACTAGAGATTACCGGTCTCATATGAGAGAACTCTACACCTCTGTATGAGACCGGCTAACTAACTATTTGATTGAAAACACCTGGTAAAGGTTCCTCACTTCACAGATGGGATTCGAACCCAACCAAAGGGTTCATCTATACTAACAGAGCTATGGAGACTCATTGACTTCTAATATATCCTGGGAAAAAAAAAACAGACTTTCCACCCTATGCATATATTTGGTTCCAGTGGAAGCACATGTGCTTACTTGTCTCAAATGTGTTAGTATCTAAGTATTTTGGCACTCTATATTTAATTATCTGAAGAAACTCTAAACCTTATCAGAAAGAGAAGAGAAATGAAAACATATCTAGACAAGAGAAGTAGAATAGAATTCTCAGAACATTGTAAAATAATAAGGAAATGGATGACACAAGAAATTGGAAATTTCAGAACATGGAAATTCAGACTTACAATAGAAAACAATATGAATCTAAAAGGAGTGAGAAGAAAGTTGTCCATAGGTCAAAATAAATTAATAGCCCTTCCTGCAGAGGTTGCAGCTGATCTGACAGATACAAACAAATTGTTTAATATAAATATTCTTACACATATCCAGTGTATAGCTTGGAGGTCATGACTAGCTGCGCATGCATATATTACGAGTGATATTCCACACTGTTTATGCAGTGTTTTAGTTTAACACGTGTTATGTAAAGGTGTGTGATATTTGATAGTAAATTGTATCTGAGAGATACCACAAACTCTGATGTCAGTATAGTATTGTTTTTTTTTTTTATTTACCGTTGAAAATGGCTGGAAAATTATATCGATTAGATAATTCATCACATGTTGAAGAGATTCAGCTAATGTTACTCGAGTCCGATGATGAGAATGATAGAGTCGAATGCGAAAGTGATATATGATGGTAAATTGTATCTGAGAGATACCGAGAACTCCAATGTCAGTATAGTATTGGTTTAGTTGTGGTTTTTTTTTCAATAATTTCTAGATTGTAACTGAAAATATATAAATCATCATGTATTATATTTGCAGTGTTTTTTTTTTTTTTTTTAAGTTTTATTGCATTTTAGCACATACTAGTAATGAATGCATCTCTCAGATACAAGAGACCTAAGCTGCAATTTTTATGACCGTGACTTCCACAGGTTTAAAAATGAAAATGGAGTACTAATTCCGACTGGCTCTCCTTCTCCAACACTACCAATCAAGCTGGACATGAAGCAGAAATTTTCACCATGAGCAGTGATTTAATGCAAATCGTGCAGCTACCTACATGAATTTCAGATAATCCCCTCCATTTTCCCTATATCCTTGATCTTTCTTTAACTAGTTTTCCTTCCAGACACACTGTAGAGATTACTCTCCTCTCACCGACATGTACCACAATCCAGTGCAAGTTTCCAGTATCACGAAATGCCCCCCCCCTCCTCTAACCACACTCAACCTTGTGTCCTCTGGCACTACAAAGGGGAATGATCTCCAGAACTACCATATTTACTCAAATATAACTCGCCTTCTAGTAGATTACTCTCCTCTCACCGACATGTACCACAATCCAGTGCAAGTTTCCAGTATCACGAAATGCCCCCCCCTCCTCTAACCACACTCAACCTTGTGTCCTCTGGCACTACAAAGGGGAATGATCTCCAGAACTACCATATTTACTCAAATATAACTCGCCTTCGCTTATAACTCACATCCCTGATTTTGCTTTATAAAAAAAAATGAATAAAAAGTTTTGCATATACCTCGTACACAAAAAGTTTAAACACGTCAGGGTGATAGTAACTTGCTCATCACAGTCAACAACATGCCCTCCCCAACAGCCACTATAATGCAGATGCAATGTGTTATTGTATCACTGAATAAGGTACAGAGACATTTGTAATCTGTGTAATATATCTGTCAACAAATAGTGCAGCAACAAATGGGATAAAAACGGCACTAACTAATGAATCACATGTCCCCTCCCACAGAAACTATGCTGTATAAACTCAAGCAAAACCATATGTTGTACTGCCAAACACAGTATCTAACTAAAAACTATCGTCCAAATTTTCAATTACATGATTTCATGTAATTGAAAAGTGTTTGTTCGATTGCATTTCAAATTTTTGATGTCATTAAGACAGATCACAAAGGCCAACTTCAAATAAAATTCTACTGGCGAATTGAAACTAATGTGTGTGAGAGTCCCCCCCGCCATCTTGAAGCATAAGCAGCATGCAAACAAGCAGCTATAAAATTCAACCGAAGGGTTGAAACTATGTGTCAGCTGAGTCCAACGTGGAAGCAGTACAGAAACAGTAATGAGAAGTCCCATCAGAACTATAAATGTGTGAAACACCACCCCGATGTGAATTTGTTACAACTAAGGAAATATATAGTGAATGTTGTTATGGCAGTTTCAGATATTTTGGAATTCGATTGAAGAGACTCAGCATTTCAACTCAACAATTGTTGGTTGGCTTGCCTTTGTCATTGAGTCGCACGATCTTTTGTTAATACCACACCAATCATATGCAGTGCCATAATGAAAAAGTCGCCTGCCACGGGCACAACTAGGTTTGGGGTGCAAAACGTAAAAAATGTAAAAAAATAAAAATAAATAAATAGATATAAAAGTCCACTATTTTATATTGTATTTTTAAATTTCGTTAATACGCCGCTTTAGGCACAAATTCTGCACACACACTGCAACTCATTTTGATGAGGTTAATAGAAGTATTTAACATATTGTATTTAGTAAAATTGAACTTGTTACATTTAAATTTTTCAAAATTTTTGTCATTTTTGGGTTAGGGGGCGCAAGTTAGACACTTGCCATAGACACTTCATACCTTCGTTACTGTACTGAACATATGTGCATCTTCATAGCTGCTCTATCTCTACCAGCTGCCTACCATTGCTGTCCGTTTCGTGCTCTGTTTTCACTTCTCATTAGTCATTCGTGAAGGATGTTCATTACATATCTCAAGTCCTGTAAATTACTGGTAATTTTTGCTTGAAATATGGATTAACATTCAAGTTACAGTTTCAAATTCAAAGTTATTGATTTTGCAGAAAAACATGGCAATCGAGCAGCAGGCCATGAGTTTACAATGACTGAGTTTAATGTGTGATATTGGTGTAAACAGAAACTTGCATTAGGAAATGGAAAGTTTCCTGAATTGGAGGACAAGTTACTTGAATATGTGTAAGGTTTGCGTAAAAATGGTTACTGTGTTTCACATGAAACGTTACATTTCAAACCGTATTAGTTAGCTACAAAACAAGGCATCAGTTGCACAGATCTGGAACTGAGCCGAGGTTGGATCATAAGATTCATGAAGAGGAAAAGTCTTACCTTCGTTGAAGGACATCCCTTTGCCAAAGAATGCCAAAAGATTTGAAGGATAAACTGAAGGATTTTCATCACTATGTGATTCAACTTAGGAAGAGCAATAACTATGTTATCACAAATAACCAATGCTGATCAAACACTCCTCAATTTTAACATGCTGCACCAAACACCACTAACAGAAAATTGTAAAAATTGTGATAATATGCACAGCTGGAAGTGAAAAACAGTGATGCATGATCGTGCTTGCAATTACTGCAGATGGAAGAAAGCTGCCTCCGTATGTAATATTCAAAAGGAAAACAATGCTGAAGGGAAAAGTTCCTCCTGGAATTCATGTAAGAGTCCAAGAAAAAGGATGGATGGACACTATATTGGCTCGAAATCAGATTAGAACACTTTTGGACAAACGAGCAGGGCCTTATTTCAACGCTCAGCTCTCCTCGTGTGGGATAGCTTCCGTGGACAATTAGGGCCTGAAATAATAAAACAACTTTTGGATATGAGGACCAATGTGGCCATTATTCCTGGTGGTTTTACATCTTGTCTACAGTTCTTGGATGTATTAGTCAACAGCCCATTCAAGGATTACATATGAAAATTCTACATGGAGTGGATGGTGGCCAGCGGCTATGACCTGACTCCAGCAGGGAAGATTAAGAGACCATCATTAGAACTCTTGTTCAACTGGATTTTGAGAGCTTGGGAAATGATTTTGCCAAAAATAATTGCCAAGAGTTTTTTAAAAACCCTCATCTCTAATGCCTTGGATGGGAGAGAAGATGCTGCTATTTGGGTAGATGAATTTGATGATGCACACAAGGAAACTACTCTTGAGGCCAGAAGTAGCAATAGTGAATAGGAGATTCTTGATAAGTCATACCCATTTTCAGTTTTTTCCTGACAATTTTAGTTTCCAAAAATCCCTGCATATATCTCGCATCATGACTTTTAACTTTAATTTTCAGAAAAGAAGTATATTTGAGAAAATATATTTGAGTTATATAATGAGTTATATTTGAGAAAATACAGTACTACTATTCTTTCCCATGGCATGACTATTGTTTCTCTCTCTTCTGACTCAGACACCTGCATTGAGTGAGTCACGGAAATCATCCACAGTATCATGAAGTCATTCCTCATTCCATCCAAAATTCCTGTATGCATTCCAAGCCCTGGTTCAACACAAGAAGTATGAAAGCAGTTGAAGAAGAAAACTCAGCTTACTGCAGGTGGCTTGCATTAAGAGCCCAAGCTTCATATTCAGCCTATGCCAAAGCACATAAATGTAAATCAGCAAATCCAAATCCAATTTCATAAAGGCCAGTAGCAGTAGTAAACTCGTCTCTTTTCCAAACAGTAGCCATGCTGTTTGGTCCCCTTGTAAAAGTCATCGGATACAACTTCTGCTCACCTGTGCTCCCACCTCTTTCCCATCCACCACCATCACCACCACTGTTACAGCACCCTAAGTAAAAGCCAATCTCCTAGCATCACTCTTTTCCTCTAACTCCTGCATAGATGATGAAAGCAAATCACCTGTGGCCTTTCGGAAGAATGACACAAAAAGAATATTAGACAACTTGAACACTACAAAGTCTGGTCCTGATGGTATCTCTCCTATTGTACTGAAATGTGCTCCAGAGCTAATACCTATCCTCTTCAACACCTATCCAATGTCTCTTCAATCTTCTATACTCAGCTGACATCCCATCTCATGAAAACTAACATATATGTCACCCATTCCAAAAAAGGGACAAAAGCTTACCATCCAACTACCAACCATTTGTGATCACCTCAAACCTCTCCAAAATAATGGAGAAAGCTATCAGTGGTCAACTTCTTCACTACCTAGAAGCTCACCAGTTAATCAGCAACCAGCAGTATGGATTCCCCCAATCCAGATCCATGGCTGATATCTTAACCTACATCATACCCACTGGACACATGCCATGGAAAGGTTCGGATAAAGGTGTGCTGTTGCTCTTGACATTTCCAAGGCTTTTGATCATATTTGGCATCAAGACCTGTTTTGCAAACTGCCTTCCTTTGGTCTACCTACTACCCTCTGTAACTGGATATCTATCCAGAGATAGTTGGATAGATAGCAGCTCACTGTGTGTCATGGTGGATTGCACTCTCTCTTCAAGCTTTGCCACCAATGCAGGGGCTCTGTTCTCTCACCTACTCTTTCTGTTATGCATAAATGACCTACTGTGAATCACTACAAATCCTATCCATAGCTTTGCTGACAATAGCACTCTCCATTCAACCTACTCCTTTGACATACCATGTAATTCCCTTACATCAAAATCATCTACAACCAGTGCCTTAAACTCTGATATCCATACCATCCTTCATTGGGGACAGGATAACGTAGTCACCTTCAATGCCATCAAAATGTAGTCCTTCCTCTTCTCTCACAAAAGGGATCTCAGCTCACCTTCCGTCATCCTCAGTAATACACACATCACCAGACAAGATGAACTATCTCTCCTTGGACTGACGTTTACCTCCAGCATCTCTTGATGCAATCACATCACATCAATAGCTTCCTCATCTTCTAAAAACTAGGCATTCTTTTCCACTCAAGAAGCTATTTTACACCCACCCCAGCTACTGTCCCTATATAAATCCCAAATCCACCCATCCTTAGAAAACTGTTCATACATCTGGGGTAGTGCACCTAAAACTTACTTAAAAATTCTTGATGCTGTCCAGAGGAGAGAAATTCAGCTCATAGATGACCCTTCCCTTACATGCTCACTTCCTTCTCTATCCTACAAATGCAATGTTTCAACTCTTGTCTCTTCTACAGGTACTTTCCATGGTCATTGCTCCAGTGAATTGGCAAACATCATTCCTCCACTTGCTGTTAGGCCTGTTAAAACAAGAGAAGCAGCTGTCCAACATCTCTTATAGTACAACTGCAAACACATCGAACTTGCTTCTCCTCTTCTTCATTTATTCCATCTCCTCTATCTTCTGGGATAGCTTTCCCTTGATGTGTTTTCCACCCATTTCATCCTACAGCTCATTTAGAAGAATGCTGATAGGTTTCTTCTTTCTCAACCCATATCTGTACCTCGCACATAGCAGGATGGACAACCTTTATAAGTGAACTTTTAAATGTTCACAAAATCGCCAAATCTTTGATGCAAAATTTTCTCACGTGCCAATCGAAATTTTGGGGAACATTATTATTATTTTGTGTCTTTGAAGTTTTAGGAGAACCTTTTCAAATAATCAAAAATCACACTAGAGCGGTAAAATCAAAGAATATTGTAAGAGTGATTATTGTAAGTCATGTAAGATTGAATGAATGTAAAAATTAGTGACAGAATTTTTACTTAAAATTCCTTCTACCCTGTTGATAGCATGGATATTTTTAATTTGCCTTTAAGTGTAATTCTAGCTGCCACATACAGCCACACAATTTAAAGACAATTTTTAACATCAGCAAAAGAGCAAACAAGAATTCTGAATTTTTTTATTTTTGTTTTTTTATAAAGATCAATCAGACATAAGTTTTTGCAATGCATTACAGTGCACAATCTCATAATCGTTTTACTTGACTAAAGCACAATAAAAGAAAAGAAAATTAAAGATATTATTTTATTAATTCTTAATCCCTTACGAGGAATACATAAAAATTATAGATAAAATAAAATGCTATTTTATCTACATAATATATTAAATGGAAGTTAATCTTTACCATTTTTTAGCAGAAAACATCAAATCAAAACTAGAGAAAGAAAAATAGTGGATGTTTTATTTATTTAGCATAAATGAGACCTGCTGCTGCATCGCTGATGACAGATAATTTATATCAGGTTTATATTTTGTAACCTTTAGAGTTATGCATGTGCTGCTAGTTTCATCTGTTAGGCTACTCCTATTACTAGACTTAACAAAGTTCATCACTGAGAATAACGATCCACAAGAAAATGTAGATGCAAAAATGGGTAGTAATGCTGTTGCAAGGGTTTTTAAACATACAAAAGTTTCTGGAATAGTATTCCAAGTCCTTAGTACCTCATTTTCTGCACTTCTCTCTGTTACTCACATCTCTAATTGCTCCTTTTCAATATTTTCCAAGTCAACTCAGAGGTCAACAAATTTCTGCCTCCAAATTGTGAGCTACTTTGAATTCAATCAACTGCATTTCAAAATCATCCAGTGTTATAGTGTCTGGAAACAATGAATTTTGCAGTCTCTTCTAATTCTCTGAACTTAACAAATCTTAGAGAGAACTGCTCAACAGTTGACACAATTAGAAATAGCTTTTGAAGACATTAGTGGTCTGTTTTGTTATCCTTTTGGAGATCGTTGATGTATTTTCTTTAGGTTTGGAAAATATCTAAATCTCTCACTGTCTACATCCCTCTTAAAAACTCTTAGATTCGTTTCAAATGTATTTATGTCATCAAACATAACATCAAAAGTCTTACCAGACCCTGTAGTTTTAAGGTTCAAGTCATTTAAATGTTCACAAAAATCTGCAAAAAACATCAGTTTACAAACCCACATGATGTTATACATTTCTTTAAAAGACATTTGTTGATTAATCAAAAAGGGATTTATCTCATCCAGTCATTCAACAAATCATTTCAGAACAAGACCTTGACTAATCCAATGAACATTGTTGTACATTATTAGTCCCTTGTACACCGAATCCACCTCATTCAGTAGATTTTGAAATCATCTTTTATTCAAAGCACGTGCAGAAATGTAATTAACAACCTTGGTTACTATTTGCATCACTTCTTGAAGTTCCTTTAGGCTATGTTTTTTGCAGATAAAGTTTCCTCATGTATGATGCGTTGAAAACCTCTCAGTGGATGGCCAACATGCTTTGCAATTTTCAGAAGTTTTCAAAAGGAAGTCAAGAAGTGAATAAAGCGAAAGGCAAAAGGAAAAAAGTAAATTACAACTGGATGACGAAAGTTGTACAATCACAAGGTATATACAAAAAATAATTTCTTTCTTCATACATTTTCCAACTTTAATGAAAATCGGGTCGTGGAGTGTAAAAATGTGGACAGAGACATATGGACACTGAAAAAAATTATAATTTGGAATTACAATTATAAGCCTACTTACACTACACACATGCCAATAAAAGAGAAGTGTATGCATGCCATCTAATCATGTGCAGATAACACTTCATAATCCTGAATATTGATAATACATTTCACATAGCTTTAACAATAACTTATGTTTATGACAATGTAATGCATTTGGAAGGCCGTGGGTGCTTAAATGCCTGTTAGGACTACTGATGATGATGACGGTGTTGATGATGATATGGCAATATAAAGAAAATTTACATTTATGAGAGTTGTTTGAAAAGTTTGATAAAAAAAAAATAAGTTAAACATTTTTTTGGAAAAAATCACCTTTATTTCTCAACATAGTCTCCATCGATGTCTACACATTTGGTACAGCGAGTTTACAATTTTTTCATCTCATCTAAAAAAGTGGGAGTTATCAAATTGTGCGAAATAATTGATAGCTTTGATGACATCTGCGTTTGAAGAAAGTTTTTTCCCACCAAGCCAAATTTTTAAGTTTGGGAACAAGAACAAGTCACACGGGGCCAAGTCCAGAGAATACTGTGGATGTGGAACCAATTCAAACCTCAATTCATGCAATTTTGCCATTGCGGCAGCTGATGTGTGGGACAGTGCATTGTCTTGATGAAAGAGCACTTTTTTTGTGCACCAATCTTGGCCGTTTTTTCTTCAGTTCTTCTTTTAAACGGTCCAACAATGACACTTAATAGACTCCTGTTATTGGCTTACCCTTTTCCAAATAGTCTATCATGATAATTCCATAGGAATCCCAAAAAACAGTGGCCATCACCTTCCCAGCTGACAAACCTGTCTTCGTTTTTTTTTTCAGTGCTCTTGGACTCAGGTTTGTAGTCATGGATGCAAGTTTCGTCTACAGTCATGAATCGATGCAAAAAATCCTGCGATTTGTGACCGCCAAACACTGTACTGAAATGTCTTTTCGCATGCTTTTTGATTGACAGTTAACAATCGTGGTACCCATCAGGCATACAGCTTTTTCATGTGCAATTTTTCGTGCAAGATATTATACACCCATTCAGTTGAGGTGTCTGCAATCTCACTCGCTTTCACTCGGCAGTCTTCCATAACAATACCACCGATTTTGTCAGTCATTTCCTTCATAGTGACCTCAATCACTCATCTGGAGTGTGCTTCATCTTCAATGGACTTACGACCATGTTTAAACGAATTTATTCAAAAATAAATAGTCTAATGCTCGTACAGAGTCCCGTGAACTGCATCTAACTCGGCTTTGATCTGCATGGCTGTCCACTTCTTTAAATAAAAGTGTTTTATTGCTGCACAAAACTCATTTTTCACCATTTTTATGAAAAATGCAAACACGGTCATTTTAAATGTTTGCCAAAAGAACTACGTGTCATACGTGGCTAAAATTTTGCAAGGGGGGGGGGGGTCACCTGTGCTCCCACAGATGACTCCTTGCATGGGGCCAAGTGAAATCCCATTCAGAAAGAGGATGTTTAAATACATCATTCTGAACTTAGTGGAACACCTTTATACTAAATTATATACTTTATACTAAGAAAGAAACAGAAAATTCTACTGAAATTGGTGATTCCATGTCTGAGACTGCTTCTAAAGATGATACGTGCCGACACTGGTATGAATGAATGAATTGTGTTGCCGTCTATTGGAAATTTACCAACCTTTTCAAACAATCCTCATATATCTAATAAATTAAACATATTAATTGACAATAAATACTTCCAATTCATATTTTAATGACTTACAGTTTAATTAAATCCAAATCCACATATATATACTCACTTTAGAAAACCGATAAATTATTTATGAAACATGAAAAAATATATAAAATTATGGTAAATGAGTCACGCCACATTGGCTGCCTCATGAATGATGAAACAAATGAATGGGACAAAGCTTGTACAGCAGTATATCATGGAGATAGATGTCTTGGAAATAGGATGTTTGTTTTCATTTTCTTATTACTTATTATTACTAAAACAGTTGATAGTGTTTGTTTCTTTATTGCATTTTTATTTGGTATCGCTCTACTTAATAAAATTGTATTCTGTTAAGTTAAAATATACAACTCAGTGAACATGTTGGATATGTATTTATTTATTTAATTTTTAAGGTGAGCCTTGGGTTGCATACCAGAAAAAAGTCGTTGGTATGCCACGTTTGGCATACATGCCAGGGGATCTCCACCCTTGTGCTATAGGTTCTTGTACCTCTCATATGTGGATATAGATTTTCAGATAGCGTGTAGGTAGGGGGGGGGTCGGCACCCCTAATCCCTGCATTGTTCATGGGTCAGCTGTATATATATATATATATATATATAAATTCAACTGCAGCTATAAAGTGAGGAACAAATATGAAATTTCCTATAAAAAAAGGAAGTTAGACAGGGAAATGCCATTTCCCCTAAACTATTTACAGCAGCACTAGGAGAAATTTTAAAAAATCTGGATTGGAGGGAAGCCTACATCCAGCAGTGGAGAGAAAATGGATGAAGATGATGATATTGACAAAATTATATTCAGCAAATCTTTGTTCTGAGTGATCCAGTAGCGGCCGATGAAAATTTAAAGTGGGGGTGCTGCATATACAAAAAAAAAAAAACTTTTTTTTCCCCTAATCAGTAATGAATTTATTAATAAATAAATTTACATATTAAAAATTGCTTTATTAAAAATATTTCATCCTCACCACAAACAAATACCAATAATGAAATTTTCTTCCTATTATTATTATTATTATTGTTCCGGGCAACTCCAAGGAGTCGACAGACTCATCGAGGGAGGCCCTAACATCATGTCAAGAACAACTATTCGACATTCACACAGTATCTATCATACCTTGCCTTGAACTCATTCACGGTCGTAGCACCCACAACAGACTCTGGAAGCTTATTCCACTCATTCACTACTCTCCAAGTAAAAAACCTAGCTCTAACACCCTTGTCAACCACGCTCTTGCCCAGCTTCCATTCATGGCCCCTAGTCCTCCCACCACCAGTCATATTTTCAAAAATATCTTCTGGATCAATCTTATAGAAACCCTTCAGTAATTTGAATGTCTCAATCATATCACCCCTCCTTCGCCTATCGACCAATTTCTGCAACCGACAAATCTTCAACCTGTTCTTTATAAGGTTCATTCTATAGACCTGCTATCATCTTGGTCACTCGTCTCTGGATCCTCTCCACTTCCTCCCCATCAAGAAGAAACCCTGGTGACCAAATCTGGGCACAGTAGTCGAGATGAGGTCTTATCAAGGCTCGATACAGAGGAACAACAACTTGTTTGTCTCTGCATGTTAAAGTATTTTTCGGAAACCAAGTGATTTGGTGAGCTGTTTTAGTCACTTTTGCAATGTGCCCCCTAAACTTCAATTCCCTATCCACCAACACTCCCAAATCCCTGGCCTCATCAATCTCCTGGAGTACGGTTCCACCAATGCGATATACTGCTGCTATTCTTTTCACCCCAAAGTGCATAACCTTACACTTTGGCACATTAAATTGACATCCATTTTTCCTAGCCCAGTCCTCTAAACTATCCAAATCATCCTGTAAAATTTTGACATCCTGTGCACTCATAATTGCTCTACCCAACTTTGCATCATCAGCAAACAAGTGAACACTTCCTCTCAAATCCTTTCCTATATCATTGATGAACAAATTGAAAAGCAGTGGTCCAAGAACAAAGCCCTGTGGCACTCCACTAGTCACAAGCCATCTTTCAGACTCCACTCCTGAATAAACCACTCTCTGGTATCCCTCCTTCAACCATCCTCCTATCCATCTCACCAGCCCTATATCTATCCCCATCTGCTCCAGTTTACCGATTAGGGTTCTATTTGGTATCCTATCAAAAGCCCTGGCAAGGTCCAGTAGTATTACTGTAAACCCATTACCCCTATCCAGTTCAGCCGTCACTGTGTTATAAAATGTGAGCAAGTTACTGAGGCATGATCTACCCTTCACAAAACCATGTTGTCCCCCATACAATATCCCATTTTCATCTGTCCAATCCTGTATTCTTTTCTTGACTAATTTCTCTAAGACCTTGACAATGATTCCTGATATGCTAATCGGTCGGTAATTTACAACAGCAGTCTTGGAACCACCTTTATGCAGTGGAACTATTTTCCCCTCTTTCCACCCCCTCGGGACTAACCCAGACCTGAGACTCAAATTAAACAAAATGGTCAAGGGTACTGACAATTCTTTAGCTGCTTCTCGTACAACACGAGCTGGTATACCATCCAATCCCACAGATGTATTGACATTGAGGTTATGCAATAGACTACTCTACTCCACTTCATTCACCACAATTCCTGTATAATCTACTGGTACATTCGTTTCTGCAATGTCACCACCTGGATGATATATTCATGCAAAGTGCTCACTCAGTAACTCAACTATATCAACTGATTCAGTTACCTCCCTGCCATCGGCATTCTTTAAAATCATTCTGCCATGTATATTTTTCCTTTTACTTGCTACATATCTAAAAAACTGTTTAGGATTCTCTTTAGCCTGCATGGCCAATGTTCTTTCGTAATCCTTTTTTGCTTTTCTTACCACACTCGTTACCCTTCTGGCCTGCGCTTTATACCGTTCGTGTGCCTGCTGGTCACCTTTCTCCTTAAATTCTCTCCATAGTTGTTTCTTTTTTTGCAGCTCAAGCTTAATGGTGTTATTCATCCATTTAACCCCTAGTTGATTTATTATTCAGACTCTAGGTATACAGTCAGCCATTGCTTCATGCAACCGCTTCTTAACTACCTCCCATGCACTATCGACTTCTAGTCCTTGCAGTTGTACATGCCATGGCACTGAACCAATCAAACTCCTAAGCTTGTCATACTTTCCAGCCCGATAATTCCACATGTACCCCGTCTTAATTGAAAATTCTACACCTTTAGCCACCTCCCAAGTCAAGATCCTATGATCACTCTCACCGATTGGTGGCAATGTGGTCATATTTGTTACAGCCAAATCCTCAGATGTGATTACTAGGTCAAGCACTCTCTGACCCCTAGTATTTTCCATTACATGCTGTCGCAGATAGTTATCCCTTAATAACCGCATAAAATCCAATTCCTTCCTCCCGTGTGTCCTCTCCTCACTCCAATCAATATGACCATAGTTGAAATCTCCCAAAATAATCACCCTCCTTCCACCCATTTCTTCTATTTGCTTGTGCATACTGACAAGTGTTCGGACCTGTTTGGGACAGACAGAAAGTTTTCAAGTAACAGTTGGCTTGCATCAAGGGTCAGCATTAAGTCCGTTTCTGTTTAATATTGTGATGGAGGTGGTAACAGAGGAGGTGAGAGAAGATGCACCTTGGACAATGTTGTATGCAGATGACATCTTGCTGTGTGTAGATTCAAGAGAAGAAGCGGAAACTAAACTGGAAAGATGGAGAAAAGTACTGGAAGAGAGAGGTATGAGACTGAGCAGAAGTAAGACAGAGTATATGTGTTGCACAGTGGGCGGTGGCCAGGAGTCAGACCTGGAGCTGGAAGGAAATGTCATCAGGAAGGTGAGAGACTTTAGATACTTAGGTTCGACAGTAGAAGAAGATGGAGGAGGTGAGAAGGAAGTGGGATGCAGGATACAAGCAGGTTGGAGGAACTGGAGGGAGATGGCTGGAGTGTTATGTGATAAGAGGGTGCCGATCAATCTGAAAGGCAAAATTTATAGGACAGTAGTGAGGCCAGCTATGACATATGCTATAGAAACTGTGGCCCTGAGGAAAAATAACATTAGCAGGATGGAAGTAGGAGAGATGAGAATGCTTAGGTGGATGTGCGGTGTGACCAGAAAGGATCATCTGAGAAATGACTATGTCAGGGGAACAGTGAAAGTTACGAACTTAGGAGCGAAAATACAGGAGGCAAGGTTGAGATGGTTTGGTCATGTGATGAGGAGGGAGGACGAATATGTGGGAAGAAGGGTCATGCAGATGGATGTGCAAGGAAGGCGGAAGCGTGGGCGGCCAAAGAAGAGATGGAGGGAGCTGGTAGAAGAGGACTTGAAGATTAAAAACTTGGATGTGGTGACAGCCCAAGACAGGAAGGTGTGGAGGAGACTCATAAGAAACAGTGACCCCACTTAAGTGGGAGAAGCTGCAGAAGAAGAAGAAGAAGATACTGTCACCACCATCTTTTCCATCACCTGGTCTATAGCAGCACCCAATTGTATATTTAGTTCTGCTAGCCACAATCTCACACCAAATGGCCTCAAATGTGCTCTTTTCTCTATCCTGCAATTCAACTTCTATTCTCCTTGGCTGCAGCTCATCAGCTATCATCAACAATACTCCTCCTCCCCCATTTTATTCTCCCTGTCATTCCTGAACACACTATACCCATCACATTCAATCCCACCAGCTATATCATCTACAGTCAGCCATGTTTCACTAATACCAATAACCTGTGGTCTGGAAGTGCCAACCATGGCCAAAAACTCAATCAATAACAATGACAAGCGCAAATGAATATCGGCGTTAGATCGCAGTGCATTTGTTTCGTGTAACGATAATTGAAAAAATATAATTCTTTTCATATTTTTAACAGTGACACCCGTCATAATTCAGCCTTGTATCTATAATAAATAAATAATTATATGTTATTTTAACAAAATAAAATAAGAAAATTTACAAAAAATAGTTCACCACGAACACACACACACCAATAATAAACGTTTCATATCTCAGAAATAATGCGTGGAAGCATAATACACTGCCCAAATGGCAGTGTATCGTATGACGTAACATGCAAGCACAAATGAATATGGCATTAGATTGCAATTATCGTTACACAAAACAAATGAAAAAATATAATTCTTTTCATATTTTCGACAATGACACTCGTCATAATTCACCCTTGTATCTGTAATAAATAAATAATTATATGTTATTTTAACAAAATAAAATAAGATTTACAAAAAATATTCACCAAGCACACACACCAATAATGAATGTTTCATATCTCACAGAAATAACGCGTGGAAGCATATTAAAGATACACTGCTGTTTGAGCAGTTACAGTTGGGAATGATGTAGTAACATGCAATGACAAGTGCAAACAAATATCAGCGTTAGATCGCAGTGCATTTGTTTCGTAATCTAAAGCGTTAATAGAACAATTCCAATTATTAACTATTCAATCAATATCGAAATATAACCTTTAACATGTTGTATTGCATTTATATAATGTTGTAAGCATTATTATTTATAAACACAAACAAAATTTAATTTTTTCATTTTTTTCTTGGGGGTGCTGCAGTGCTTATATACGGGACACCACTGGAGTGATCACTACTCACTGCAAGAGCAGTGAGTAGTGTTAGTTGTTAACATATTGTGTCAAGTAATGAAAAGTGAAAGGAGAGAATCAGAATATTCCATGTGGCTTGACATTTGATAAAGAGAGGTATCAAAATGGGATTTTTTGTAACTCAAATAAAAATTCATCGTGATATTATTTTAAGCATAGCAAAATGGGAGATAATGATAAAGAAAAGAAAATCAGAGTAGTTGGTGTAAGTACTAACAGCTTACGTGACCATCTTAAAACCAGAACAAAAATTATCTTTATATTAAAATCAACAGATATTACAATTAACAGAATTAAATTTAAAAAATGGAAGAAAAAAAAACTGATGACACAGCATCTTCAACTGAAGTTATTGATATTAAGAGTGATTTGGATTCTCAATCAAAAATAACATCATCCTTTATCAAAACAGTTGACTCTTTTTCTGCTGTAGTAGAACACATGACAGCATAACATGGGTCCCCTCCCTTTAGTAAATTTATATACAGTATGCACAAATATAAAATATACAATAATAAAGATAACTCTGAACTTAGTGGAACACCTTTATACTAAAAAAGAAACAGAAAATTGTACTGAAGTTGGTGATTTTATGTCTGAGACTGCTTCTGCTTCGTATTCAGTTAAATTTGATATCAGTTAAGTTCTCATTGAAGTATAAACTGCAGTTAGCAGTAAGGAGAAAAAGTGAAGTATGAGGGTAGTCTTAAAAGTTCTCAGCCTAACAATGAAAAAACAAATTTATAATTTCAAAATTATTTTTATTTTTCAACATAATCTCCCTTAAGACTAATACATTTATTCTAGCGATGCTCCAGTGCCATTATCCCATCCCTTTAGTGGTTCTCAGTAATATCTGCAAAAATGGTAAAACAATAACCAGGGAATATTATTCTGATCTTTTAGCCAGACTAGACAAAAAAATTTGTGAGAAAAGATCTGGTTTGCAGAAGACAAAAATCATCTTTCATCATGACAATGCACCTGTCCACAAAGGTATTTTGGCAATGGAAAAATTAAAGGATCTGCACTATGAATTGTTGGAACATCCACCCTATTCCCCAGATTTGGTTCCCTCCAACTTCTATCTCTTCTTCGCTTGTCAGCATTTTTCTTCGAATCAAGAGGTGATTCAGCAGTTTCACCCACTTTGATTCACCAGTCATCCAATACCATATCGTGCTCGTGGTGAATGATTTCTGGTGTTGTTGCACTTTTTAGACGTCCTTCACATGGATCATCTTCAAGGCTGATATAGCAGCCCATTTCTTAATTGTCAGAAATGAAGGAGAAGAGTGCACATATGAACTTTGAATGAATTTCTTTTGCCATTAAACTTTCTTTTACAAAGAATGTTATAACCACACGATACTCAATTTTATCCATTTCAAGGGATACAGACAACACTTTTGCTTCAGACAGCTGTATAAAACAAACTACTTGATAGAATGAATGACTTGCAATTTCACATGGATTCTTATGTCAGATGTACTAACTTAGAAAAAAAAAATCTTGCTGATAGTATTGTCATCTATGGTCAAGGCAGATAACTTTTCAGACCACTCTTGTTGCCTGTTTTAGTGTGCTGTAAAACCTAATGCAAGGCTTAAAAGCAACTGGCATATTTTCAAGAATCAAAAATAAGTAATTATTTTAAAATGTCCAACAATCACTTAATTTGACCAACAAAAGTTGAAAAAAAAAGAGCTTTTTTTTTTTCACCGCTGGATTAATTAATACAAAAATTAGGGACCACAGTCTTAATAAGCTGATACACATTCACTCGTTTTAATAAAAATTACACTAAATAAAAAATAGCTTATGTTGAGTTATGTGTATTTGTGTTTTCTTTATTTTTAAAGATGCTGTTTATGTTTTGAAATAAAAATTTTCCTTGTTTATATTAATAATGTTATATATTTTTCTTTAGAATGAAATTTTTTTATGCTTCAATAAAATTTTTGTTTGTTAACATTTATTTTTTATCCTTCAGTATAGTTCTTTTGAAAATGTAAAAAATTACTGATAAGCTGGTATTTTTGGAAAATTTTTACCAAATTACCAGTAATTGAAAAAAAGTCAGTAAATATGAAATCCCTTAACCACTTGCATATATTATTATTATGGGCAACTCCAAGGAGTCCATAGACTCATCAAGGTTAGCCTAAACGTGATGTCAAGAAATATCCAACATTTGTGCAGTCTATCATACATTTTCACAGTCATATCATCCACAGCAGATTCTGGCAACCTATTCCACTCATCCACTACTCTCCAAGCAAAAAAACCTAGTTTTAACACCCTTGCTAACTACGGGTATCCCTTGCTTAACGCAGGATTTGATTAATGCAGAGAAATTAATTGCGACAATCCCTTTATATACACGGCAAGAGTTTTGATTAACACACCTTTATATTTACCATGCAAACCTCAAGGAGTGTTTCCTGGCCGGAAAAAAAGTCGTGCAGTCTATCATGCTTCATTTCTCCCATTATGCATTAAGATTGGGTTTATTACAAGCTCCAATTGTTCTGCTGTATTTGCAAATTACGTTCTTCGTAAATTTTTTCATTCAAAAAAGGATTTCATCCAAATTCTCTTAATGATCTGTTTGAGAATGTGAAAGTTTTATTTATTTTTTTTTTTTTTTTTACGAAATACAACATCATTACTATAGTTCGCCCACTGATTAGAGGTCCCTCAACACTTCTGCGCATGTCAGAAAAAGGAGAATCCATTCCGATAATAGGGTAATCAATCTGTCTTGTGGGATGTGTTTGTTTATTATTACAGGTCAGAAAATTTAGCTTTTCTTTTATGAACATTGTAGTTTTTAAAGTGTAACTATTTTGCTTGTATAACAGTTGGAAAAATGTACGTAGAGTATTAACAAAATTAAAAATGGTACAGCATAAAACAAAAATTTAACTAAGTTTATTTTTAAGAAAGTTTTCTATAAAATAAAAATAATTATACGGAAAAACAGAAATTTTTTCAAATGAACTTAGATATTCTAAACTTACAGTTGAGAGAACTGAGACACTTTAATGTCCTAAACCGATTAATTATTTATGACTTGTTGTGACTCTTTTAACAAACCCATGCAAAAAAAGGTTGGAAAAAAATACCATTATCAAATCCTTTTAATCTTCATAGTTATCTGAATCGGTGTCCAAATCGCCATTACTTTCACTTAAACTGATTACCAAAGGTTCGCATAATTCTTCGATATTTCCATCTCTGTCCCAATACATATTTTCCAATGAGGTGACATGAAAGCAATATTTTCCCCAGTTTTGAACTGTAATACTTTCAATCGCCTGTTCTAAAAGCTTAAAAAGTTTCGACATGTCAATATTTCCAGTTACATTGCGATGGTGAATGAAACTTTTCACTTCTGCCCAAACATACTCAATAGCATTAATATCGCAATGATATAGTGGTAGCCTCAAAGCTAGAAATCCATGCTCTTTGAGCATCGTGTCGAATTTAAATAGTTTAGTTGTGGGCGAGTTTCTTTTGACCAAATTAAGCAATTCAATTTTTCGCATATCTGGGGAATGAGAAATGTTATTTTCAGAGAGCCAATCCATAAGAACTTGCTTCTTATTAGACCAATTTGGAACTTTGTTTAATCGATTGATATGAAGCGTTATCAATTATAACAACAGAATTTTTAGGAAGGTTTGGAATCAGTTTTTCTTCTGCCCACTTTTCGAAGATCATAGAATTCATTTGCTTATGGTAATTGGCTTTGTATAGTAAGTTTGAATTCGGTAAAAAACCCATTTCTCCACCCGCACACAAAATTATTATGTGCTGCGAGGCATTTCCGGTTTGTAGCACTCCACATTCTTCTTTAGACTGCCAACATGTTCCATAAGTTAAATTACTATCAATTCAAGTTTCATCTAGATACACAATCGGTCTTTTCTCCTCCCTGAAACGTCTTATCGCTCTCAAATACTGCGTTCTAGATAAAACAATGTCACTTCGCTCCATGATAAGTTTCCTTGTATTCTGGGACTTTTTAAAACAAAATCCGATTTCAGGAAGTATTTTCTTTAAAGTTTCTCTTTTCCAAGGAAAATTAATTTTTTCTTTAAGCACAGGAATCAATTTCAGAACAGTTGGCACTCTTTTCTCGACCACGTAAAATTCGTGAATAGTTCTTATAACGTCTACATCAAAATCATTCAAAGCTACGGTTTCGATGGTTTTCTTTACTCTGGCGCTTTTTTTTAGGAGATTTAAATTTTGACTTACCTTCACCATTTGATTCCCCTACGAATTCTTTTAACAGTCAACCCCGATACGTCCGCAATTGCATTTGCATGTTTTATGACTTGAGAAAGGGGAACAAGGAGACGATTCTTTTTTTTGCAGAATATCAGCACATTATTCAGTATTCTTTTGCAAGAGCTACTGAACGTTTAACAACAGAACTTGTTGACTGTACTGGCTCCATCATACAAATTAAAATAAAAAATAATGCAAAAAAGCGACAACAAAAATCAAGCTAGTACTAATACAGCTACAGACAAGAAAGCACGTGATTTCACATGTTGGCGACCAATTCGTACATCCTTCATTTCTTTCTCCCCTTCAGCATGAATCGACTATTCTTGGCAAAATGCAAAGGAGAGATCTACAAACGGTGAGTGAACTATACAACCCATGGACGTCATTGTAAGTTTCAAAGCCTATTTTCTTAAAAAGACTTTCTCAAAGGGTAAAACAACAACAGGAGAAAATGCAATTATGCTCCAAGAATTTTGGAAAAATTTTAACATTAAACACGCAATTGAAAACATTCATGACTTGTGGGAACTAGTGTCTTCTAGCTGCATGAGAGCTGTTTGAAAAAACCTTTTGCCAGAATGCGCTAATGATTTAGGTGGTTTCAAAATCCTGTGAACAACGTGGTTTGAAGAAATTGTTGCAATTGGTGAAGACCTTGGTTTTGATGATGTTATGCAGAAGGTGTTAAAGAATTATTGGATTCAAATTGAAAATATTTCAGCGACAACTATCTTCTTGAAATTGAACAACAATGCACATATGAAGATAACGAACAAATGGAATGTGAAGATGAGGAGATGGAATATTTCCCAGTTTAGAAAGGAGATGGAATATTTCCCAGTTTAGAATCGCTTAAGCAGCACGTAAAGGATATGGATCCAGATGTTAATCGAAGAATGCTTGTTTTTGCCTAGGTCTAGAGAGTCATTTTGCTTGTTATCGTAGAATTTATGCTGATAAGAAGAAACTAAAACTATTGAAACGGGTCTTGATAACTGTCTTTGATAAAAAAAAAAAATTGCAGTAACTAACGTAGGTACAAGCATTTATTAAACATTTACTTTGCATTCATTTTTTATCTTTCCTAAAAGAGTACCATATAAAACTAATCATGAATACAGTAATCGATCATGGATGAATTGTAATATTTAGCATTGATTATTATATTTGATTAATGCGATTTTGATATGCCCGGTAACATCGAAGAATTAATTAATCATGTTAATCAAGGAATACCTGTACACTCTTACTCATTTTCCAAGAATGGCCCCTAGTTCTCTCAGCAACACACCTGTTCTGAAAAATTTCCTCTGAATTAGTCTTGTAAATACCCTTCAGTAATTTGTATGTGTCAATCATATCATTCCTTTTCTGCCAATCAACCAGTTTCTGTAACCCACAAATCGTCAACATGTTCTCGTAGGGTTCATTCCATAGACCTGCTACCATCTTGGTCACTCGCCTCTGGATCCTCTCCACCTCCTCCTCATCATCATCACCAAGAAACCCTGGTGCCCAGATCTGCACAGAGTAGTCAAGATGGGGTCTTATCAAGGCTCCATAAAGAGGAACAATAACCTGCTTGTCTATGTTCATCAAAGTATTCTTCAGAAACCAAGTAATCTGATGAGTTACTTGAGCCAATTTTGCCATGTGTCACCTAAACTTTAACTCCCTATCCACTAACACTCCCAAGTCTCTGGCTTTGCCAATTTCCTGGTGTACAGTTTCACCACAGTGGAATATAGCTGGTAATATTTTCACCCCAAAATGCATACAAAGCCACTTTGGTAAATTAAACTGACATCCATTCTCCTTTGCCCAGTCTACCAATTCTATCCAAATCATCCTGCAAAATTTTGACATCATCTGTTTCAACTATTGCTCTACCTAACTTTGCATCATCAGCAAACAACTGAACAGTTTTTCTCAGATCCTTTCCTATATCATTAATGAACAAATTAAACAGTAGCAGTCCAAGAACAGAACCCTGCAGCATGCCACTAGTCACAGGCCTTCTTTTGGACTCTACTCATGAATAAACTACTCTGTGATATCAGAGAGTAGTTTATTCAGCCACCCCTCCTATGCATCCTCATGTAGTTTAATAAATTCCATGTTATCCTGTCAAAGAGCTCTGCAAAGTCCAGCAGTATCACTGTAAACCATTTCCTTTATCCAACTCCACTGTGTTGGATAAAGGAAATGGGTATTATAAAACTCACTGCATTATAAAATGTGAGCAAGTTATGCTACACAAAACGATGCTACCTCCCCATACAGTATCCTATTTGCATCTATCCATTCCTGTATTTTTCTCTTGACCAACTTCTCCAATATTTTGACAGCAACTCCTGATTTGCTGATCGCTCGATAATTTGCTACATCAGTCTTAGCGCCTCCTTTATGCATTGGAACTATTTTCCCATCTTTCCACCCCCTCAGGACTAACCCAGAGCTGAGACTTATATTAAAAAATATGGTCAAGGGTACTGACAATTCCCTCACCACTCCATGTAAAACTCGAGTTGCTATACCATCAATTCCACAGCTGTATTCATATTAAGGTTCATATGCTATGCACCTCTATTTCATTTACTTCAGTTCCTGTATAAGCCTTTGGCTCTCTCGTTCCTATAAATCAAAACCTGGATGATATTCTCTTGCAAAGTGTTCATTTAGTAATTCTACTATTTTGACTAATTCAGTTACCTCCCTACTATTGGCATTTGTTAAAATCATTTTGCCACAAACATTCTTTCTTTTACTTGCAGCATATCGAAAAAACTGTTTGGGATTCTCTTTATGAAAGGAAGTTAGCCTGCATTGCTAACTTCCTTTCATAATCTGTTTTTGCCTTTCTTACCACACTAGTTACCCTTCTGGCCTGTGCCTTGCACTGTTCATGTGCCTGCAAGTCGCTGTTCTCCTTAAATTCTCTCCACAATTGTTTCCTCTTTTTGAGCTCCAGCTTAATCATGATATTCATCTATTTAAATCCCACTTGATTTGCTCTCCTTAGTAACACTCTTTTACCACTTCCCATGCACTATCAACCCTTGCAGTTTTACATGCCATGGCACTGATTGAAGCAATCTCCTAAGCTTGTCATACTTAAAAGCCCTGTAATTCCACATATATACCCTGTCTTAACCTTAATTTCCACACATTTAGTCACCTCCCAAATCAAGACCATATGATCACTCCCGCCAATTAGTGGCAACATGGTCATATTCGTTATAGACAAATGGTCATATGCAGTTACCAGATCGAACACTTTCGAACCCCTCCTAGTATACTTCATCACTTACTGTCTCAGGTAATTATCCCATAGTAACTGCATAAATCTGTGTTCCCATAGTTGAAATCCCCCATAATAATTACCTGTCCTGCACTCATCGAGTCTATTTGCTGATGCATACTATCTCCATCATCTTTTCTACCCCCCCCCCCCTGGTCTGTAGCAGAATGTAACTGTATATTTTGTTCTGCTGGTGTCAAGCTCATCACACCAGATAGCCTCAAATGTGCTATTTTCACTGCTCTGCAGTTGAACATCTATTCTCTTTGGTTGCAGTTCATCGGCTATCATCAGTAACACTCCTCCCCCCATTCATTTTTTCTCTTTATCCTTCCTGAACACATTCTATCCCTCTAACTGTATTTTCTTCTGATAGCCATGTCTCATTAATGCCAATAACCTTTGGCTAGAATGAGCCAACCAATGCCACTAGCACCATGTTTGTAATTTTGACAGTTTTATCATTGTGATCCTTAAACGTCAAATCGCTATCCACCTATTTTATTGGAAGAGATGAGACATCCACTCCTGGATGTCTCATCTCTTCCAGCTCCTTCAACATTTTCTCATTAATTCCTTGCCCATCAAATTCCAAGTCCTTTCCCTTTGCAACATTAAATTGGCAGCTGCACTTACTGGTCTGCTCACATAATTTGTTCAGATTCTCTTGTATGACCACATCTTCTCTACTCCTCATAGTTTTTCCTAACTTTGCATCATCTCAGATGCAAAGCAGATTTCCATGTAAGCCTGTCCCATTGTCATTTTGGAATACCAATACACAACCCACTGATAAATATCTGACAGCCAATCACCTATCCAACTCACTCTTTGGATAAAATGAAATGTGATAAAAACAAATAAAAAGTTAAGATAAAATTAAATCTCTAATAAGATCATTTCATTGCTTCTTTTCAGTCAGATGAGGAACTTCAATTTTTTTTAATCAGATAATTGTGACTTCCTATCACCAGAAGCTTATCATTTCTCAGTGCTGCATTATCTTGTAGTGATGAAGAATAAAGCACTGATCCTGATGCAGATTCCATGTTTGGATACACTATCATATGTTTGTTTTTCATAGAAAATCAGATAAAATTAGTTAAACAGAAGCAATAATCTTTTGCATGATATTTTCGTTCCCTCCAAAGTATCAGCCCCAAATGCTATAGACCGGCCTTTTCTCTGAATGCATTGAAGATAGTTAATCTTAAAGATCTGCAGCAATAATAAGGAGCCTATTATTTATTTTGGTTTCTCACTTCATTTACACAAAAAAAGTCATGATAATGTGTTGTTGCTGCTGCCGTAAAATGAACTAACAAATAATAAAAACATTTCATGCTTATTTTGTTATAATAATTAGAGATGTAGTGGCTTTTTTAAAATTCTTCTGTTACTTGTATTTTATTGGGTTCAGTAATTCAGTTGTACTGAAGATGCCTTTAGTAACAGGAGAGGGGGAAGAAAATCGGTTAAATATTTTAATAATGTAAGTTATCTGTCTTTGTAATTTTTGGAAACTTTGCATACTAATATTTCCCTTACTAAATAGAATCCACTGGTAACCGATTAATGATATATGACAGGACACCTGCTATAATGTGCTACAGATTGTCAAGAAACAGTATCTGCATTCAAACATTTATGTGTGTTCAATAATGGGCAAGGTCATAGGTGACCAGAAACAGGAGATAATAGTAGAGCCAGGCAAACCAATGATTGTCTGAGAAACCATTACTCTTCTTAGGATGCCATATAGTGATGAATCTTGGGTTCATGTTATTTCATGCAGATGGTAGGATATGGGGACATCAACACAGAATCCTTGATCTGTCAGGCTTAGTCGCAATGATGCAAGGTGGTGTGGCAATGCTAATGGTGAAGTACTCTGGTTTTCCAAGTACCCTTCAACCCCCTTAATACCAGTTGAACAAGGGCTGAATGATGCTTCTTAACTGACAAAGTATATTGCCCATTCATATAGACTATTTATCTTGCACTTCATAACCAGTAGACTAGCATGCCTTTTCACAGGGTATATGATATCCAGGAATGATTACAGTAATGTATCTTTACTTTACCGTAATGTATAAACTGGTCCTGAACAAGTGTTTGTGACAGGGGATTTCTTATGATAAGATACAGTAGTGCTTTCAAAACCCTCTTGGATTATATGCCCTACAGTGTGTCATTAGTTCTAAAGTCTCACTGTGTGTGTGTGTGTGTGTGTGTGTGTGTGTGTGTGTGTGTGTGTGTGTGTGTGTGTGTACATAAAGAGGTTTTTTTTTTTTTTTACTTTGCAGACTATGGGACTAATTCTGCCAAAACTCTTTCTTCTATGGTCCTACAGCACCATTTAAACTGGCCTCCAAACATTAGACTTTTGCATTTCAAAAACATTATTGGTTTCCAATTTTAAATTGCACTGAAAAGAGTAGAGAATCACTGTTTTAAAGAGAATGTTTTTTTATGAAACAGTTCCATTTCATGAAAAAATGCACTTATTTTATACAGATTCTAAGACATATTTTATAATAAAGTAAACTGTTTAATGGCATATGTTTTTTTTGTTGTTGCTATACTCATTCAGTATTTTAAAATACATCAGTTTATTACAAGCTGGTGCTGGTGATGGAGTCCTCTCAAGTCTTCCAGGCAGTTATAGCCTTTCTCCTCCAGGTAAGTGAAATGAAATGTACACATCTCTATATTATTGTAATTGTGATTGTTAGATAATCATGACTGTCATTTCTTTTCAAAAATCTATAAATAATCCAGAATCTTCTCATTTGAAATCATAGCATAAATATTTATGTTTAGTGCATTTAATGAATATCCTGGCATTTTATTTGTGGTATTTTTAGACCTAAAATTGCATCTATGAGAGACATTATTGTTCACCCACTTTGTATTTATTTTATTAAAATTGAACAATACATATTCAGAATATCAGAGCTTGGTGATTGTGTAATTCAATATCTGTTGAGATGATTTCACCTGTATAATATTCCTTAAAAAGTGATAATTTTGTGTTATTGCACAATGTTACAAGGGAGAGTCTGCTTGTCCTCAAATTTACAAGTTTTTCCACAGGTTTATGACAGTTTATGCTAATTGATTTGCTTGATGAACACTAGTCTGGTTATACATGTTGAAAGAAATCAAGAATACAAATATTAATGACTAAGCAGCACACATTATTAATGCAAAAAAAAAAAAAAAGTTATTCTTATATATGTAAGGTGATTATCCAGTCATTAATCTCAGGAAAGAAAATTATAGAAATATTACTTATGTTAATCTAATAAGATAGCTTAGATGTTGGACATTATTCATAACTTATTTTAATAGTATTACAACACCAAATGAACTAAATTATAAAAATATATTTATTTACTGGCTTATATTTCCTGGATTTCAAACCAGCACCTTCAGAGCACAATTACAGTTTACACATGTAAACTGTAATTGTGCTCTGTAATGAGTAAGTGAAATGGTTCAAATTTTAATGGACAAAAGAATTGAAGTCCTGATTTGGTACCCTCTATTGTTGTAAAAAAAGGAGTATTACAGTTGTGTAGGAGTTGATCTTAAGATAATAATCTCCCAAATTTTTGCCAAAATTAACGCAACCATACTTGTTCAAGTTAGGAGAATGCTTCATGCCATTGCTGACTCTAAAAATAATCTTTCTGACCTGTAACGACTTCTATATAATGCACTGGTTTTCTTCCATCTAATTTTGATGGAAGCCAGTCCAAACTCACCATAATAATTTTTGCAAAAGTATTTCTTATGTTCTCCAAGATGGATGTTAACAAATCGTCCCATCTGTCCATAGTAGGCCAAGTCATAGTCACACAGAACTTCATACACTCCAGGATATGCTAAGAGATGGATGCAGGTTTCCCCAATTTTCTAACTCTTAGAGCAGTGTTTCCCAGATTTTTCCTATGATGGAAAAATCTGCGAATTTTTTTCCCAGATAAAAAAGTAAGTAATGTATTAATAATTAATTATGGCATAATCATAAAGAGTATTAGTACACTTATGTATACAGTGTGACATGTTGACAAATATAAAATTGCATTTAAATCAGTTATCAATCACTGGACTAATGAAATCTTGCAACATATTGTAGTTTCTTCAGGCCAACATCATTAAATTAATTTGTGCTGATTTTCATTGACATATCCCATTCTGATCACCAAAAATTTATAATATTATTATAAGTACTTAAGAGTGAATGCAGACTTTTTCTCCTGTGTGCTGGTAGTTTTCCCCTCCTTTTGTACATCCTGGAGGTCGCTTTATAGGCTGGAAGTGAGTGAGTCACTATCTGTTACATCATAAACACCTTCAATAAGAGATTTCTTAACACCAAAATTAAACAAAGTTCCTTGTCTCTTATTCATATTAAAATGTAAATCTATAGGCCTATTACTTTTAAAAAATCATGGCACTACGGTTTCGAAACAAGCACTTTCACCGTACAATATGAACTTTCGAAGAAAGTATTCAGTATTACTAGATTTGAGAACTGGATACAGACTACCATTGATCTTCAATTTCAATGGAAAAATTTTCTTTATACTTCCTTGCTGATTGGTCACTAACATTTGCAACCCAGATGTTATTTTGTTCAGTTTTGAGAACAGAGGGTACGCCACCCATTGTTGCAATTGGCTTGCAGGCAATTTTTATGACTGGTCGTAAACAGTGGTATTCCCTTTCCCAAATTACTTCCATGTTTAAAAATACATGGCTTAGTCACTGACGTCATGGAACACTTATTCACTTTTTGCAGAACACAATTCCCCTGCCTTAGAGCATCCACAGTACTAATATGCAGGGTGAGTCAAAATGATTTGAGCGATTTCCAAATTTTTTTTTACAAAGAAAAAAGGAGGAAAATGAAACATGAATAATTAGATATGGGAACCATTTAGTGAACAGTGATGCAAGAATTAGTTTCCAAAGGTTACTGCTGGAGCACACAATATACTGTTACTGATTTAGTGCAAAGAAAGATAGTGAATGAACAGTAGCACACTTTTTATGACTTAGAGTTTCTTTCTACAAATTCTGTTATCTCTGTTTAGTGAACATTTAGAAGAAAATATGAAAAGAATCTTCCAAAAACATATTCTGCTCATAAGTTTTAGGAGACTGATTGCATCTTAAAGAGATGATTGAAGAGTCCCAATAAACCATGCACAAGTTTGGAAACACTTGATCATGTTTAACAGTTATTTATACAAAATCCACAGAAGTCAACACGATCATATAGCTGTGAGGAAATTGTACCTTAAAAAACTCCACAATAATAAATGATGAATGGCTCCCAAAACTTTGGCATAAATCAAAGACAGTAGTCCTGCCAAAACCTAATAAGTCGACTGATGACCCTAATACCTACTGCTCTATAGCATTACTCTGCACCCCTTTCAAACTTTTTGAAAGGATTATCCTCTCTAGAATTTCTCCAAAAATAGAAGCCATCTTACCCAGTGAATAGACTGGGTAAGATGGCTTCCACATGCTCTCCAATAGGAAAATAAAGGTTCATCTGAATTCACAAAAAAGCAGAACGTTTATCTTATAGGATGGATTGCCACAAGGATCTGTCTTTGCTTCACCTTTATTCAACCTGTACACAAGCAATACCCCCCCCCAATAGCTAGTCAAAAATCTATCTGTATTGATGACATAGTTATTACCCACCCAAGAGAGTATCTTCCAAGGCATTGAGGGAAGATCTGAGCTCGCTACAAAATTATTTTCGTTGAGACTATCTCCTAATCCCAACAAAACTGTTGTTTCTGCTTTCCATTTAAATAACCACAAGGCTCATAGGAAACTAAAAATTAACTTCTGCGACAGGACTCTAATCCATAAAAGTAACTCTTTTATCTTGGTGTCACACTTGACCATAGTCTAACTTACCAAAAACATTTGGAAAAAACTAAGTTAATGATATCTGCCAGGAATGACATCATAAACAAGATGACAAGCACAACTTGTAATGCCTTGACTCTTAGAACAGCCGCCCTGTCTCTAGTCTGCCCTGTTCAGAGTATTGTTTGCTAGTTTAGAGCCAAAATCACTACACCCTTGTAGACACACACACACACACTTTAGCATAACAATGAGAACCATTTCTGGTACCTTAAAATCTACTCCTCTGCCATGGTTACCTGTTCTTTCCCACATCACTCCTCCATGCTTCAGAAGAGAAGAAACTATCATCAAAGAAATAAAAAAAATCAGAAATAACATGTATCTTCCTTGTAAGTGGAGGTTTCTGTGTTTTAGAAGTTCACATAGTATATTCCTGTAATTGGACCACATTTTTTTAATAAGCTATATAAAACACAATGAATTAATAAAAGACCCAACAAGTTTCATAAGTCGTTTGACTTACATCTTCACGGGTAAAAGTTAACTTAAAGTTTAAAACACAAAGAAAAGAGAAATTATTAGTAATAGTTCATGCTATACAGTTGTAACCATCTGACTATTCATGAAATTAAAAATCAGAATGCAGATTCAAAGCAGTTTTTAAACAATGCTGGATGATGCCACGTTCTGTTGTTCACGTTCATAATGTCTGAGGTATATTTTTTATTAAAGCTGACCAAACTTGGTGGAGAATTAATCCTTGATTTTTATTGCATTGTGTTGGTATTTTAAGCATGTTTGCAGCGTCTTTAAATTTCCTTATGTAACAGTTTTTTTTTCTATGTATGACATGTTTGTTTTCTGCCAGAGTACATTGTGGCCGTACTCCAGAGTACATGGTGAAAGTGATAGGGAAAGCTAGACCTGATTTGTGTTCTCTTCTGTTTTGCACATTAAGGCCGCATTAAGAAAGATTTCAGGAAGATTTCTTAATGCAGCCTCACACCACCACCCTTCGCAAAAAATAGGTCTAATAAAAACCCTAAGGAACAGACCTATAACATTTCCAGCACAGAAAAACAGAGAAATGAAGAATTAGAATATCTAACACACATCTTTCAAAAGAATGGTTATGAAACCAAGACTATCAAAAAAATCCTCCACACACCTCCTACAAGCATCTCTCAGAAACAAGATTTCAAAAACGCTATCACACTTCCATATATCAAAAATGTTACAGGCAAGATGGCTAAATTACTTAACAAATATAACATCAAAGTAGCCTTTCTGCGGCTGAAAAAATTTCGAGATTTCTACATTCCCCGAAACATCCTCATCATCCTTTAAAAAACCAGGTGTTTACAAAATTTATTGTTCTTGTGGCATCTGCTACATAGGACAGACAGGAAGATCTGGAGAAATTTGCATGAACGAACACCAAATGGATGTGCAAAACAGAAGAGAACACAAATCAGGTCTAGCTTTCCATACCACTTCCACCGACCACAACATACTGTGGCAGAAAACAAACATGTCGTACATAGAAAAAAACTGTTACATAAGGAAATTTAAAAAAGCTGCAAACATGCTTAAAATACCAACACAATGCAATAAAAATCAAGGATTAATTCTTCACCAAGTTTGGTCAGCTTTAATAAAAAATATACCTCAGTCAGACCTCGGACATTACGAACATGAACAACAGAACGTGGCATCATCCAGCATTGTTTAAATTCAGCACTGCTTTGAATCTGCATTCTGATTTTTAATTTCATGAATAGTCAGACGGCTACAACTGCATAGCATGAACTATTACTAATAATTTCTCTTTTCTTTGTGTTTTAAACTTTAAGTTAACTTTTACCCCTGAAGATGCAAATCAAATGACTTACGAAACTTGTCGGGTCTTTTGTTAATTCATTGTGTTTTATATAACTTATTTAAAAAAATGTGGTCCAATTACCGGAATATACCATGTATCTTCCTATTCATCATGATATCTCTTCAGCACACTGTTTTGCCTCAAATCTGCCAAGTTTGTGGAATTACCAGATGATGGTTCCCTGGACTGGCAAAGAAGACTCTGGAATGAACTACAAACCACAAACAAGTATACTGATCAAAGATCTAACCATTGAATTGTCAGAATTTACTACTAGACAAGGCCACTGTGTCCATTTAATACATTCGTGAGGAATTTCACAGTTATCCCTTTGCATGTTTGATACTGTGCAAACTATGCATCATATCACTGATGACTGCTCCACATACTCGTTTCCTGGAGGCCTCGGGAATTTGCATTTACCCCCAGACATTGCCATCGACTAGTTAACTGAACTGTCAGTCTGTATATAGTTTTGCTCAATAATTTGTTATATTTTTCGCCTTATGCTAAATAATAAATAACTCAAAAAACAGTGTGCAAATTTTGTATTAAAACCCTGCACTTTGGCTGTACTGTTTACATGCTTACACTTACTACAACATTAAGAAAGGTACAACATTTCTGTCAGTGGTGTTTTTCAGGGATAAAGTCATATTGCATATGTCAGAAAAGTGATATAACAACTGCTAAAAACACAACCTTCCCTTAAAATGTTGCTGTTGGCATTTATGAAATCAGATTTGGATCTGTTGATGACTGATTTGCATATGTTGTGTGCTTTGGTGTAGGTAGAGTATGAAACTGGAGTTCTTGAAGCAAGCCAATTGCAGTAAACTAAATTTTTTTTCTTTGATGATTCGATGATTTTTTTGAATGAGAATAATCCTCATCCACATTTTAAGCCTTAAATTGTTTAGCTTGCTGCAAATTCACTTAGTATGTGTCCTATTGAGAGAAAGGAATTAAACATTATAACAAGAATTGGAAAAATAAAATCTCAGACCTCACAGTAAAGTTTTATTCTTAAACCATCAGGTCCTGGGGATTTTCTTGTCAGGTATTCTTTATAGGCTGTGGTAACTTCAGATGCTGTAATAAGTCTATCAAGCCCATCTTGGATATGAACAGGAAAGCCATTAATGTTCCAAGAGTTATAACTTCCCACAGGACTATTGTCTTCAAACAAAATTTTGTAAGGAGTCATGGATTTCTCAGGTGACAGACATGTCTTCACCATCAACGCAGATTTGAGTGATAGTCCTTTCTTTGCAGAATTTAGTGAATTGTCTATTGAAGAATAGCTGAAGGACTATCTGCTAAGTTCTCATATATTCTTATTTTAAAATTTCTTTCTTCTACTTGTTTTTGTTTTTCCACTTCTATCTCTATGTTAAATGTTTCTAATGATGTTGCTACATTCTTTACCATCGTGTCGGTTTGCTATGAACCAGCTTCTCTCTTTGTACAGGTCTTTCGACTTTTTTTTTTCTTTTGAGGAAAGCCTGTTACTTTCCCCATTCAATCATATTCTGTTTTACTACTTGTTTGAATTTTAACCACACATCCCAGTTCCAGGTAATGTTATTCCAGTTTGAATAGAAGGTCTGAGATTTGGTTGAAAAGATCAACAGAAAATTTGGTGGAAGTTTCCATGGTACAGAACTGATCTCTACTTGTTTCATGCAGTGGAATTTAAGTAGAACTGGATTATGATCTGACATGTTGATGTCAAGATGTTTTATCTGAATTATCCTATTTATAAGGGAAGAAGAGATATAAATTCGATCAAGATGGTTACTAATACCTTAATTCATGTGTGGGTGTAAGCCTGGAGATTAGGATTGCGAATCCTCCTTATGTCTATTAGTTGAGCATTGTTGAGACATGTTTGTAACTGTGCATATCCCACTTTTCCACTCCTGAGGTGTCCTCCTATTTTGTCTAATGTCGGATTTTGAATACAGTGCCAGTATCCAGCTGCTATGATGTGGTGGGCACCTTATAAATATGGCTCCAATTCCTGGAAGAATTTTCATTTAACACTTCCATTGGATGGAGCATAAACATTTATAAACCTTATTACACATCCACAGTATTTCCAGTCTATTGTAAAGATTCTCCCATCTGCATCCCTTTGGATATTACAGAATTGAAAGGGGGGGGGGGGGTAGAATAAGAACTACTACTCCAGCCCTGTTGAATCTTCGAAAGCTCCAATAAAAAGAAGTGGATATCTATATGTTAAAGTTTTTATATCTGCAGAAGTATATTTCTTGGCGAAACAAAAATCTTGATATTATGGCATAGCATAAGTTTTCATATAGTTTCTTGTTAATTTACCAGTGGAATTCTCGTACATTTAATAGGTAATGCAGAAAGGAGATGCTATGATTAGTGAAGTGTCACTGATAAGTCTTTAACTTATATATTTTGGATGAACTTGACGAGTTTTTAAATCTGTGAAGGAGCAGTTGTGTAGCCTGCTTCTTGTAAACTGTTTTCTAGTGTTTTACAGTTGCATTCCATTATTTCAATATCCTGCCTATCACTCTTGATTTGGAAGCTAGTTAGTTTCTTTTCATGTAGATGATAATCATACTGAAAAAAACTTTGAATCAGTAAACTTTATTATTTTTTCTTTAATTGGATCTCTTGCTTTCCCTTTATTAGCATGAGATGGTTCTTCGTAGTCCATTTACTTTTCTGAACCCAACGAGTCTTCATTTGATGATCTGCAACCGTCTCCATCTTTATCCTTCCTTCATGCTTACACAGTGATCAGAATCTTCTTCTGCAGCTTCTCCCACTTAAGTGGGGGTCACTGTTGATGAGTCTCCTCCACATCCTCCTTTCTTGGGCTGTCACCACATCCAAGGTCTTCATCCTCAAGTCCTCTTCTACTAGCTCCCTTCATCTCTTCTTTGGCCGCCCACACTTCCTCCTTCCTTGCACATCCATCTGCATGACCCTTCTTCCCACATGACAATCCCTCCTCATCACATGACCAAACCATCTCAACCTTGCCTTCTGTATCTTCGCTCGTAAGTTCGTAACTTTCACTGTTCCCCCTCACATAGTCATTTCTCAGACAATCTGTTCTGGTCACACCGCACATCCACCTAAGCATTCTCATCTCTGCTACTTCCATCCTGCTGATGTTATTTTTCCTCAGGGCCACAGTTTCTATAGAGATCAGAATACATCTTAGAAATTATGGAAACAACTACCTTGTTAGAGTAAAACTTCAGTTAAACCAAAATAATCACTCGATGTTTCGATCTTCACATTAAAGTCATCATCTGGAGTATACACATATATACAAAGAAACAAGATGCACTAAATGATCTACATGGTGCTAAAGTTACTGGTCAACTGTTAACACTATTGCCCTGACCTCTGGTGAAAAAAAAAAAAAAAAACTTACTACATCAAAGCTAGAGTCCTGTTATTATCATTATCCAATTAGGTTACAAAATTAAATTAAGCTAGAGAGCAACATGTTTACAGAAAAAAATTACTCATGTAAGTATACATATAAATTAAAACAAACCAGTATGGATGGTGGCCATTAAAAGCTAAAAAATTGCTTCAAGTCCTGAAATCAGGGTTTGCTTGAAAACTTGAAGAACTAAGTGGGCTGAATGTGTGCCATCCAAATTCTTGGGTTTTTTATGCGACCATTATTGTTAAGATCAGGGCAGTGCAATTTTGATTAACCACCCTAATTAAATATAAATCAACCAGATATCAGATCCTTTGCCTTAGACAGATCATAGAAATATATGAAAAATTTAGACTCCCTCTGGTAATATGTTTCTTAGACTACTCTAAATCTTTTGACTGTGTTCAGCATGTGAAACCATGGGAAGTAATGAAAAGAATGTGTTTTCCCCAACACACTATCAGGTTGATAGCCAACTTGTACAGGGAGCAAGAAACCACAGTACAAACAGGCATTGAATTAACTGATTGGCTTCAAGTTGGAAAAGGAGTTAGGCAAAGATGTTTACTTTCCCCTCACTTGTTTAGTATATATGCGGAGGACATCATGTGTGAAGCATTGGATAAGCTCAAGACAGGAATTGGGATAGGAGGTGGATTGATCAGTAATTTGAGGTATGCTGATGATACTGTACTCCTCTGTAACAGCTAGGAAGAACTAGGACAAATTCTTGATAAAGTTCACAAGATCATTAATAACAGAGGGCTTCAACTCAATCCTAGCAAGACAAAGATTATGGTTCTCAAAGGAAATACAAACAGAAAAGATCTTGAGAAACAAGTGTACCTTAATGGAGAAAGAATTGAGGAAGTCAGCAAGTTTGAATAACTGGAATCCCTTATTAATGTGAAGAATTGCTGTTCAGAAGATGTCAGAAGAAGATTAGGAATGGCTAACACAGTTCATACATCCTTCCAGATTTTAGACAAGTCAGAGACTTGTCTAAAATCTGAATCTATCTCCATGGGAACAAAGTTGAGGATTTTGAATGCAGCTGTTTTTCCAACAGCGACTTATGGATGTGAGACTTTGAACCTAAAGAAGTCAGGTAAAGAAAGGATAGCTGCTTTTGTGATGTGGTGTTACAGGCTGTTTAGGATATCATATATTGAAAGGCATACAAATGAATGGGTGTTAGAAAAGATCAGCAGAACTTTAAGGCTCCTTAAGGATATTGACAGAAGAAAGTTAAAATATTTTGGACACATTGAAAGGATGGAAGGAGGACTTCTCAGAACAGTAATAGAAGGTAAAGTTCCTGAAAAAAGAGGAAGGGGTAGACCGTCAATGAGATGGATGGATGGTGTGTGTGTGTATGTGTGGAGTGACTGATCTTCAGAGAGTTGAAGCCTCCAGAAAAGCATACAACAGGACTACATGGTGTGGCACATCACCGAGCATCAAAGTGAACATACGGCATCTGTGGATGCCCAGTGAACATATGATGATCCCAAAATTCCAGGAATTACTGTGGTACCTTCAAAAGTAAAACCCTGCAATAGTTTATCCCTTGTTTTCACATCTTTAACTACAATTAAATATTTCTCTCTGTCATAAGACGTGAAAGAATAAATCTTACTAGCACCAACTATCTCTTTTAAAACCTTAGTCACCATTCTCACTTCTTCACACCATTATTTCAGGCAGGGGAAAAGACTAAAACCTCTGCATTTGATTGTAAGAGAAAAAAAAGGAGGAAAAAACTTTCATTTGTAAGACTGAGAATTAAATAATCCCTTGATATAGAAATAATTCTACACCACCAGCAAATGCTCTGTTTGAACTACTATAAAATGGCAGTCTTGATACGACCAAAAGTAATCCTGTAATGCAGATATTGACTGCACTACCAAATCTTAATATTTACTTTAAAAAAGCTAGTGTTAGTAGGACGAAACCACCACTAGCATAAAATAAAATCAAAGTGAAAAACAATCAAAAAAAAAAAAAAAGTACTTATCTTTTCAAAATCCAAGATGTCATCAGTGAGAACAGACCCAGAAGTGATACCTGTTAACTTCTGTGGTAGATGGAGGGAGCCCTTGACTCTTTATCCCTTTATCTCTATTTTACTTGAGGTAGCTGAGTGGGTATTATGCCTGCTCTTGGTGAGCTTTTCTAGTGGTTTTCATTATAAGATGTCTTTTGGTTTTCTGTGTTTGAAGAGTTGAAGTGGTCTGTTGGGCTTTAGTTTGATGCCTGTCTTAGTAATTTGTTCTTGTGGTTTTTTGTTATTGCGAAGAATTTTTCTGCGACTGTTTTCATGAGTGTCTTGATGCTTGGTAGTTTAGTATCGCAATGAAGTTGAGCATTTTTGACAAACCAGGGTGTTTAGTGCCATCCTGAGACACTTGTTCTGATTTGTTTGCAATTTTTTAATGTTTCTTTCTGTTGTGTGTCCCCAGGCTGGTGAGGTGTAGATTAATTGGGGTCTTATTACTGTCTTGTGTGTATGAGGATTTTGTTATTTTGGTTTAGGAAGCTTTTCCTGTTTAGGAGTGGGTACAGCTGTGCTATGGTCTGGTTGACCTTTGTGATGATGTAGTCGGTGTGCGTCTTTAAATTTAATTTCCTGTCCAGGTGTATTCCTAGGTATTTTGCTGTCTTCTGCCAGGGGATTATTTTTCCAAACATTTGAATGTTGTCTTCAGGTTCTGTTTTCCTTCTGCTGAATAATACTGCAGTACTTTTTGTTGGATTAATTGCTATTCGCCATTTGCTGTACCAGCTTTCTAAAGTGTTGGCTGCAATTTGAAGTTTCTTGGTTGCGAATTTTGGTCTGAGGGATCTAACTATGATGACTGTGTCATCGGCATAGAGTGCAGTGATGGTTGGTGATAAGTTGGGGAGGTCTGCCATATATATGGAGAAGAGTAGAGGAGATAGTAGGGATCCTTGGGGAACACCAGCCATTATTTTTCTTTCAGTGGATCTAATTCCTTCTATTTTAATTCTGAACTTTCTGTTACTTAAGAAAGATTTGATGAGTTGGACGAGCGGTGTTGGGATTCCAGCCTTGTGTAGCTTGTACAGTAGCCTGTAGTGCCAGATCTTGTCAAATTTCGCATTTCTGATAAGAAGATTGCTCCTGAGTGTTGGCGCCATTCGTATCCTTGAGTGATATGTTCTATGACTCTAGACTTGATGGGTTGTTGAGTGTTGTTTTCTGAAGCCAAATTGTTCATCAGGTATTATGTTATTGTTTTCTGCTGCTTCTTGGATTCTTACAAGGATTATGTGTTCTGTTATTTTGCCTATGCAAGATAGTAAGCTGATGGGCCTGTAGTTTTGTGGAAATTGTTTGTCCTTTCCTGGTTTAGGGATGAGAAAAACGTCTGCTAGTTTCCAGTGTTCTGGGTAATGTTTTAGTCGTAACATGGCATTGGTGATGGCTACTAGGTGCATGATGCCCTTGCAGGGGAGTAGTTTAAGTAGAAGTGATACAAATGTTGAAGTAATGCAGGTCATATTTCTACATACAAGTAGCCAAAAGGTGTCACCCCTTATGACTAAAATACCTGGATTAGAGATAGATGCTGAAAATTTTTCTACTTATTTACACTATAAATTAAAGATGCCAAGAAATTATATTATATTCTCAGTTTCATCCATTATCCAAATGTAAGCAAACAAAGTTTGTGTGCAAAGACACTTCATGACTGGGCTACTTGTATATAGAGGCTAATAACTTCAGATCATTTGCCCATAATGCAATGCACATATCATTTTCAACATGTAGAATGCTGTGCATTATGGGAAGGGCAACTACTTGGCTCTGGCTCCCACTGATGAGACTATCAATATGGGTCAAAAGAAGTCCTTATATGGGAACGTGCAAACTTTGTTTGCTTACACTTGGATAAAGGATGAAACCAAGAATATAATTTCTTGGCATCTTTAATTTATAGTATAACCCGTGGAAAAACTTTCAACTCTTAATTTATTCAACAGGCCCTCCAATAATCTCTTTCCATAGTTAATTTGCTATTTCTCTAAATAATATGCTTCTTAATAGCCGAAATGTTACTTGTTCTGTACATTTTCTTGTAAGAATGCAACTGATGTTTTCACGTTCTTGAATATTTTTCAGGTATCTCTCTTTTGTCATTGATTTTCATATCACATTTGATGTAGCAGTTATTTAGTTTAGTTAAAGAATCATGGAATTTTTTTAGGAGTGTGACATCATCTGCATGAAGTAAAGCAATGAGATTAAAAAAAAAAAAAAATCAACTAACGCCTTTTTATTCCCGTATATGGGAGTAGGCGAGGCCATTTAGCCCTATCTAACTTTTGGAGACTGAGTGGGCAGTTCAATCTCCACTGGTACCCAATCAGAGACAGATGGCCCAAGGCTATCACTAATTAAGTGGTACGCAGTGAAGAGAGACGGCTCAAATGTGCCGCCATCTTGTGGTCCCTAACACAATATATTTAATGTCTGAAATAATGTGGGTTCTACGGTCGATTTTCTTGAGTTTACAGGATGAAAAACCCGAGTTTCCGAGAGGAAAAACCCCGCTTGCCCGTGCCAGAGATCGACTAACTCGGGAACCATTCGAAAAAAGACTTAGAAAAATTTCCTCTAGTCGCCGACTAGACTCGAAACCAAGTCTTCCTTCGTGCGGCCAAGCGCCGTGGTGTGCAAACGCCACGTCCACTAATGAGATTAATATCTCCAATTTCGATATCAGGTTGGATGCCACTTTCCTTGATAATGTGATCCATGGCCATGATAAATAAGAGTTCAGATGGTGCACATCCTGATTTTATATCAGACTCTCTTCCTGTGCCTCCTTCAATTCTAATATGTTGACTTACATATATAGACTATGTATTACTCTGTATAATGTTCCATTTATCCCATGTAACTGTAGTATTATAACTGCTTTTCTCTTGGCACTTTGCTATATGCTTTTTCTAGATCTACAAAACTAAAAATACAGATTCTTGTTATATTCCCATGATTTCTCAACTATTTATCGTAAAGTGAAAATCTCATCTTGACAACTTATGTTTTGAACTTCTGCTCCAAGTTTCTCTTACATAATTTTTTAGACCATTCTCAAGTATGGTTCCATAATTCTTACTTGGAACATTCAGCAAAGAAATCCCTCTTTAAATCTCACATTCAGTTTATTTGATAGATGGGCACTATTAAGAACATCTGCAATATGACCTTCAGATCATCACTTCTGCATTATGTGGCATTGTCACTATAAAACCTTTTCATACTTACATATTTGAGGTATTTTGGTTGAATATCACTCACTCCAACTGCTTTTTTACCTTAAATATTTACATATGTGCGTTTGTTCACATTTCTGTTGAATATTTTTTACCACTGTTCTCTCATTCACTTTTATTGATCAGAAAATCTAGTCCTCGCATTCTTGTCAGATACTCAACTTCCATAGATGATTCTTTGTTCTCTCTCCCACTGTCATGTATTTGAAAATTTTCTTCTGCTTATATTCTATGAAATTCCTTTGATAACCGATATGTTTCTGGGTGTCTATATTCTCTTTTTCTTCTATCAGCAATACTTTATAGCCTAGAAGTCTTAAAAGAGGGATAACTTCCTTATCTGTACTTCTCATGTATTTTTCAATATCCAAGTGATCCTTTATTGCTGTTTTTTCCATATTTGCAGTGTCATCAGAAAATGAAGTCCATTTAATATATATGACAAAAAAAGTTGCAAGATCTCTAGCATATCAGTGCCATGTGTGGGCAAGTTTCCATGTCTAACATGGGACTCAAACCTAAGACCCCAAGATTAAGAGTCTCATGCGCTACCTACTGAGCCTGGCTAGTTATGTCGGTAGACTACCACTTGTCATCCCCAAATCTCTAGCCATCAAATTCAAAATAGAATGAACAATAAATTTTCCATACCTGTAAGAATTGTTTCCATAATGTTCAGTGCAAATTTTTGAATCTTATAACTGAAAACAACCCATTCTTGGAAATGAAGCATAGAAATTATGATAATCATCTTGCTTTGGTTGAAATAATTGCCAAAGCAAGTTTTTATGTCTGTTAATTTTCTGGGTTCTCCAGTTTGTTTACTTGTCCTGCATGATGGAAAAGCTAAGTTTCTAGAAGGAAAATCCTGTTACCTTTGTATGAGACCAGCTAATTTATCTTCCTTATTATTAATTGACTTAAGGAATTCACAGCATACAATAGAATATAAATTAAATTAAACTTTAATATATATTTCCAATATTTCGGCAACGTCACTTTGCCATTTTCAAAGGAACTTACAATAAAGATACGTGCACGCAGGCACTACATACAGTAAATGAGGACAAAGCAGGAAGAGAAGCGTTTCTCCTTAAAGTCCTGATGGTGCCCCCTAGTGGGCTATGTAGGTATTCTTGGTTCCATGAAAAGTCTTTCATACTTGAACTTGCTATGGTGTATGATTATGGCTTTTTTCCACTGTATTCTGTGGTGTGTATTCCAGAGCATGGTCTGCAAGACCAGAGTGGCTATACTGGTGAAAACGGATGTAGTCCCTGTGTTCTGAAATTCTGATATTCGCTGTCCTGCTTGTTTGGCCAAAGTAGGACAGCTTACAGCTGCAAGGGTCCTGGTATACACTAGGTAAGTCTAGGGGAACTGGTTGGTCTTTTGTGGAGCAGATAAGGGATGCCAATTTTCTATATGGTCTGTAACAAGAGGTTATTCGTAATTTTTCTAATACTTCTCGGTAATTTTTTCCGAGGTGCCTCGGATGTAGGGAATGGTGATGGATTTAGAGTAATCCTTGTTGTGAAAGGGGGGGAGTGATTTACTGGTTTCAATATTTTTGGGGAGGGTAGCCATTGCATTGGCTGAGAAAGTGTTGAGGATGTGATTTATTTCAGTGATTAGGACATTGTCATTTGAACAGATTAGTTTAGCCCTGTTGTATAGTGTCTTACTTACTTAATCCTCTTCACTCCACCTGGGAGCATAGGTCTTCCATTTTCAACCAGACTCTGTTTTTTGCTTCTGCTTTTATTTGGTTCCAGTTTTTATTAATATTTGTTATTTCTTTCAGTATTGTTCTTTTCCATGTTTCTCTTGGCCTTCCTCGTCTTCTTTTTTACCCTATGGGTTCCAATCTAGAACCTGTTTTACTATTATTTTATCTTCTTTCCTCAACACATGCCCCCAACGATCTCCATTTCCTTTCACGTATCTGTGGCATCATTGGTTTCTGGTTTGTTCTCTGCCATAATTCTTCATTTGATATTTGTTTTGGCCAATATATTCCCACTATCATTCTTAAACACTTGTTTAGGAAGACCTGGGCACTGTTAACTATCTTTTTGTTTAACATCCAAGTTTCTGAACCATACATTAGTATTGCCTTTACATTTGAGTTAAATATTCTCATTTTAGTTTTTATAGATAAATTCTTGTTTTTCCAAATATTTCTTAGTTGGTTAAAAGTTGAATAAGCCAGCTGTTTCCTTCTATTTATATCTTCAGTAGTTCCTCCTTTTATTGATACTATTGAACCAATCTATATGAATTGTTCTACTTCTTTAAGTGGTATTTCTTCTATTGTTATTTGTTTATTTTGTTTTGCATTTATTTTCATCAACATTGTTTTATTTTTATTTATCCTAAGACCAACTTTTTTGGCTGTTTCTACAAGTGTTGTTGTTTTTTGTTCTATATGTTGATGCTTCTGTAAAAGTAAGCAAATATCATCTGCAAAATCTAGATTGTGGAGTTGGTTTTGAAGTAACCATTGTAATCCTGTATTTCCATGAAATACTTTTCTCATCATCCAGTTTATGACAGTTAAAAGTATAATGTCTTAATAACTCCATATTGTTGTGAGGGGGGGGGGGGAATTGTTGCTGAATGTATCTGCCTGTATAGGTGGGTTTTCTATGAGCAGAGGAAACCAAGGTTCCATCAGGCTGGCGGGTGACTAGTGTGTCTAGGAAAGGGAGGCTATTGTTTTCCACTTTCTCCAGGGTGAACTTGATCCTGGGATGTTGGTTGTTTAAGTGTGTTAAGAAGGAGAAGAGTGTGTCAGAGCCATGTGGCCAAATAGCGAACACATCATTAACATAGGTCTTTAACATAGGAATTTAAAAATTCCTTAAGATTCCTGGGCAGGATTCATACCCAAAGCATAACCGAAGGATAAATCATCACATTAACCTTGTGACTGCACCATGGAGGTACATCAACTCATTCCACTTTTCATTCTTATAAGAATGAAAGTACTGTACCCTCGAAAGGAAGAAATATTACATCTCCTAATATCTATTGTAATTCTGAAAATATTATTCATATTGGGATAAATTAAACTTTGTCTTTGTTCTGAGTGTCCATGGTTTTTGGCCAATTTGAGCCTCCATTAAACAATATGGTTATATTACACTAGTAGGAAAACTCATCTACTACCAAGCAATACCTTATATCAAAGACATTTCCTCCAGTCTGATGGTTTAGTACCGATTGATTGGAAAATATATTCATCTCTATAACAGCAGTCCTTCAGATAAAATTCTGCAATTATAATTCATTTTTTCTATCAGCTGAAAATTTGACTCACACATCCATAATATGGAGATGTAGTCAGAGGATGATTTTGTTTCTGCCAACTGATTAGACTTTCCCAAAGTTTGACAATGTGGCTGCTGTCTTAATATTGGTTCCCTCAGTGGTTTAGCCTTTCAAGGTTTAACACAGACACTGGGTTATCTTGAGAAAAATGTCTATAACTCTTTTTAGACCCTGAAAAAGTAATTAAACATAATAAAAGACCATTGTGACAATGCTAACATAATAAAGTAGCCATGATTTATTGAGCAAGTTGACTGATAGATGAAGAAGAAGAAACTAACGTCATCTGCAAATCAGTTTTCATTGTTCATTAGCAAAATATTTTATGGATAATTAATTTCATGCTTCTCACTCATTTCACTATGGGTCTTTTTGGCTGGTTTATAAATATATATTACTCTTACAAATTTTCAGCTGACAGGAAAAATGAATTATAATTAGGGTCTGTTTTAGGGTCATTGCTGATTTACCTGTATGTTAATAATATTGGCAAAGATTTGGATGGGGATATTTGCAGGCGATTCAAAGTTTGAACAAACTATGAAGAGTAGAGAAGATGTTGTGGCCTTACAAGAAGACTTGAATAGATTGAGTGAATGGGCACAGGAATCGGGATGTCAGTTCAATGTTGCAAAATGTAAGGTTTTAAAATTTGGGGAACAAAGATGGGATGTAGAATTTATGCTTGGTGGGGATATATTGTTGGAGGTGGAGGAAATAAGAGATCTTGGGGTGATAGTGTATAAGAATCTGAAATTTAGGAGACACATTGCCAAAATTGTGAGAACAACACAAAGAATTCTGGGAATGATGCGGAGAACACTGACTTGTAGAAGTAAGGAAATTCTTGTTCCATTGTATAGGGCTCTAATTAGGCCACACATGGACTACTGTGCACAGATTTGGTCACCTGGTTTTCAAAAGGATGAAGAGATGTTGAAAAGGATCCAGAGGTGACTGACTAAGTAGTTTCTGATCTCTGGAATGTCAAATATGAGAAAAGGTTGAGAAGATGCAATTTACAGAATCTAGCAGATGAGAGGAAGAGGGGTGATATGATAGAGACGTACAAGTTGGTAAGGGGTTGTTATAGGATCAATCTTGAAGAGGATTTTCATAAAATGGTGGGAGATCAGGGGAGAACAAGAGGTCATTCCTGGAAGCTGTATAAGGAGGGTGTGAGCAGGGGAGTGAGAAGTAGGTTCTTTGCATTCAAAGTTGTGAATGATTGGAATGCCTTGCCCGAGTATGTCTAAGGCAGGGTATGATGAGCCGTATGTATGACAAAAGGACTTCCTATATGAGTCTGACTTCATGGGGTCTTAGGGTAGTAATAATAATAATTGCAGACTTTTATCTGAAGGACTGATGTTATATCTTCTTTCTTGCAGTGATCAGAGTTGAAAGTCCACCGCAAGATCCACAGCTAATAGAATGGCTGCAGAACATATCAGTTGATGAAGAGAGCATACAAAAAGTAAGTAAAATATATAATTATTACTTGGTTTCTTTATTTAATATTTTTGATATCTTGTTTAGAATTAATAAATACAAATTTGATGTTACAAATTTAAGTTGAAGATAGATAGTATACCCTTTCATTTTATTTGAATTACTTTTCGTCTCTCAGACATATTAAAAATAGTGCATGATAATCTCACTTGTAAAAGGTTGGAAACCTGTAGTACATTCATTTACTCAGAGAGAAACAGAAATGAATGAGAAATTACAAGTGAATGAAGTAGACATTTAGAATCTGAATACTCTAGGTCCTAGATGGTAAATCTATGGCACGCGTGCTAGAGGTGGCACGTCAATGATTCAGTCTTTTTTTTGTAATTGTCACAATACGTACAAGTTAAATTTTGTTTTACATGAAAGAAACTAGCCAACAAACACAAAGCCTACTGTAGAAACAAGGCCCAGCAGCTGATGTTAAGAACCTCTAGCCAATGACTGAGGGGCATAATGACATGACTCAGCTGAGAGAAAACAACTGTTTAGTCGCCAAAACGTTTCATTATTTAAAAGCTATTAATTAATTCAAGTTTATTATCTTTAATATTTTTAGTGTATGAAAAGTCACCAGCTGCAACTTTGTCAAAACACGTGGCTTCTAAACATACGATATTAAGAGTAACATGACGGTCATATCTGCTGGGCTTTCTTCCCACAGTGAGCTGTGAACAAATACAATTTTTCTCATTTTCTATAATTGGCATTCAATCGATTATACTAGGTTGCGAGACGTTCTCGTGAAATTTGTCATTCCAGTTTTCTAAGCATTTTTCATGAATAAATATTTGATAGTAGAAATATTCTGTGGAGAATGATATTCGTGAATGTATCAAAAAGCTCATACCCAGAATGACTAAATAACATCTATGTAAGAAATGTCAGTGACAAAGCCGTGTATTTTTAAACATAGTATTCATGAGTGATCGGGAATTTTCAGACATTGAAATCTTTCAACATTCAGAAATTCGTTGGCTGTCCTGCGGTGAAGTTCTTGAGAGGTTATATGAACTATGAAAGGAAGTTGAGCTGTTTCTAATTAATAAGAAAAGTGACCTATCCCATCATTTCCAGAATAAGAAAGGGGTAGCCAGGTTGGCATATCTCAGCGATATATTTTCTTACATAAACGAGTTGAATTTAAAACTTCAAGGTCCAGATAAGATACAACAAAATTTAATGCTTGCAACAAGATTGAATCATTCAAAAAGAAACTCAAACTCTGGTTTAATATGATTGCAGATTTCATTTAATATTCTGCAATATTAAATGAAATAATGAAATGTTTCAGTCATACTCTGCTTATATTGTGGAAGTAGATGATTTCTATTCACAGAATTCGGTTTCAGATATTATTGCAGCCCACTTGAAGATGTTGTTGTCGTTTGAAAAGTTTTATCCTGAACATGAGGATCCTGGAGACAAAATATGTAAACCCCTTTGTTAAATACAAAGAGACAGCCCTTTCCCATGAAGAAAGCCTTCAACTTATTGAATTATCATTGGACAAAAGAAAGTACTTTTAATTCTATGAGTAATTCGAAATTCTGTATAAGAAGGAAAAATGAATATCCAAATTTACATGAAATATCAATGAGATTTCTTCTTTGTTTTTCCATCACATATCGTTGTGAAACTGCATTTTCTGTCATGACCGTGCTTAAAACGAAACAGAGGAATCGACTGCAACTTCCTAACTGTCTCCGTTTGGCTATCACTTCAATTCATCCCAGAATCAATAAGCTGACAGACAGAAAACAGCAACAAAATCTCACCAGCCTAACTAAAACTTTCAAAAACTCAGTTGTAGTAAAAGAAACTAAGTTTAACTTTTTCAATAACTTATAATTGCTGCATTAAAGTTCTGCATTTTTAAATTCAAAATATTAAGGGCGATTCATACATTTTTATTTATTAAATTACATACTTCACATATATATGAATATTTGGCGTGTGTATGTGATAATGCCATATTTATTCAAATATAATTCTCACTTTTTTTCCCCATAATTAAAGCTAAAAATTTGTGGTGCGAGATATATGCAGGGATTTTCGGAAACCCAAACGGCGTCATCTTCTTTCCCATGATTCCAAGCAAAAATTACCAGTAATTTACAAGACTTGAGATACATAATGAACAATCCTTCACAAATGACTAATGAGAAGTGAAAGCATAGTGCGAAACACAGACAGCAATGGTAGGCCAGTAGAGATAGAGCAGCTATGAAGACGTGCATATGATTGGTGCAGTATTAACAAAAGATCGCACAACCCAAAGACGAAGGCAACAGACAGTTGTTGAGTTGAAATGCTAATTCTCTTCAACCCAATTCCATAACATCTGACAGCATAACAACATTCACTATACATTTCTTAGTTTTAACACATTCACGATGGGGTGTCGTTTATCGTTCCGAAGGAACTTCTCATTAACGGTGGGCTCAACTCACACCAAGTTCCAACCCTTGGTTGAATTTTATTGCTGCTTGTTCAAGTGTTGTGATGTCTTTCTTCTTCGTTTTGTGTTCTTTTTTGCCTAGTGCAGTTTTCCAATTAATTTTTGGTATTCAGTCACAAGACAGTCTAGGCCTAATCTCTATATGGGTAATACTGTACAAGAGTTAAAACAATAAGGGATGTTAGTGACGAGGTCAGTAATTCCCTAATTCTTTCTGCTGATTGATTCCATTTTCGAACACAAAGAAAATTTATATTTAACTGCGCCACTCTGTGACCATGGTTGTAAGAATAATGTTAAGGAATCAATCATCAGCAAGTACAGTGCTACAGTAATCTAAATAAGACAGAACTTTCCTTAATCAAATTACCTTTAAGTTATATAGCAGTCGTGGTTCTCTAATCTTTCCTTACTTTCACATTAAATAGAGTTCCCGCTTAGATCCGAACTGTTAAAATGAGCAGTGCAATAAAATGAACTCAGGCAAGCACAGGATTCAATTCAAATAAAAACATTTAATACACTAATACATGAATTTACATTAATCAAAGAAGATCTAATATAACTAAAATGATCATGAATTAAAGAAGTTCTTATTAAGACAATAGTAACTTCACAGTAGAGTATACTCAGCACAGTTAAATTCTTAACATATAGATTTCTACCCTTCTTAGAGTTATAAGCTTCTAAGCACAACTTTTAGACAAAGGTTATCTATTCAATATATTCAATTGTCAACTCTGCTTAGCCATTCAGGATATACAAAGCACATATCGTTAAATACACACCATGGAATTCTAAAGTCCTGACAGTCTATTACAGTAAATCTTAGTAAGTCAGTTTATAACTTATATTACGTTCCCTTGGAACAAGCTTCAAGATATCACACGTTCAAACTTGAACTGTCATTAAGGCAATACACTTACTCCTTTATTGTAATTACATTCACAGAAGACATAGAAAGGATTTCCTTACCGGGACGGTTGATATACTTTGCCTATTATCACGTGTTCTGGAAAACACTTCCTTGATTCTCAATAGCTTTCTCTCTTAGGCACTTTAGTTCAGTAAGATCCAGATTCACTGTAACGCTCTTGTTGGCTCGGGAATTCATGCTTGCTTCGCTCTAAAAATGTCTATCCTTCAGGTTTCCTTGGCAATCCCTGTCATGCCTCTCATCTTTGACAATTACAAGACGAGGGAATTAGAATCAGGATACGAACAAGAGCCGGCGAAAGAGTAAGAGAAAAACAGAGATCTCCCCCTGTCTTTTCAACTCCGGTTATCTCCTTCCCACCTCGTTTTTTTTTTTTTTTTATTCAACAGTGCATGTCTCCTTCTTCACTCCGAAATCCGCCTCTTGGATCTTCGTTAGCTCGCCATAGTAACTAGCACCAAAATATGCTCTGGCGGATAACTTCGTAATTTCATACAGTACTTAATTTCTGTTATACTGGCTATGTCCTTGGCAATGGTTTACATAAACGGACTAAGTTCCGAGTTTCCGTGCACAGTTCACATAGGATATATATACTCTACAAAGAATTAGTACAGGATAAATAACTAACAACTATTAGAACATACAATTATTTTATAATTATGGAATATACATTAGTAAGTGAATAATTTACTATTTGTCTGATGAGCAAATTTGACTCAGGGAATGGCAGACTATGTTAAATCCTGAATGAAACACTATTATATTATAATTCCTTTCATTCAGTATTTAACACAGGCGAACTCACACATGCATCATATGGCATGTTTCAATTCGCAGTAGAATTTTATTTGAAGTTAACTTTTGTGATCTGTCATAATGACATCGAGAATTTCAAATCCAATAAAACAAACACTTATTTCATGTAATTGAAAAATTTGGCAACAGTTTTTAGTTAGATACTGTGTTTCCGGTGCAACATATGGTTTTACTTGAGTCTATACAGAACAGTTTCTGTGAGAGGGGACATCTGATTCATTACTTAGTGCCGTTTTTATTCCAGCTGTTTCTAATTACACTATTTGTCAAGAAATATATTACACAGACTGCAAAAGCCTCTGTCAGTGATACAATAAAACTACTTCTTTTTCTTGCATCTGCAGTATAATGGCTGTTGGGGAGGTTGTGTTGTTAACCACGGGGATCGAGTTACTATCGCCTCGCTGTGAACATGTTTAAACATTTTTCGCACACGAGGTATGTGCAAAACATTTAATGTCTTTTTTCGTAAAGTAAAATCAGCGGTGTGAGTTATATGCGAGGGCAAGTTATATTCAAGTAAATATGGTAAGCATTTCACTTAGAAGTTGACATCCTTCTGCTGCTTCCCCTGCTCAGCTGACTTCTATGGTGTGTTACAATGCATAAATATTTTTCTCACTGCTGTTTTTTTTTTCAAACCAGCATCATTAAAATCAATTTAATAATACAGTAATCAGTTTTACACTGAATATTATTATAAATTTTTGGTGACCAGAATGACACAATTTAATGATGTTGGTCTGAGGAAACTACAATATGCTACAAGATTTCATTAGTCCAGTGATTGATAATTATTTAAATATGCCACACCATATACATAAGTGTACCAATACTCTTTATGATTATGCCATATTTAATTATTAATACTTATGTTAGTTTAATGTATGAACTTTATAAAAATGGGAAAGATATTTATGATGAAGTTTATTGGGACTGAGCCCTCGTCTTATAGAAAAAGAATTGAGAACTACTGATCCTTAGGATTCCCAAACTCTTTCCCTCTCTAATCGCACCTGCATTTATTATGCATTTCACACTGCGCATCTGCCAATAGGCAGAAATAAACAGCGGAAAGTGTATTATTGTTGTGTATATGCACTGTTTTATTTTTGCTTGAGTTTTTGCTGTAAGTGTGAATTACAAAGGTAATTTAATTTAGGTGTATAATAAAATGTTGATTTTTTGAAACTATAAAAAATGCATTTAAGTTTTGAATTAATTTGTTACAATTCTATTTAACATGGCTGGTGAAAATAAAAAACGAAAATTATCACAATCCGGCAGCAGAGAGTTTTAAAGTTGGTGGACTGAAGAGTATGGCTTGATTAACAAACACAGTAAAGCAATATGTGTTTTATGTTCCGGGACAGTTGTGTGCAGAATGTCATCAGTAAAACTGCATTATGAGACAAACCATAAATTGCTCCTTGAGAAAACCAAGGACGAACAGAAAGAATTTATTGCTTGGGCAATTAAAAATAGAAATATTCAGTCAACAGCCCTAATGAAATTTATCGGCAGTCGTTCAAATATAACTCCTGCTAGTTTTTTGCCTCAAATGTAATTGCCAAACATGGGAAACCTTTTAGTGATGGGGAATATATAAAAGAAGCATGGTTGAAATGCGCACCAGTTCTCTTGGAAGATTTTGAAAACAGGGAAAAAATTATTCAAAGAATAAAAGATATGCCTTTGGCTAGAAACACAGTGAAAGATAGAATCTTGGAAATGGCTAAAAATATAAATCATCAGCAAAAAATAGTTATAAAATCTTCTGGTTTAATTTCTCTTTGTCTTGATGAGATTACTGACATAATTGAATCAGCTCATTTAGCAATTTTTATTTGTTATTGTGTTGGGAATAATATCAAAGAAGAACTGATCAGTTTAACATTGTTAGCAAAACAACAAAAGGAATAGATATTTGCAACGTAGTTGTAAATGCACTTGCTGAAAGAGATATAGATCCCTCCAAAATTGTATCAGTAACTACAGATGGTGCTCACAGTATGACTTAGAGAGGAAAATGGTTTTGTTAATTTATTTACCTAACATATTGGACATTCAGTTCTAGGTTTTCGTTGCATTATACATCAGCAGGTCTTATGGGCAAAGGCTAGTTTCAAGCCACTGGAAGATATTGTGAGCCTTGTAACAAAATTGATCAATTTTATATCGGCACATGCTTTAAATAAACGAAAATTTATAGAATTATTAAGTGAAGTAAACTCAGTGTACAATGGTTTACTTATGTACAACAACGTCTGATGGTTAAGTCGTGGGAAAGTTCTTCAAAGATTTGTTGAGTGTTTAGATGAAGTCAAACTTTTTTTACATAATGAGAAAGTCATTGAAAAATACAATCAATTAATGAACGTCAAATGGCTTTCGAAATTAATCTTTTTTACTGATTTGTGTTTACATTTAAATGAATTAAATGTTAAGTGGCAAGGTGTTAACAAGACAGTTATTGCCATATTTGATTTAATCAAAGCATTTGAAGCTAAATTATTTCCAATACCTTCAGATATTTTCCAAATACAAAAACATTCTTTGCAGATCTAGAATCTCATGAAAAAAAACAGATCAAGTTAAATTGACAAAAGAGTTTTCTACAGTTATTCAGTCGATAATCAACGAATTGTCTTCAAGATTTATGCAGTTCAGGTAATTTGCAGAGACATCAAAATTTATATTGCATCCAGACACAACATCAGCAGATAGACTCAATTTGGAGATTTTCGAGTGGCTGAATTTGGAAGATGTAGAAAGGCAATTAATTGATTTTCAATCCAGTTCTATACAAAATATCCCCTAACTAAACAGTTAGGGGATATTTTGGTTTTCTTGAAGACAATTCGTAAATTATAAAAATAATTTACAAAATGTAACACATTTATTTTAAAATATTCTTAATATACAAAAGTGTAGAACACGCAACTGCATATAAAATCATGTTAAGACTTGCCAATACGTTCTTAGCCATATTAGCATGTGGGAGGTACAAAAGCGTGGCTTGTTGCGCTCACTTCCACAGTGCATAATTATCACTTCAATTGTAAACTTGTGTCACCTACCACCCATTATTTTGTTAAAAATGGCAGAGCAACATGATATCCCAGAATCCATGGCTTGGAGAGCCATTGGTCGATTAGAAGCTGAACAAATACAGCAAGTTGTCGCTCGAGCGTGTTGTGTATCAAAAAGAGCAATTTCACGACTTTGGAATTGCTTTCTGGAGGTGGGAAATGTTTGAAATCGTCTTCATGCCATAGGTTTATATGCTCGAAGACCAATGGTTTGCATTCCACTTTCTGCAAATCACAAAAGAGCCCGAAGAATTTGGGCACAGGAACACCGCAATTGGACAAATGAGGATTGGGCTCGTGTTTTTTTTAATGACCAGTCCAAATTCAGTCTGCAACCAGATAACCGATATATCTTCATATGGCATGAAAGTGGAACAAGAAATAATCCACAGTTTGTTCGTGAAAGACCCCCAACATCAAGGTGGGAGTTTGATGGTTTGGGCTGGAATAAGTATCGGTGGCCATACTGATCTCTATTTTTATCAGAAACGGTTCCTTAACTACCCAAAGGTATTGTGATGAGATTTTGGAACCTATAGTTTGTCCATATGCTGCTGTAATTGGCTAAGAATTCATTTTTATGGATGACAAAGCTCGTCCACACCGTGCAAATTTGGAACAAGAGCGGTTTGAGGAGGAAGGATCGAATGAATGGACTGTCCTGCCTGTTCACCGGATTGTAATCCAATCGAACATACCTGGGATGCTTTAGATAGGCATGTTTCTGCTCAACTGATGCCACCACGATCGCTGCAAGAGCTCGAAATTGCTCTCACAGAAAAGTGGGGGAAATATCCCACAAGAACTATTTGATCATCTTATCTGGTCCATGCAATCAAGATGTACTGCTGTTTTGGCTGTTAATGGAGACCATATGCCCTATTAAAAATTAACAAAAGCGTTTTTGGCTATTCTTGTTGTTATTCTTGTTAAAATTATTTCACGCTAAAATTTATAATTTGTTAAATTTGTAATAAATATCGATTATTTAAACAATATCTCATCAATTACACCTTATCCATAAGTAAGAAATAATTATTATAACTATTGGGTGCTTTATGTATAAAGTACCCAATAGTTATAATTATTTGCAGAAATTTATAATTATCCAACAGAAACTAAAATATCCCCTAATTGTTTTGAGCGGTGTATATGGAAACAAAAGTTTGTCGATTTGAGAAATGACTTGGAAATAATTGAAAATGATCGATTATTGGGTGCAGTTAAAAAGAATGCAGAAGAGGAACTAATGAGAACTTGGAATGCCATTCCTGAAACCTTTAGTTGTTTAAAAAACTAGTGATGGCTGTGTTATCAATTTTCTCCTCTACTTATGCTTGTGAGTCATTATTTTCTGAAATGAATTTTATAAAAGACAGTTTAAGAAATAGAATGGCTGATGAATCTAGTTCGGCATGTGTATTATTAAAAGTGACAAAATATGAACCTGATATAAAGCATTTGGCATCTAATGTACAAAGTGAAAATCTCATTAATAAATTGATAATAGATTGATATTGATTTGTATATGACAATGTGTATGTCAAATTATGAGTTCATTTCTATGAAATTCTATGCTAATTTTTAAACTTGTCTCAATAAAATTTGCAATTAATTTTCTATTTATTTTTCCCCTATTAAAAACTGCCTGGCATGTCAGCAACTCAACAAATATTATTTGTAAATTTTTGACATGTGCACATAAAAAAGTTCACCACGACTGCTCTAGATGACAATAAGACAATAGGGCTGGATGAAATTTTCCCACATCTTTTAAAAATTGGTCTGAACACCAGCTATACATGGTGGAATCACTGTGTGAAGGAACAATGTCATCACTGATATGAAATTTGAAAAGGACATGTATACAGTATTGGGCAGGTGAGGATATTTAACCGTGTGGAAAGGCTTATGTGTTTGTCGCACATGTTTATTGGATTTTAATGGTATAGATGCAAACACAGATTGATAAGAAAATAACTATTTATTAACTTAAAGGCTAATATTTCGCTGGTATTGTATGCAGCATCTTCAGAGCACACAAAGTTTGTTACAGTAGCGAGACAACTGCAATCCATTGTAACAATGGGACTAGTATGAGTAATTGTAGCGTGCAACACAAAGACTAAAGTCCTAATTAGGCGCCATCTAAGTTTAAAAAAAAAAAAAAACAGATATTAATTCAGTCTTAGGACGACTGTCTCTCAAATCTTTGGTAGATTTATACAGCCATACTTGTTGAGGTTTGGAGTATGTTTCAAGGCTTCTGTTGATTCCAGGAACAACCTCTCTGACTTGTAAAAGCTTCTGTGCAGTACTTTTGTTTTTTTCCAATTAATCCTGTGTGCAGGGGTATCCAAAGCATGGTCTGCCAGATCTGACTTGCCATAGTGAAAGTGCCTGATATATTTTTTGTGTTCACTGAGGTAGATGTCAACAGTTCTTCCTGTCTGTCTGTCCATAGTAGGCTCGATGACATGAACAGGGCACTTCATAGACTCCTGGATGTGATAAAGGAGAGAATCTGTCCTTAGGTGAACAGATGAATTTCACATAAGGTTTAAATACAGTGCATAGTTGGTGTTTGTTAAGCACCCTAGATATCTTTTCATTATATAAGTCCTTTTATCCATCAAATTCACTCCATACATCAATGAACTGCACCAATCCTTTGCACAATCTTCTCATTGGCCATCATGGCCCTTCTCAGTTCTGTCCTATCATTCCAAGGCAGAAGATTGTCAATCTTTACTTTCGTACTCTTCATTTTTGCTTCCACTAACAAATCTTTTATATCTTCTCTCATATAGAAAATATATGACTTCTGCATTACTTTAACCCTTTGACATATAAATAATTTTTAAAGTTGGCTCTAAATTAGTTTGAAATTGACGCGAGCTTCGTAACGTCTGCGATACGTCAAAATCAATTTTGGTGCAATAAACAAAAGACGTGTCGCAGATGTCTTTGCATGAAATTCATATGAAATTGACGCGAACTTCGTAACATCTGCAATACGTCAAAATCAGTTTTGGTGCAATAAACAAAAGACTTGTCACAGATGGCTTTGTATGTTAACAGGTTAAGCTTGGTATACCTTCTTCATTTTGCTCCCACTGATAAGATCTCAATAAAGGTCAAAAGCAGGCTGGGTAGTGGCCTTTACCATAATGCTTAGCATTATACATCCCCCAAAGGATGTGTTATGGGGATACTAAGGCAATTCATGTGAAATCATTAGCCTCTATATACAAGTAGCTCAATTGTGAAGATACTTCACACTCAGACATTATAAATAAGCATAATAGGTTGTATTATGGAGAGCAAGTTTTGTGCATCATTGTTGGAAAGACTTGTAAATATGTCACCCAAACAGAGCCACTTAACAGTTCCTTCAGTATACCTTTATAACATACTCATACCCTACTACACACAAGCCCCTCCCTCTGTGCAGTATGAAAAAGTAAATGCATCAGATTATCTGCTACAACTTCAATTGTATTCTCAATGGGGAACCTATAGAACAATTAAAAATATTTCAATAGTTTACTTATAGCTATTTAGGTGCAGTTTTAGTGAAGACGGCAAATTAAATATGGAAATAGACAATAGAATAAGACCAGATCATCAGTTCTAGTTGTATTTGCTATCTAGCATCCATCTTATGGAATCACTTTACTACTGTTCTCTCAAATGCAGGAAATTCTTACATTATGTTTGTTTGGGATATCATTCACACTGCATATGAGTTTTTTAAGGTGCAGGTCACGAATAAAGAGAATAACCATTTCTGTTTAGGTTCAGGTTATTCTGGAATTTCTCAGTCTGTAGTTTGTCCATTAGATGACTTTCATTTAAGTCGAGAATGAGAAGTGAAGAATACTAGATGAAAGGTAAAAGACATTGATTGGTGTAACACTGAGAATGAGAGCTAGAAGAGTGAGTGAGAGAATGTGATTGTAAATGAGGGAATATCTGAAAAAAAGCAAGCATAAATGCAAAAACAGAAGTAAGCTTGACTGATGGAGCAAGAGAAAGAATGACTGCTGGAATGCAAGAATTGAAAATGAAATGATTAAGATCAGAACTAGATGAGGCATAATGAAATCTGATGTGTGATGGATATGAATGGAAGAATGCAAAAGAATAAAATGAAAATAGTGGAGAAAAAAGAAGTAGCAAATGATTCAATAGTAGCACTATATAGAAATTCTATTATAAAAGGTGTGGATGAGAAGGTACACAACGCTGTTTTCCAGGAAGGAGGAATGATTGGGGCTCTGGATGTAAGAAGTAAGCCTGTATGGTATGATTTTGTTGAGCATAGGAAGAATGTGAGGATGAATATCAGGGGATTATTGAAGAGTAAAACAACAGTGTGGTAGGAAGAGTAATTTGTACATTGCCAAGGTATAACAATGATAAGTTGAGGTAAAAAGTAAACATCACAAATGGTATGTTTGATGTAAATGTGTGAAGAGAAAGGAGTGAAAGTATAACAGTGATGGACTTTATTTGAATGGTTTTTGAGTGAGTCATCTAGAAATGTTGGAAGGAAGTGTAATAATTGATGCAAAAAAATTATCAATCTAAGTCAGAAATGATGTAAATCAGCAAGAGAATGGACAAAGTGAGAACAAAGTGATTGTGAATGAAGATGAGAGTAGTCTGAGAAATCAGAATGTTAAAACAGGAATGCAAATTGGACAGGGAAATAAGGGGGATGGGAAGAGACAGTGTAAGGAGAATTGATTCTGAAAGCAGTAATGAATGAATGTTTGGGGATGGTCTGCATAGGAATGGAATGAGTCTGGGGTGATTTTGTAGGACAAAGTTTAAGGGTAAGGAGCAGGTGTGAAGAAGTTGCAGGCATTACATATTCGTGGCATTAATGAATGCCAGGAGTATCAGAAATAAGATAGATGAAATTATTGTATTGATTGAGTTTATTTTCCTGAAAATAGTTGGAATAAGTGAAACATAGTTGGATGAGAATGATATCCTGATGGGAAGGATATGATGTTGATGAGGAAATTATGTCCACACAAAGTTGAGATATGAAGGGGGGGGGGGGGAAGTGGCAGTGGTTTTGAAGCAGTATGGTGTGAGGCTGATAGGTTGATAGGATGCATGAGAGAAAGTGTGAAACCTCCCTTAGTGAGTCCTTGGACTCTATGGATAGATGATGCTAATATTATTATTATTATTAATTTTTAGAATGCCTTTCCACTTCCAACAAAAGTGCAGGGTCCTTCAGTTGCTATTGTATGTGAATAGGTAGCATTGGATTGGTCACAGCTAGGTATCTTTTGCTAAGACTATGCTTAATGAAATGCATACACAAACTGTGCAGTCATCCTGTGCTGCAAAGCCTGGTTCCTGTATTCTGTTTGTTCTCATGGAACTTGGATATTTACAGGGTGTTCGGGATAAATTTGACATATTTATAATTAATTATATTTTTCCGTAAGTTACATGTATTAACACACACTTCTCTTCATTTAAAAGTTTGGACCCTTCTTCATTCATATACAAGATGTCAGAAAGGATGGATAGCTGGAACCCACCTGAATCATGGAAGAGAATAACTTGTATCATGATGATTCGTGCCCGCCATCAAAATAAGGATATTACGACTGCTGCCCAATGCTCCCTGAATACAGTAAAAACAATCAGGCATGAACTAGAGACTTGCAATGGTGACTACGAGGATGTAGCAAGAAGAAAGATCCCTAGCAGACGATCTGATTGCGTTCGTACAGCAGAATTCCTCGCAAATCTGCAGGAACAGGTGTTGAAGAACCCTGGCATTGGAATTCGGGCTTTGTTCGTGGAGTTGCTAACTGTAGTCAAGCCCTGGATAACAAGGGTAGCCAATGGTAGGCCGTATGTATGGCAGCAGGATTCGGCCCCTTGCCACACCTCTGGGAAAAGTCAAAAATGGTTGTCTGAAAATTTCTACGACTTCACCAGTCCAAATGTTTGGCCTCCAAACTCCCCAGACCTTAACCCCATGGATTATTTTGTATGGGGCGCAGTTGAAAAAGACACCAATCGCACTTCCAGTAATACAAAAGCCCAGTTAATGGATAAAATTAAAACAGTTTTTGCGGCCCTTCCCAGGGAGACTGTAGCATCAGCTTGTTCGAGGTTCCGAAGCAGAATTGAAGCTGTGATCGATGCTAATGGTGGTTATTTTGAGTAAATCTTGTTGATAGTATTGTAATTAACTCTGCCTGTAATGTTTTTTTGTCAATTCATTAAATTTAATAGATACAAAGAAGATTTTCTTTTTCCTTACGAAACTGTCAAATTTATCCCGAACACCCTGTATACATGATTATTGTTCAAGTCTCATAAACATTGTTTTACTGCAATCTGTTTGGTACTCACCAACTTCTCTGCTACATCTCTCCATGCCCAGATTATTCTTTTGATGGCAGTGTTGCCAGTACCTTTTATCTAACTCTTTCTGTATTATATGTTATATCCCAACTATAATATATTCCTGTATTTATATCTTAAATATGTTTTAGTTTGTGGAACAACAATATACTAAAGAAGATGTATTAAATATGATGACTAGGGAGGATCTTAGAAGATTACAGCTTCGGTAAGTGATTGTCTGTTAATATTTTTAATGATTATTTTCACTTTAAAATTCCCACTTGAGAGAGAGAGAATCTGTTCATCTCGATATGATGAGATTTTGCATTTATGGCATTTTTATCTGACTTGGCCTGTTTATACACACACACATACACCCTTGTCTGTAGTTGTATAAATGTCCTTGTATCTGCTAAAATGATTTTGGTTATTATAAATAGGATTATATATATATATATATATATATATAGGGTATTTCAGTAACTTATGATGAAGTCTATGAATATTTTTAATTAAATCCACAAAATCTTATTTTTAAAACATGGAAGCCAGTGATAATTTTATGCTCATTAACTCTTTGCTTTCATTATTTTGGGTATATATATATATATATATAGTAACTCATGTATTTCCCCTGCCTATATATTCATTATGCTTGTAAGCTTAATCACATGTGAGCAGTAGTTTGCAATACCACATCTTTGCATCTACCCAAGTAATCAGATTGTGTGTAGTTCATTATATGCTGCAATCTAAGTCTTCTTCCTAGTAACTGGTAAAGTGCAAAGGAGGATTAAAATGAAAACTGACAAATATATAGCTGAAACAATACAGGCACCTATATATCAGGAAGAAGTAAACCTCTGATTGAATTTGGACATATGCTTTGTGTTTTATTATTATTATTGTTGTTCAGTATCTCCATGGAGTCTGGAGACTCATTGTGGGAGACCAAAACTGACCATTATATACACAAAACCTATCATACCTCTCCTTAAACTCTTTCACCCTCAGGAAACTCACAACTAATTCTGGCATTCCATTCATTCACCACTCTTCATGCAAAAAATCTGATCTGCACACCCCTACTAACCACACTCCTACACAACTCCCATGGATGGTTCCTAGTTCTCTGACTATTTGTCATATATGGAAAAATTTCCCTTTCATGAGTTTTATAAATCCCCTTTAATATCTTAAAATTTTTTATGATGTCCCCTCTTTTCTGCCTATCAACTAATCTTTGTAACCCACAAACATTCAACCTGTCCCTCATTGAGAGTATTCCACAGACATGTCACCAGCTTAGTCAACCGTCTCTGAATCTTCTCTACCACCTTCTGATCCCCAAGAAAATAGGTGACCAAATCTATGCATAGTAGTCAAGATGCAGCCAAATCATAGCCTTATAAAGAGGAATAATAACTTCTCTATCTTTACTTGTTAGTGTGTTTTTCAACATCCAAGTAATCCTTTGAGCCATTTTAACAACTTTTGCAATATGCCCTCAGCACTTTAATTCTCTGTCCACCATTTTCCCCAAGTCCCTAGCCTCATCAATTTCCTATAATCCATTACCATCGATATGATACACCATATGCAACCTTCTTCAACCTGACCTGAAGTGCATGATCTTTTGCATTAACCATTACAATTTGCAACATTAAATTGACAATCATTATCCTCTCCCCACAATGTGCCAGTTTATTTAAATCACCCTGCAGGATATCTACATCACCTTTATCAATTATTGCTTTTCCGGTTTTGCATCATCAGCAAACAACTGAATATCCCTCTTAAATCTTTCTCTACATCATTGATATACAAATTAAAGAGTAGTGGCCCTAGTACAGAACCATGAGATACTCCACTATTCACCTTCATTCTCCTAGATTAAATTACATTACACCATATACTACTCTCTGGCATCTGTCTGTCATCCATCCCTATCCATACTACCAGCTTCATATCATTCCCATTTGTTTAAACTTTTATAACAATTTTTCATATGGTGGTATTCTGTCAAATGCATTTGCAAAGTTCCACAGTATCATGGTGTAGCCATTTCCTTTTTCCTAATTCTGCTGTCTCTTTATTATAAAATGTGAATAAATTACTAAAACAGGACCTACCCTTTAGAAAGCCATACTGCCCACTGTAGAGCATTGTATCCCTATGAACTCAGTGTTGGATTTTACCTTTAATCAACTTTTCAAATACTTTAACTACGCCTGATATATTAATTGGTCTGTAGTTTGCTACCTCTGTCTTGAAGCCACCTTTATGCAGTAGAACAATCTTGCCCTCTTTCCACAGCCCTGTAACCCTGCCAGAGCTGAGACTTAGATTGAACAACTTCATCAGAGGCAATGCCAATTCTCTTGCACATTCACATAGTACACAGGCTGCCGTGCTGTCTAGTTCCACTGCTTTGTTCACATTCATATTTTATAGTATGCTGAATACCTCTTGTTCATCTACCTCAATTTTGATATACGTTTCTATCACATCAACTGTAAAATGTCCACCTGGATGATACACCTTTGCAAAATGATCACTCAACATTTCAACTATTTCTTTTGCCTCTTCATACCATTAGAATTGTTTAAATTCATCCTACCATAGTCATTTTTCCTCTTGTTACATAACAAAAAAAACTCTTTTAGGTTCACCTTGGCCTGCTCAGCTAATTTTCTCTCATAATCTGATTTATCCTTTCTTACCAAACTAGTCAACCTTCTTGTTTGCACTTTGTACTGCTCGTGAGTATGCTGATCACCTTTTTTCTTTATGTTCCTTCCATCGTGTTTTATTTTTTTGCATGTATTGCTTTATATCTCTACTCATCCACGTAATTCCCATTTGGTTTATCCTCCTGACCTTAGATATGCAGTCTGATACCGCTTCTCTCAAACAGTCTCTGACCACCTCCCATGCACTACTGACATTCTTTCTTTCTGTTCTTCCCAAGCCATGGCACACTGCTCCAAGATGGCTTCTAGGTTTGTCATAATTACCAGCTTTATAGTTCAACATAAACCCGTTCTTCACAAAGAATTCCACATGTTTGGCATGGTCACGCTTCCCAGTTGAAGACAGAATGTCTACCTTGGTTATGTCTTCAACTGGGAAGAGTGACCATGCCAAACATATGGAATTCTTTGTGAAGAAAGGGTTTATGTTCATTAGGGATAATTACATGAAACAGCATGATATAAAGGGAACAAGGGGTTTGAGATTTAGTAATAGAATCAGAAGATATATCATGCTGTTTCATGTAATTATCCCTAATTTATAATTATAAATTCCACTTCCATCTTGCCATATCCCCTTTCCTCCTTTCAATTGATGTCCCCATAGTTAAAGTTTTCCATAATCATTGTTTGGCCTACACTTGTGCTAATCTGCTGATACATGGTATCTACATCTTCCTATGGATTGCCTTGGTCTATAGTAGCACCTAACAATATATTGTGTCCTATTGGCCTCTATCACACACCAGACAGCCTCAAATGAACCATCTCCCCCAGACATAAAGTCTTCTTTAACTTCTAATTTTGTAGGTTGTAATTTTTCATTTATCATCAGCAATATCCTTCTCCTCCTGTCCTATTCCCTCTATCCTCCCTGAAAATACAGTACGCTTTACATATTATCCCATAATTATATCGTTTTCTGTCAATGAGGTTTCACTGATGCCTATAATTTTTGGCTAAGTTGAGCTGACCAATGCCAAAAACTCCTCTCCATAATTCCTGATACTTCTTGCATTCGTGTACATGCATTTCAAAATTCCCTCATACCCATGCTTAACCTTGTGTAATGTCATTAACAACCCACTCGAATCAGAAACCTGTGAAATTGAATTCAGTTTTGCATAATAATTTCTGTACATACACTCATTTATCACAAGGGTGGCCAGACATATGTTTGATTGCATCTCCAATTGTATCTCTAGTTTCCCTAGTTTTACTTCCAAACTCACTAAACAAAACTTTCTCCAAACATCAACTCCAAAACCATTTAAATGTAGTCCATTAAGCATATATAAGTTCTTTCATCCATCAAATTCACACTACATTCCATTCCCCCCCTGCACAGTCTTCTCATGGACTCATTAACAATCATGGCTCTTCTTCTCAACTCTGTTCTATCATACTGAGGCAGCAGACTTGCAATTTTTACTTCCTTACTCTTAATTTTTACTTCTTGCAACATCTCTTTCATATCGTCTGTCATTGCATATTTCTCTCCTTTCAAATCATTTGTTCCTTCCATAACAATCATTTTTTTCACTTCTCCCTTCTGCAAACTAACATCCCTGATTTTTTCACCTAGGAAACGTGCTTTCGTCACTTGTTCATTAAGTATACCTCTTATTATCAAATCTCCATACAAGACCATATCCTTATTTGCAATTTCTTGCATTCATACTTTCTGAATTCATGTGTCCTTTCATTCTCCCACTCGCTATACCAGATGATAATTGTCGTTCCTGTTTTGTCCGGTGAAGAATGCAACATAAATGCACTATTTCACTCCTTACTGTCATTTCATCAGCCACTTATTTCATGCTCTTATTCCAAGCACTATTATTCATTACTTCTGCATTCGTCAGACCACTTTCGCTATCTTTCCTTGCATTAACATTCGTCGATTTGTTTTTTATATTCAATGTTATATTCAGGGAATGACAATCAAGGAAAAGAAGGGGTAGCCATAGTATTCAACACAAAATACGAGGCTAATTTTCCTGAATGGCAGTCAGTCTCAAGTAGAGTAATGTGGGCAAATATGAGCATGGGGGAACTGGACAATGAGACTTATTTGTGCCTATGGCTATGGTCCCACAGAAGATTCTACTAAGGTAGAAATGGAGGAATTTTTTGAGGCTTTAGAAAAAGCAACTGACACAGTGAAAAGGAAAAGTTGGTCCTTGTTGGGGATCTAAATAGCAGACTAGGAAATGATTGTGAGACATACAAAAATATTTTGGAAAAATTTGGAGAAAAGAGCAAAGCTAATAATAATGGCAAATATCTGTTGGATTTCTGCTCAGGACATGAACTGGTTATTACTAACACCATGTTCCAACATAAAAATATGCACAAATTTGCATGGAGAGAAGAGGCAAGGAATAAGAAAAGTCTCATTGACTATGTTATTGTTGGTAGTGATGTTTTCTCCCTGGTGCAGGACACCAGAGTGTACAGAGGAATTGAAATTGGAAGTGATCACTATTTAGTCTTGAGCAGGATAAAATTGAATTTCGTATTGAAAAGAATAACATGTAAGAAAGTTTTAAAGCGAATAAAAGTTGAGCAGCTCTCAGATCTGAACTGTAGACTAAAATACACAAAGATTATTGAAGAAAAAAATGAGAGTTTGAGAACAGGATTCAATCCTTGGAGATTCAGTGGCAAACTCTGAAGAAAACATTGATTGATTCTGCCAGAGAGGCATGTGGTGAGGTTGTCTGCAAGGATAAAAAAATCAGAACTCCCTGGTGGACACAGGAAGTTAAAGAGGCAGTGAAGGAAAGAAGAAAGCATATCAAAAGTTCCTGTGAGAATACAGAGACAAATGCAAGAATGCTAAACACTGTGTAAAACAAGCTAAACAAAAGTCATGGGAGCACTTTGGCAAGAACATAGAAAATAAATATCAAGAAGATGGCAAAATATTCTGGAGGTTGCTGAAGAAGCTTAGGAATGGAGGAAAGAGTGCTGTAAAAAGAGTTAGAGATCATAAAGTTGACATGAAAATGGGAGAAAAAGATAACCTTGAAGTATGGAGTAATTACTTCGAAAAATTGCTAAATGAAACAAGCAGTGATAGCACAGTGGTAAAAAACACTCAACAGGCATACAGTCAGAAATACAAATCTATACTTGAAATAGAAAAAAGCCATCAAAGGCTTGAAATGTGGAAAGGCAGCAGGAGTAAGTGATGTTCGGCCAGAAATGCTGAAGTATGGTGGTATAAGAGTCTTACAGTGGCTGTACTGCATAGTTCAGAAAGCCTGGACAGAGGGACGAATTCCAGATGATTGGTGTAGAGCTCTCATAGTACCCATATATAAAAAGAGAAATAAAACTGAATGTGAGAATTACAGAGGTATTTCCCTACTGAGTGTTCATAGCAAAATCTATGCAAGTATACTTGAGAAACGGTTGAGAAGAATTGCGGAAGAAAAGCTTGGTGAAGAACAAGCTGGATTCAGGCCAAATAGAAGCTGTCAGGATCAGATATTCACTTTACGACAAATAGTCGAGAAAGCATGGGAATATAACAAAGATCTGTATTTAAGTTTTGTCAATTTGGAAAAGGCATATGACAAGGTGCCAAGAGAGAAGCTATTCAATACGCTACAGTTATATACTGTCAATGGGGCATTATATCAAGCAATACTTAGCCTTTATTTGAGTTGTAAGTCAGCAGTTAGAATTGAAGGAAGTACAGGAAGATGGTTTAATGTTAAATCTGGTGTGAGACAAGGATGTACATTATCCCTTCTGTTATTCATTATCTATATGGATCACATTATGAAGGAAAGTGGTATTAAGCATGATATCAAAATTGGAGATGTTAATGTCAGCTCTTTGCTTTATGCGGATGATGTTATACTTCTAAATAAATCCACTACAAGTCTGCAAGATTCTCTGACTAAATTGAATAACTGTTGTAATAGATATGGTATGAAGGTCAGCAATAAAAAGACAAAGACAATGAAAATAGGCAGAATCATTGAAAATGTCAACTGTGTTGTGAACGGGGAACCTGTATAACAAGTAAAACATTTCAGCTACTTAGGCACGATATTTGCTGAAGATGGTAAATTATATATGGAAATAGACAACAGAATCAACAAAGCTGATATGGTGGGAAGTCAATTGAATAAATTTATATGGAATTAAAGAGAAATTAGTTGGAACACTAAATTAGCTGTATATGAGACAGTATTCAAACCAGTTTTAACTTATGGATCTGAGAGCTGGGTCAGAAGTAAAACACTTGACCAAAGAGATATGAGAGCCTGAGAAAGATTATAGGCGTGAACAGATGGCATCAATTTAGCAGATATATGGAAATAGAAATGTAGATATAGTAAATTTAGTTTAATCCTTTATCCAAATGTGAGCAAACAAAGTTTGCACCTGAAAGTATCTTCAGGACTGGGGTAAGTTGGTACAACACCGGCTAACATCACTCCTATCTCTGTATCTCCCATAATGCAAAACACATCTCCTTGTGGATATGTATAATGTTATGCATTAAGGGAAGGGCCACTACCCAGACTAGTTTCGACCTTTATTGAGGTCTCTTCAGTGGGAGCCAGGCAGAAGCATTAGCAAGGTCATCTCTACCTATAGGAGTTGCCAAACGGTGTGCCACCATTTTATTAAATTACTCTGGATTTAGAGAAAGATGTTGAAAGTTTATTTTCACTTGGTTAGACTATAATAAATTTAGTTTAATCCTTTATCCGAGTGTGAGCACTTGGATAAAGGATTAAACTAAATTTATTATAGTCTAACCAAGTGAAAAATAAACTTTCAACATTCAAGAAATGTAGATAGTGAGTTATATAACAAATTATATTTTGAAAAAAAAAAAAAAAAATAAGCTAACGCCTTTTTATTCCCGTGTACGGGAGTAGGCGAGGCCATTTAGCCCTATCTAACTTTTGGAGACTGAGTGGGCAGTTCAATCTCCACTGGTACCCAATCAGAGACAGATGGCCCAAGGCTATCACTAATTAAGTGGTACGCAGTGAAGAGAGACGGCTCAAATGTGCCGCCATCTCGTGGTCCCTAACCCTAACACAAATATATTTAATGTCTGAAATAATGTGGGTTCTACGGTCGATTTTCTTGAGTTTACAGGACGAAAAACCCGAGTTTCCGGGAGGAAAAACCTGCTTGCCCGTGCCAGAGATCGACTAACTCGGGAACCGGTCGAAAAAAAGCTTAGAAAAATTTCCTCTAGTCGCCGACTAGACTCGAAACCAAGACTTCCTTCGTGCGGCCAAGCGCGGTGGTGTGCAAACGCCACATCCACTGAGCTACACTTTTGAACTATTATTAAATATGAGTAAGGAGAAATCAAGGAAAAAAATGAGAAGTCTTCTCATTTTTTCCATTATGACACACTTAGGAGACATATTAAATCAGTGACATGGCATAAAAACCTGCATGGAAAAGAAATCAGCAGTGCATAGGAGATGGACTAGAGGCATTTGAAGGAAGCAGTATGAGATTATGTATATACCCAAGGTTGGGAAGATATAATATATCATGCAGGGGTTGGGGGGGGGGAGTTCTGGAAGGTCTTGTGTTGAGACCTGTAAAGAAAATAAAAGAGCACTGGGAAAGGATTAAGAAACACTTATTTCTTCAAGTACAGCAATCCCTTGATTAGTGCGTTTTCGATTTGTGCATCCTTTTTTTTTCGATACCCAAATTCGATTAGTGTGCCTACATACATCTTAAAAATAAATGTTACAGATTTTAAAAATTTTCAATCTATACATTTTTTATGGCTAACTATTTTAAAAAATCACTCACTAGTATGCAATAATTTAGTTACCGATTTGAAACATTTTAGTTATTTTTTAATGGCATACTACACTATTTCCATGTATGCTATGTTCATAATTTACCTCCAAAATTTAGGTCGTCTGCTTTACATAGCATTTTGCTGATCATATCTCGTGCAATTGTTTTCCATGCTTTTTTATTTTAAATTATTTTCCTAACCTTTTGTCATCGTTGTCATCCGGTAGCATTATCTAGCAAGAGGGTTGCAGCAGATGAGCAGCTCTTCTCCATTTCTCTCTGTCTGTTGCCTCCGTCATTCTTAAACCAGTCCATTCCACGATGTCATTGAACCACTCTCTAGTTGGTCTTCCACGTCTTCTCTTCCCCTCAACTTTCCCTTGTAATATAGTTCTTGTCAGGTGTCCCGAAGAACCTTTCAGAAGATGTCCTGCAAATCTGGTCTTTCTTTGCATAATATTCTTAAGCAGTGTTCTTTCCTTCCCTAACCTTTAATCATGAGTAAAAGAATTAGTGAGCAAAAAACAGAAGTGCGAAAATGATTTGAAAAGTAATCTGATTGGAAGAAAAACTTGAAATAATAAAGAAAAATGAACAAGGCGAGTCCAGAGCAAAGATTGGACAAGAAGACAAAAATGGGTGAATCAACTGCTGAATACAAAGAGAAAGGTAAGGCTGCTTGAATTTCATCATGCATGCACTGAAAATCAAAGTATTATAATAATTGAATTAGAGAGATTTCTTTATACATGGATCGAAGATTGTAACCAAAAACAGATTCCGCTAAACACTGGCCTTATTAAATCAAAAGCATTGTCTCTTTGTAACCTGGAAAGAAAGGGCTATCAATGATGGAAAAGAAGAAGAATTCCATGTTAGTGCTGGGTGATTTGAGGGTTTCAAAAAGAGAAATAGCCTACATAATGTTCTAATTACAGGCGAAGCTGCAAGTGCAGATAAGGCAATATCCAGAGATTTTGAAGAAAATTGTAAGAATGGGACTATTGTGATCAACAAATATATAATGTCGATGAAACCGGCCTTTTTTTGGAAGCAAATGCCTTCCAAGACTTTTCTAGCCAAATCGGAGAAATCTCAGCCTGGTTATAAAGTTGCAAAGTCAAATGAAATTACTGCTAGCAAACTGCGAGCTGTTTGGAAGCACATTCTTCCATATTGTGCAAATGATTTTAGAGGCTTTTCAAATGAATCTAAGTTAATTAAATCTCATTGTGAGAAGTTGAGTGATTCCGGCCTGCTAAATTTAGATGCTCAGCAGGAAGATCCTGAAGAATATGAAGAAAATTTAATCACTTACAAGCCCAAAGAGGTTTCACAGAAACAATTTTAAAATATTTTTCGTACATTCGAAGTTTTTAAGCAGCAATGCTTAGAGACTGACCCTGGTGAAGAGAGAAACCAGTAAAATTTGCATAAGAAGCGATAGGGCCATACCGTCAGTTATATGAAAAAAAGAAACAGAATGCCCGCCAAACTACGTTAGCTCAATTCTTTGTTAAGAAGCAGAATAATAAATGTATATTCTGAATATGTTTTATTTTCTTTCAGCTTCATGGTTTCCTTAACTAGGCCCTGAGACATACCCTAATTCTTTTATAAAAAAAAAATTAAGGGTCAAAAAAAAAATCTGAGGAATGAATTATACATTTTCTCTTAGGTCATTTATATTCGATTAGTGCGTTTTCAATTAATGTGCTTGTTTTAAAGAATGCATTAGGTGCATTAATCAAGGGATTGCTGAATTTTGTGTTAGCCACTGAGACATTTTCAAGGAACACGATAGAAAACTCGTAGCAACAAATGAACACAAAATTAAGTCAAATATGTAGATGCATGACTTGAGTCCTGACTAGGTTAGGGGGGGGGTACACCTGTTTGAGGCCTTTGGTATAAACTGGGATCTCAAAGAATTAGTGTTTCCCTGATTTTGGGAAGTTTTATACACCAATATTTATTCAAGTTACGCGGATTTCTGTAGCCAGCTGCAGATTCTAAAAACAGTCATGCTCTTCTAAATTTGCCACGATGAAGCATTGATTCCAATCGATTCTATGATTACTATCTATAGAACATGGTCTGCAAAGCCTTGGTTAACCATATCCATGACTGCAAATGTATTTTTTACTTTCTTCTATGTGGATGGTGGCTGATCTTTCAGTCCATAGCAGGTCTGCTGTGGACTGAAAGATCAACTTGTAGGAATAGGGAAGTATATTCACCAGGAACTGAGAAAAGAGGAATTTGATCCCGGAAAAGAGGATAGCTAGTTTCAAATGAAACTTGAAAGCTGTGCAGGTTTTCTTTCTCTTGAATTCTGGCTGTTTTTTCCTGATGTGCCTTGAAATGCAGGGGATGATGATAGCATTACTCAAATCCTGTAATCTAATTCTGTAAGAACTGTAGCCATTAGATAGTAAGATGTGGCTTCATTAAAACAAAGGCTGTAGGCTCTATTGGTTAGAGTTTTTATGATACCATATTGTTGAGAGGGGAGACAATGGGAAAGTTTGTGACTATATCCTGAGAAGGACAGGTTATCGTTAGGAAGATGTTACCAAGTTGTTTAGGAAGGCTAAACTATTATTAATTTCATTTTCCATCTTAAATTGGATTCTGAGGTGTAGACTGTTGAGGTGACAGAGAAAAGAGAGTGTATCCAGGAACCAAATAAAAAACACATCATCTGTATATCTTAGCTAGATGGAATGTTTGAGAGAGGCTGAGTCAAGAGCTTGTTTTACAAATTTGTGGAACATTAAAGTAAGAATGTATATGGAAAGATAACTTTAATGAGTGCTGATGATAGAGAGGTGAGAAGTAATCAAGATAGTTGAGTTACTGAGTAATTACTTTGTAAGGGTGTATGCAATCCATGTAGAGATATTGCAGTGCCAGATGCGACAAGGATTGATGTGAGAATAGTAGTAGATGAACTAGAAGTACTTAGAATATTGAAGAATTTTAATGCAAATATACGAGTATCTCATATATCTTCCAGGGAAAATAGATTTTCAACATATGCTGCTTGACAATGTGCCAGAGATAATACAGTTAAGTTGGCTATCCAAGAAGGGTGAACCCCCAGAGCTCTTGTTTTCCACAGTGAACTGAATACACAGATGTCGACAGTTGATTTGATGTAGGAAAGTGGTTAGTTCATTTTCAGAATCGACCAAATGGCAAATACATAATCTGCATAGTGGACCCAGAAGGAAAGTTGAGGATGAATGGTGATAAAGTATCCATTTAGAGATGGTTAAATAATAATTACCTAAGAGTGAGGATAGAGGGCTCCACATGGCTGTGCTCACAATCTGTTTATAAAATTGATGTTTCCAGCTAAAAGATCCCAATTGTATTATAAATTCAAATATCTTCAACATTGAGAAATCTTTAAAAATATAGGAGGTAAATAATGTCAGCTGTTTGGTGAATAGAGGTCAACTATTAGTGAACAGAGACACAATATCAAAGCTGACCAAGATTATTATTGTTATTATTATTATCAACAGACCTCCATGGAGTCAAGAGACTCATCGTGGGAGGTTCCACTCTCACATGCACAGCTCATCGTATCTTGACTTAAATGCATTCACTGTCCCTCCGCTCACCACACTCTCAAGCAATGCATTCCAATCGCCCACCACTCTCCATGCAAAAAAATCTACTCCTTACTCCCTTGCTCTACACCAGCGATTTTCAACTGGTGTGCTGCGAGATTTATGAAAACAAATTAATTGAAAGAAATAATGTCGTAATTTGCACATTTATTTATTAGTGTCTGGTCTTCCATCTTCTTGTGTGTGTAAATCAATCAAAATTATGCCTATTTTTTGCCAGATCATCAAAAAAATTAATAGAATATATTTTTAGTGTGCCGCAGAATTTTAATAATTAGTCTAGGTGTGCCATGTTATGAAAAAGGTTGAAAATCACTGCTCTACACAGCTTCCAGGGATGGCCTCTCATTCTTTCCCCTGTCTTCTGATATTCTGTGAAAAATCTCATCCACTTTAATCTGGTAATTACCCCTTACCAACTTATACATCTCAATCATGTCTCCTTTCTTCTTTCTCATTGAGACTCATCAGAAGATGATCTCAGTAGATCATAATATGGTGGCTGCTCTTCTAAGCACAACACCCAGACCAGTGCCTAGTTTGTCACGAATGATTTGGTGCCCGCATGTCACAACTGAATGGTGCAATGTAGGAAGCAAGCAGCTGCATAATCTCAATGGCTGCCTTGATGCTTCTGATTCTAGTGGCCTCATCACCAGAGCGATCGCTCTATAACAGTACAAACTTTGACCAAGCACATGTACTAAGTGTCCGAAACTGCAGCTCCTCTCGTACTGAGCAGGATTACTATCACAACGACTAGTCATCATTATAGACACTAGATCTGGTATTGGCTAATGGGTATTATTATTATTATTATTATTATTATTCGTGATGCCTCCAAGGAGTCCGAAGACTCTTCGCAGGAGGACACCTATTGTACAACTCTCCGTCTCTACCACTACACTGAACCTCTACTACCAATCATTTACATATATAGCTACATATATATAGCTAACATCTCGCATTAACGATTGGCATTAAGTCCGTAGAATATAACAAACCTGTGTTATTAAGATTTTTTCCAGATTTTTGTACTTCAGCATGAATGAGTCAGGACCAGCCATGGATTTGTCCAGTTGAACTTGTACCTTTCTGTTTCTTTATTTAATTTGCCAGTCACATAATCATTATTCCCATCTTAACCTAACTTAAATCTATCTTAAACTTTCTTATTTGTAAATATTATATGCCCTATAATATTTACAAATAACTCCTATTTGAAAATATTATTCTCATACCATGCATATAATTTCCGGAGTAAATCATTATTAGTGGTTTCATCCCATCGATTCCACCCACCCAATCTAACGAGATCACCATTGCTAGAGTCAGAAAAATGGGTTCCCAACAGTTGTTGTGCTGGGGCAGGGTGTTGTTAAAGTTGAATGGAGTACACCACCTCCTTGAAATTCTAGCATAATCAACTAATGATGGTTGCTAGACAGCCAAATTCCCTATGATAGCTGGTGGAGTGGCAAGTTTCCATGTTTCTAAGGTTAGCACTCAACATTCTCTCTCTGGGATCCAGGGGCATATATTCAGGGTGTGCTAGATGTGTGGCACACCCATGAAATAGCAATATCACTGATATTATTTTTACATTTATTCCTGTTAAAGACTCCCCTAATTGTTTCCTTGCACGTGATTCCTAAAATTAAACACAATATACTAATGCTTCATGAAGAAGAAACTTTTCGATACTTAACATTGCATACGTAAACAGTGCAGTCACAATTCATGGATAATACCTTTGAGCCTTCTTACTAGAAGGCGAGGTAGGGTGTGCACTGAGACAATAGCACCCAGAAATCAATGGCTGTGATTGGTTATTGGTCGTGAATTGCTGTTTTTGTTTTCAGAATTTCATCTGTTTTGTGTGCATGAAGTGTGAACTGGCATATTTAGGACACCGATATAAAGTTTTTAATATATAATTTTCTGTAAATAATTTATATTTTTTTTTTTGCCCATGTTTACCATGGGAAACAGTGTTAATGAACTGCTGAATGTTCCATTTTCTGCCAGCCATTTGTGGATTGTATGAATGTAGTCGAAGTAAGTCTCATTCTCCTCTTCCATATTTACTATTATATTTACACCTTTGAGTAATTCAAATATACCAACAAAATATAGCATTCTCCTTCATTATTGTTTTCTAATATATCTTAAAACTAACACATTGTCCTTCACTCTATGCCAGAGGTCTTCAACGCATGGCTCGCAGAGCTCTTTGCTGTGGCCCACCGGCCATTTTGAAAAAATAACTACTTAACATTAAAACGTGATTAAATAAAAAATAATTTCATTGAATCCCATGAGCCACTAAGCTATATGATATTTAGAATTGTAAGATGCTTTCCAGATTCACAAGGAACGGTCTGCATTTGATATTTTACATAAAATCCTATAAAAATAAATATTAAATAGACATTCTTCTTCAGCAATCTACCAGCGCCAAGCAGTACTTAAGTACTAGTACTAACGTCACAGGTAGATGGCTGAAGCAATATTTCGTTTGAGTACACTGTCTAGTGCCTTCCAGATACATCTCGAAGGTTCTCGATACTTCGTTATTTTCATCTAAATACAAGAGGATCTCACCCACAGTCAGTCGTGAACAGTGTGATATTCATGTATAAGTGCACACAGATTCTTTGTGTCAGCCATAGCCTATTGTGGTTTTATATTGCCAGACTTTTTCATTAGTATGAGATATATTCAGTGGATAATAACCGTTACACAGCCTTTATTAGATCATTTTTTGGGTTCACCTTCCATCACTATGGCGTCTACAAGTAAAAAGCATAAATGAAGTGATTCTTGTCAGGTTTTTAATGAAAAAGTGGACCAATTTGTATTTTTTGTGCCGATCGACAATAAACTAGTGTGTTCAATTTGTCGTGAGTCAGTGCCAGTATCAAAAGAATACAATATAAAACAATACTATGACACAAAGCGTGCATCCAATTTCGATCACCTTCAAGGGAGACTTCATGTCGACAAAGTGAACCGTCTCCAAATTGATTTAAAATGCCAGCAGGGTACGTTTAAAAGGCAGAGGGAAGCGTGCGTCAAAATAAGTTATGTAATAGCTGAAAATTATTGCTAAACAATCAAATGCTTTCTTGGATGGTGACATTGTAAAATAATGTCTCATCTCTGCTGGGGATATTCTGTGCTCAAATAATAAGGAAGTGTTTAAAAACCAAGGTTGTCTGGGGTAAGTGTAGCACGGCGTGTCGAAGAACTTGCCAATGACATTCAAGGAACTTTAAAAAAAGGTCGGCTGAATTTACGTCATATTCACTTGCTTTAGATGAGAGCACAGATGTGAAGGATACAGCACAACTGGCTATCTTTGTCCGTGGCATTGATCAACAATTTAATGTGATAGAAGAACTGCTAGTGCTCGTACCTATAAAGGGAACGACGAAAGCGCTGATATTCTTGAAGCTGCCAAGAAAATGCTCCAGCGTTTTGACCTCGGCTTAACCAACCTCAAGGGTGTGGTAACTGATGGTGCCCCTGGTATGGTGGGAAAGAATGAAGGGTTTGTTGCACTGCTACAGAAAGAACCAGAACTAGAAGGAAAAGATTTTGTCCATTACCATAGTTTAATTCACCAGGAGAATTTGTGCACGAAAACTATTGGATTTGAAAATGTCATGAAAGTTATTGTGACTGTTGTCAACATTATTAGGGCAAGAGGATTGAATCATCGTCAATTTCAAGAGTTTTTGACCCAAGAGTGCAAAGCAGATCACTGCGATGTGGTTGAGCAGAGGGAAGGTTCTTAAAAGACTCTTTGACTTAAGGAGCGAAATACTGCAGTTCGTGCAAACCAAGGGGAATCCGATTGTGAAATTTGACTATCCGAACTGGATGACAGACTTTGCCTTTGTGACCGACATCTTGTTGCATATGAACCTAAATATGCGGCTACAATCCAAAGATCAACTGGTGCACACTCTGTTTGATCACATCAAAGCTTTTGTGGCCAAGCTCAAACTTTGGGAGGCACAACTCGCAAAAAAAGATTTAACTCATTTTCAGCTTCTCGCTGAGTCTCTTGATGAATATGCTACAAAATTAGGCGTGTTGCGAAGTGAGTTCGAAGAGAGATTTAGTGATTTTTGTAACCAGCAGTCTTCTTTAGATTTATTTTCAATGCCATTCAGTGTCAATGCTGTTGAAATGCCAGGCTCAGTACAAATGGAGCTGCTTGAACTCCAAAACAACTCTTCTTTGAGAGAAAAATTATTCAGTGTGCCCTTGCTTACATTTTACAAAGACTACATTTCTGAGGACATATTCCCTAATCTTTGCCAGTATGTTTTGAATATGTGTGCTTTGTTAGGAAGCGCATACTTATCTGAGCAGTTCTTCTCCAAAATGAATCATGTGAAGTCCAAGACAAGAACTCAGATTATGGACCAACATCTCGAGAATACGCTGCGCATAGCGACTTCCAACATTGACAATCTGGTCAAAGAAAAACATTGCCAAGTTGCCCATTGACATTGTAAAAATGAATGTTTTCTTCATTAAATTATCTTATTTCAAGTATTGATTGTATTTACTTATCATGAACCCGACTCCTACCTACGCTCTTAAAGCTGAGTTAGTTTATTTTTATAGGATTTTATGTAAAATATCAAGAGCTCAGCTGGAAAGTATTTAAAGTTATCCTACAATTAACTGCATTGAACCAATTAAGATGAGCACTGATGCACTATGCACTCTTAAACTTTTATACATAAATAAAAATACAACCCTACAGTCAAATTGACATGAATTTTGTAGGGTGGATTGCATAAGCCACACTACAGCACACCCAACTGAAACCGGCACATGATGCCACTGATGGGATCTTCAAAGAAGGCGTAATGGACCTGACCTACTGAACAGGATTTTCTTCTTAGGTGCTATTTCACACTCTTACATATCACCAGGCTCCCTCTGATGACTTATTCTCTATATAGAGAGAGAGAGATTAATGTAAATTGGCTGGCATAATATGACCAGCAGCTTCTCTACCCTCCACATTTAAAGAGTGTCCATCTCAAGGAGAGTCATGTTTACTCCCGACATTATAACAAGGTGACAAATATATTGGACAAGGGAGATGCATATATATAGTTGTATATTCAGATTTTGCAAAGGCTTTTGGTAGAGTACCAGATGACAAACTAGTAGTTATGTACCCTAAACTTTGATTGATATTCTTTCACTTAAACATTCAAACCACTGGCCAGAAATCACATCAATGGCAATACCTCTCAATGGCCATCACAATGCTTTGCTTTAATGAGACAGTCAAATTTCCCTGGTCCATGCCATTCTGAGTCAGCTGTTAGTTGCCAGCTGAAATGTGGTCCTGCCAGATGGGCCATCCAGCACACCACGCAGCTGAAGCATTCCACAAGAAGTCCCCAGCGCTTGTCTGGACTCAACTGTTCCATCACTGGATAGTTTTGCCTAGTCCTGAGAGTCAGTCTTTGTCCAGAAGTTATGGATCTAGCTTGCTGACTTCCCTTATCTCCATTACTCTATCGACTTCCTTGGAGATCTGCTGAGGGTATTGATATGGTCCACCAAGAAAATCACACTCTCTCCCTCACGTTTTCAAAGGCTGACAGGAACTCTCCAGACACTACAGGAGATGTGGTGCCTAATGGGGATATCATCCCTCTGTCTGGACAAACCGATTCAAGGAAGCCAAACCCTTACAAAGAAAAGGCAACTCTTCCTGGGGCTCCCATTGACTTCTCCGAGTTCAGTTGCATTACCACTCTTTGCCCCAGAAAGCCCGATCCCCATGTCTGTGTTTGGGAATATTAACCCAGTTTCCTTTTGATCTACCAACAGGACCACTAGGCTCTGTAATTGGAATTCTCTCAATCTGTCCTCATATTTTGCATTCCAGTGCCCAGAAACCAACTGAGTCTATCATCTCTGGACCCTCTCCAACATCTCATCATCCTTTTGAAAGCCTGGTCACCAAATCTTTTTATAGTAATCCATATGCTTTTTTACTAAGTAGTTTAAGGAAATTACAACGTAAGCTAGGATATACATTAAAATAAATTTTAATACACTTCCAATATTTCAGCAACGTCACGTTGCCATTTTCACAGGAACTTAAGAACAAGACACATGCATGCAGGTACAACAAACAGTAAATGAGTGACAGTTACACTCAAACACACTGACATAATGGTCAGTTTTGATGTCTCCTCCTTATTCACAAATGTCCCACTCAAAGAATCCTTAGAGCTAATCCAAGCTAAATTTCCTCCCAATATCACAGCTCTATTTCAGTTCACAATGAACTCGGGCTATTTTGTTTGGCAAGGAAAATTCTACAAATAGAGGGGACAGCCATGGGTTCTCCACTCTCACCACCCTTGGTCAACTTTTATATGGAGATTTTTGAAGAGAAAGCCTTAAACTCTACCCCACAAAAACCAACCATTTGGCTTCACTATGTTGATGATGTGTTCGCTATTTGGCCACATGGCTCCGATACACTCCTTCCTAACACACTTAAACAACCAACACCCCAGAATCAAATTCACCCTGGAAGAGGGAAAAAACAACTGCCTTCCTTTCTTAGACACACTAGTCACCCACCAGCCTGATGGAACCTTGGGTTTCTCGGTCTATAGAAAACCCACCCATACAGGCAGATACATTCACCAACAATCCCACCACCCCTCCTCGCAACAATATGGAGTCATTAAGACTCCATATTGTTGCGAGGAGGGGTGGTGGGATTATACACAATAGGGCTAAACTTATCTGTTCAAATGACAATGCCCTAATCACAGAACTAAACCACATTCTCAACACTTTCTCAGCCAATGGCTACTCCCCCCCCCCAAAAAAAAAATCCAAAAATCCACGACCCCCCCCCCAGCTCACAACAAGGATTACTCTAAATCCATCACCATACCCTATATCTGAAGCACCTCGGAAAAAATTACAAAAATCCTAAAAAAACATGACTTAACTTCTTGTTACAGACCATACAAAAAATTGGCATCCCTTATCCGCTCTACTAAAGACCAACCCCCCCCCCCCCCCGCAAGACCTACCTGGTGTATACCAGGTCCCTTGCAGCTGTAAGCTGTCCTACTTTGGCCAAACAGGCAGGACAGCAAATATCAGAATTTCAGAACACAAGGACTACATCCGGTTTCACCATTACAACCACTCTAGTCTTGCAGACCGTGTGCTGGATACCTGCCATAGAATACGGTGGAAGAAAGCCACGATAATACACCGTAGTAAATACAAATATGAAAGGCTTTTCATGGAATCATCCTCAGCCCTAAGAAACAGTCCAAACCTCAACAAATTTGGCTGCATGAGACTGCCTCAAATTTGGGAAACCTACATCAGAAGACCTTCAGCCCAATCGCCCAAGAATACCAACATTGCCCACTAGGGGGCACCAACAGGACTTTAGGAGAAAGAATAGCTTCCTGCTTCTTCCTCATTTACTGTTTGTTGTGCCTGCGTGCACGTGTCTTGTTCTTAAGTTCCTGTGAAAATGACAACGTGACGTTGCCGAAATATTGGAAGTGTATTAAAATTTATTTTAATGTATATCCTAGTTCAGTGCTTCCCAAACTTCTGGATGTCAGGGCCCCCTTTGCAAAAATTAAAATATTTCACGGCCCCCCCCCTCGAAAATAAATCGTAATAGAGAGATATATTATTATAATATTTATGGTATTTATATTCAATACAAAACATACACAGAGAATATTGCAAAAATCAAATGCATATATTACATTTTTTGCCTCTTACCATTTGGTTCTGAAGACGATGCGGGATGTTCTGATAAAATATGAAATACTGTCCTTTTTTTGAGTCTGTTTCTGCTTCTTCTGATTGTTCATGGGAATTTTTTTTGTTTTTTATCAGCCACTTATCCATCTCAGGGTTAAATTTTTTAACGTAGAATAGATCAAATATCACCACTTACCGATACTGGCACACCACAGCCTGATAACATGAAATTAGTGAATATTACCTGAATAAGGGAATCCCCGGACCAGGAACATTTTTCTCTTTTGTGACTTTTCTCCCTTTATGGTAATTAAGCCTAACGTGAAACAGACAGCAAAGGCAGGTTATTAAAACGTGCATATGATTGGTGCGGTATTAACAAAAGATTGCGCAACCGAAAGATAAAAGCATAGCTGACAATTGAGTTGAAATGCTAACTCTCTTCAACCGAATTCCATATGTGAAACTGCCATAACATTCATTATATATATATATATATATTACTTTGTTTTAGGTGGATTGATACGGTACAAAGTGCCTTAGACGATAGAAATATAAGATCTGATAATGTTGGAGTCTTGACAAGTAACAGACTGATTTGGAGGAAAATTGTAGATAGGAAGTTAGTAATGATGTAATTTTTTCATGTAGTACTGTCATATCCTGTACACCCCTTGAGGGTACATGGCAGGAATTTGATGATGATGAGTTTTAACACTTTTACGAATTTTAACACGTTCGGTTGAATTTTATTGCTGCCTTGGGGCAGCAATAACATCGAACTCACACACATCTAATTAATAACAATAGTTTTTAGTTAGATACTGTGTTTGCCCATGCAACATAAACTATACAGCATAGTTTCTGTATGAGGGGGACATGTGATTCATTAAGTAGTGTGTTTTTATCCCAGTTGTCTCTAATTGCACTATTTGTTGAGAAATATATTATGCAGACTCCTCATACCTTATTCACTGGGCATAATAAAAGTACTTGTTTTTATTGCCTCTACAGTATAATGGCTGTTAGGGAGGGTGTATTGTTTACCACTGCAAGCGAGTTACTATCTCACCACATGAACTTGTTTAAGCTTTTTTTCATGTGTGAAGTATATGCAAAACTTTTATTGGTAACAGAAAACTAGCTCGGATGACAGTGATAATATAAAACCAGTTTTGATATGTATATAAAGTCAATATCAACAGTCCCTGATTACGAACGCATGATGAAAGGGACAGGAAGATTTGGAGCTTCCCTGGAGAGCATTCGAAGTAAATACAATTAACCACTGCTTTGAAATGAAACATATGAATAAACAATATTTACTAATATTCATTATGCACTGAAATACGCAGGAAGCAAAGTTTGTGAACCAACACCAATGTGTGAATTTTTCCATTAAAATATAAAAAAATAACAAAAAAGAAATAATAAATAATAAAAGTTAAATACGTTTCTTTTAAAATAAAAAAAAATCTACTTAGTCTTAAAACATTTTAAATTTGTTTTCATTATTTCACGGCCCCCAAAGGGGGCTGCGGCCCACAGTTTGGGAAGCGCTGTCCTAGTTCACGTTGTAATTTCCTTAAACTATTTAGTAAAAATGCATAACCAATGTCTAAGCCTTTCCACGATTAATCCATATGCTGCGTGATCAAAGAGTCTAGCACGATGGAATTAGAACATTCTTACTTCTACATGTCAGTTTTCTCCACATCATTCCCATAATCCACTGTGTTGTCATCACCATTTTAGCAAAATGTCCATGAAATTTCACCCTATTGCGCCATCACCTACAGATCTTTCATTTCCTTCACTTCCTCCAAAATATCCCTATCAATCCTGTACTCTGAATACCATCTTTGCTTCCCAAATTTTAAAACTTTACAGATTGCAACACTAAACTGACATACCTGCACACTTGCCCATTCAGAGAGTCTATTTAGGGTCCTCTTGCAAAAACTACATCTACTCCTCATAACTCTCCCCCAACTTTGCATCATCTACAGAAAACTGTATATCACCATTTAAGCTCTTTCATTGTCATTTACATAAAAATTAACACATCACCTATCAGACAGCCAGTCTCCAATCCAACCTCATCTGTTCCATTTTAACTACTAGTTTATCATCTGGTAATCTATTGAAAGCCTTTACAAAATCTGAATATACTACTATATATGCATCCCCCTTGTCCAATGTATTTGTTGCCTTGTTATAATAAGTAAGCAGATTGCTAAAACACACTCTTCCTTTAGCAAACCCATGCTGTCCATTAAAGAGAATTCGAATGCTGTCCACCCAGTTCTGAATCCTTGTCCTCACTAGCTTCTCCAACACCTTGACCACAACTCCAGACAAGCAGATTGGACTATAATTTGAAGTTCTAGTCTTATCACCTCCTTTAGGAAGCAGAACAACTTTGCATCTTTCCATTCCTTTGGGACGCTCATACGACTCATGTTGAAAATGTATGTTAAAGATGTTGTTAACTCCCTGGAAAAATATCAAAAGCTTCTGAGTAATCTCTATTCAATCTGTTTCAACGTGACGTACTTCTCAGTTGTTAACTTTTTTTTTTTTAATATGCCACACCTTATCTTTTGTAATAGCTATAGTTCCTACAGAATTTAAAAAAATTCTTTTAGCATTCTCCCAATCCAGGACTATTCTCTACATACAGATTATTACTAATGCTAAAATTATACTCAGTATAACCTAAATCTGGGGTATGTCAGAAAAAATAGCTACAACATTAAGGAAAATGCAGTCTCTATATACTGCTTTCAAATTCACTTGAAATTGGGCTATCCATGTCTACAGACCAACTTCTTCCTCTCTCCTGCTTTATTTTTATATCAGACACATGTAAAAAATACAATTTATTTAACTACAATATATCATCTTATGTTACAAATACATCAAAGAGAGAAGAGAAGAGAAAGATACATGCTATGAGACTCGTGCTATGAGTCACATAGCATTGCTTATTTGCTCATGTCTCAGTCACACTCGAGTTAATAGGAGAATGCTCTATTAAAGTTAAAAGGGAAATAATGGTGAGCTTTTGTAATTCAAATACAAGATTATGTAACTTGTAGGGTTATGTAAAAATAAAAAATATGAACACTTAATTGTGATTACTTCCCAAAACATTAGCAAGTATAATATATGCACCAGCTTGGAAACTATTATCTTCTCTATCCACCAAAAATAAATTACCACCTCTCTCCTTTCCTAGTTTCTATCCAGTATCCTGCTCTGCTGTTGACTTCATTATATTGGACAGATAGACTATTCTGCTGAGATTAGAATCCAAGCTGTCAGAACTACATCAAATTCTTGGAATCTGAAAGATTGGTCAGGCTTACTCTGCCATAGACACCAAACACAGAGTTCTTTGGAATCAAACCAAGTTACCTCACTGCAGTATTTGTCTGTTTTTTGAAACTTGTGAAATTCTGTAACATCTTCCAAAATTTAACTGCTTTAATCCTTTGAAAGTTTTGGGAAGTAATTGCAGTTAACTGTTCTTAATTTTTTTTTTTTTTTTTTTATGTTGGGCCCATACACAAGAGGTTGGTTCAATCAACCTATAATATTTTAGTACAGTATATAGGTGGGTTGGGAAAGGAGAAACTTGTTTGCATTTGATTTAAAAGTCTCTATATTGTATTCCTTGGGAAATATATCAGGGGAAGACCATTCCACAGTACAGCAGTAGCAGGGATAAAGGAGGAGGAAATAAAACTTGTTCTGTGGGTTTCAAAGTGTGCTCTGAAAAGATGTTGTGTTGCAGCTGCACGTGTTCCAATGAGCTTAGTACTAAGTGGAGCAATTAATGATGTTATATCAGATGAGTATTTCCATGGAAATATTTGTAGAATATACATATTGCAGAAATCAAACGTCTGTGTGAAAGTGGGGGGGGGGGGAGTTGGTAAGAGATGAGTCATTTATCAACCTAATTGCTCTCCTCTGTTTCGAGTTAAACATTTTGAGGGAGCTCAACTCCAAATGTGAGAGCAATATTTGATAGCTGGGTGGATTTGTGACTTGTATAAGCTTAACAACTGTTTAGAGGTGAATAATGTCTTGAGCAAAAGAGAAATCCTAGTTTTCTCGAAGCTGAAGATGCAATGGTTGTGATGTGTTTATGCCAGGAGAGGCCTGATATCAGAGTTATTCCAAGAAGAGAAATCTCATCTTGTCTGGAAATTTGAGTGTTATCAAAAATAATATTGGGAGAAATGGTTCTTTTTTTGTGAGAAATAAGACAGAACTGGGTTTTACTAGCTTTGAAGTTGATGAGGTTATCTGAGCCCCATTGAAGGATGGCTTGGAGTGAGAATTGAGGGCAGTGATGGTTGATGTTCTGTATGTTGAAATGAGTTGTGTATAGTAAGGTTTGTCAAATGAAAGGGAGGATTGCAATGTGCTGTCATCTGCAAAGCTGTGTATTGGGTTGGAGGTCAACTGAAGTAGGTTATTGATATACAGAAGGAAGAGGCTTGGTGAAAGAACAGAACCTTGTGGAAGCCCAGCATTAGTTGGATGGTAAGAGGATAGGGAACCGTCTGTTATCACACATAGTGTGCATCCAGACAGAAAGCTGGCAATCCAACTGCAGAAGTTCTGAAACAGTCCAAATGATGGAAGTTTGCTTAGTAAGCCTTTGTGCCAGACCCGGTTAAAAGCTTAGGAAATATCAAGTACAACCACTTGAGATTAGCCAAATTTCTGCATAACATTTGTCCAGAGATAGGTGATATATGAGAGTAGATCTCCTGTTGATCGGCAGTGATGGAACCCATACTGGTGGTCACTTAATAGCTGGGTGCCTTCTAGGTAGTGTACGAGTTGAGAATTAATGGTTTTCTCCATCACTTTAGATAGGACTGAGGTAAGTGAGATAGGACAGTAGTTAGATGGCAGTGATTTGTTACCCTTCTTAGGAATAGGTTGATTATAGGCCAATTTTCAGACTTTGGGATGGATACCATTGGAGTAAGAGAGTATGTACAGGCAGCATAGGATAGGATAGGATCAGTTCTGGTGCACAGACCTTCAGGACAATTGGAGAGATGCTATCAGGGTCAAGAGATTTTTTTGTGTTTAATTTAGATAATAGGTCTCTGATCGCTTTCTGGCAAAAAGATATAGGGGACATTGTATGTTGGGTAGTTGGAATGACTGGGGGGCATTTGCCATTGTCAGTTATGCATGCATTGGAGGCAAAGCATGAAGCCAGGAGATTAGCTTTTCTGTAGAGCCATCAGGGTATGATAGAGGTGGGAATAGTGTAGGACAAAAGTTACGACCAATTGCTTTGGCAAGAGACCAAAAGGCACAGCTGCCATTTGGGCAGGTTGCAGGTTTCCTGCTTTTTGTCCATTCATATTCTGTTTTGGAAGCATTGATAGTTTTCTTGCATCAGTTTCAGGCTTTTGTATAAGCGCTGAAGGTGGATGGTGTTCTTGATTTGAGCCAGCTGTGGTATGCTTGATTTTTCATTTTTCTTTTGGAGAACCAAGGATGGCAATTCAGAGTAGTGGGGGGGGGGGGGTATATTTCCATGCCAGTGAGGATTACTTAAGCGATATGTTCGGTTCATATGTTTGGATTGGAAGACTGGAAACAATAGTCTAACCATGGGAATGAAGCATAGTAGTCTTGGAGGCTGTCCCACTTGGCACTGTTATAATGCCAAACTACTCTTGTGTGGAAGTGACTGTGTAAGTGTTGTTGCATGGGGAAGGAGATGAGCACTAGATTGTGGTCAGAATTACCCAGGGCACTCACTACATTCCCCTGAGTATTTGAAAGGGTCATTGGTAAGGAAGAGATCTATAGAAGAGAGTGATAGAGACAGCAGATGAATTTGACTGAGTGGGGAAGAGATATTTTCAACCCAAGTATTTGGGTTATCTGGTATTCTGGTGGGCATGTGAACAATTTGTGTAAGGTCATTAGGGATGGCAAATGTTTCAGCATCTCTGCCTGCTAGATCTGTACAACTGGAGGAGGAAAGTGAGTTGTTGTTATGGACATTAAAATCTCCTAGGAGGATGATTTCACTGTTAGGAGAGTGGGACTGGAGAAAATCAATTTGTAAGGAGAGGAAATTAAAGCACTCAGAATGGTTGGTGGCATTAGGAGAGCAATAGAGACAGCAGATGAATTTGACTGAGTGGGGAAGGGATATTTTCAACCAAAGAAGGTCAAAGTTGGGTAATTCTAGGTTAGGTGTTCTCTGGCAGGGTATGTCAGAGCAGATATATGTGCAGATTCCACCCTTGGGTTGAAAGGACTAAACAGTGTGTAGTTTGGAAGGTTGAGATGGATAGTGCTGGGGGAGATGCGATTTGAGTTTCTGCTAAAAAGAGTAAGTGGGGTTTGGTGGACTACAGCAGATGGTAATGGACACTATTAAGGTTGGAGTTGAGGCCACAAGTTATATAAACTTATATCTGAATTAAAAAGCTTATTATTATTTCCCTTTGAACTGTAATAGTGCATTATCCTGTTAACATAGCTTTGACTGAGACACAAACAAGTAAGCATATATTTCATGACTCTTATCTTGTGAATTGTGTTTTAATTGTTGTAAACTGATCTTCTCTTCTCTCTCTCTGATGATGTCCTTGTAACAGTATATTTAGTCAAGAGGAAATATACTGGAGTTAAGTATATTTAAAATTTCCAATTTTAAAAATATGTCTATTACACATGTTCCTTTAAAACATTTAGTTATTATTCCTTCCTCTCTCAGTTCCTGAGGTATATAAAATTCCTTGCTCCTGCCAGTTAGATGATTATGGACAGACCAGACTGGAAACATCCATCAGCAAACATCCATTTTGATAAACATAAAAAATATGTCTGCTGCCATAATTATGGATTGTCAGTTATAGTAGACCGTGCCTTGCACACCACCTACAGTATCGAACGGGGGGGGGGGGGGAATTGCTATGCTTCAACAAGTTTAAAACATAAGAAACTTTTCTTGGAATCAGCAGTCCTTTAAAAAAAAAATTATTTAAAAAAAAACCTAATTTAAATCAATGTAGTTTTGAGAAATTTCCTATGATATGGAAAAGTGTTATTCTCAGGCATGTTACAGTCAAACCCATATCCACGGTGGGATACAAACTCACGACCTGTTGGTTGGAGAGCAGAATATGTTAACCACTCAGCCAACCAGGCCTGTCTCCACTTTCATAATTGCTATGTCCTGGTTTACTTTTTTGATTTTTCAGGGCTGTTTTTACTCCTTTAGAGATATTGTATCTTGGAGACGGCTTGCATTTTTGAGCAAGGCAGAGCCTTCAAGCCTAATGGCATCTTCTTCATCTAATGGTAGCATTTGATGGTGAATTCAGTGTTCGCTATGATTTGAGAACATAAAATTTTTTCTGAAGCTGTTGCAAAATTAAAGTATTTACTTAAATTTTTGATTTCATTGTTTGAAAGTGTATCATCTGACAAGTAGTGGATCATCTTGCCTGCCAGATGTTGCTTGAGATTTTTCTTTCTTGCAAGATTTTTGGACTTCTTGATTAAACTTCTTTTGTTATCATTAAATAGTCTTAATACTTTTCTAAGAGACATTCTATGAATGCCCAAATATCAGGTCTTTAACTGCTTGGAAATCTTAAGGTGGTGATAACACTTTGCATCAACAATATCCTGTAGGTATTTTGTATTTACTCCTTTAGTAAGGAGACTGGCTTTTGTATAGATTCTGAATGCTCAAGAGTAATGGAAGTTTTGTTGAATCCTTATACACATAGAGATTAAATCATAGTTAAATTCCTTAACAGACTTATCTGTTAAGGAATTTAGCACATATTTTATTGAAGGCTTTTTATGTCTTTAGCTTTTCCATGAAGAAGTTGTATTTCCATAGAAATACAACTGCTTTGGAACATGGAAATAAAATTTTAAATACTTAACAGAAAAAGGATTGCTTCTAGAAGTTGTGTGGGAGTATAGTCAACAAGATTATGAAGATGTATTTTTTTTAAAATGTTGAGCCCATACACGAGAAGTTGGCTGATCAACCAACTACCTTCTCATGTATGTACATTTATACAGTCCAATTATACAGTACTGTATATGGGTAACATGGAGATATCTATATAATAATAATAAACTTTATTCTTTTACATCATGTTTTAATGATATTGCAATAATAAATAATAAATATCTTATTTATTCTTCTGGTGTTGTGTAATACCATAAAAACATGTTGAATAACCTCTAGCTTGTCAGCAAATTTGGATTCTTTTTCATTTTGGTAACTTGAGTCTTAAAAATTGTATTCAGTTAAGAAAATTATTCTAGTTAATTATTATTGTTATGTATATGTTTATACATATGATTATTCAAGATTCTTTATTTGTTTATTTATATTCAGAGGAGGAACAGAACTACGAATATGGAGAGCTATCCAAGAGTACCGGCATCATCACTTGCCACAACAATTCTAGTGTTAATTCTTCATATTAGTTTTAACAGGTAGAAATGTTAATAAGATTGAACTACTGTTCGACAACAAGGGATCCTTGCCGGTGCATTATACAAAACCATCAGGTGCCTTTGTGTGGGATTTCACTAAGTGACCTGCAGCTAACAATCTGTAATAATGTAAATTGTGTATATGATTGTATTTTTGCCTTTCACCTCTCTCTCTCTCTCTCTCTCTCTCTCTCTCTCTCTCTCACACACACACACACACACACACATGCTTTCACACACTCATACAGATTTCAGCTTTGAGAATTGAGGGTTAAATAAATTAATTTCTGTTTATCTGCTTCTGGATTGATTTTTGTTGTTATCAAAATAACGTAAATCATACTGGGTCATCAAAGCATTGAACAAACTAATTTTGTTGATTTTAATAGTTCATTAGCAAGGAATATGAAGTATGAAAATATCATGAAAAGTTTTGAGAGATCATGACTGAGGAAAAAACTTCATATTTTTGTTTGATTTCATTGAATTACCTTAAATGGTTCATATTGTAATGATAATATTGCTATTTGCTTTTCATCAAGTCATAACATTATTTGTAATTTGTCATTATAGAAAACATAAAGTCTATTTTATAATTTTTTTAGCAATATAGTAATACAATGGCTTACGACACTTTACTTTATGATGATCTGCTCATATAACACTTTTCAGTTATGACTAATATCCATTTATACAGTAGTGCAATCAACAATTTTAATAACATGATTCTGCTGTGAATGATATCATTTCTTGCTGCCTCTCTCTGTGTATGTTTTAGCATTTTTCTGTGAATTATACACAATAAAACCCCTACTACTACTATTTTATTTTATTCTTCTTTTCACTTTGCTTTCAATGAAAAGAAGATGATGTATGAACCTATGACATTAAATACTAAGATTAAAATGATTAAATTTAGTGGTGATGGTGTATTGAACACTGAGAGAGAGGCTGCAAGAGCTTGTGCTATTTGAACAACAAAGATAAAGTGAAAAGTGTTACACTAGTTAATACTACAATTATCTGTAAATGTGACAATCTTGTTGCCAAAATCAAAAAACTTTTAATGGCATAGATCAGGGGTTGGTAACCTGCAAGCCGCATGCAGCTCAAATGTGCATTTTTGGCAGCCCATAAAAGGTTGACCATACTTACATGGCATGTGGCCTCTATGTTGAATTATTTAAATAATGCATTTTATAATATGAATAATAAATTAAAAATAATTTTATGCCTATACTTCGTGATATCACCTTGCAATAACTCGGCGTAAGTCAACTGTGTGAGTCATCGTGAGTGCTGATAACAAAGCCGACCTCATCTGACAACAACCAAGATTTTGGTGCACTTTTGCAGTCACTTTCCCTGGTCCATCTTTTAATATAATTCAATAACATCACCTATTATTTTCAGAGGATATATATTTGTCAAAAATAATTTCAAAAATGAGTTCAAGAAAACATAAAATTGCAGATGAAGGAAGAAGGTTTAATGATGAATGGAACAGCAAGTACTTCTTCACTGAAAATGGGCATAAGCTCCTTTGTGTTATTTGTCATAAAAGTGTTGCTGTTATGAAAGAATATAATATCAGACATCATTACGAGAATGAACATGAAAGCCAATACAAGTATTTGAACTGTGAACTTAGAAAAAATCAAATTAATAAATTACAAGCTCCTTTGACTGCTCAGCAAAACATATTTAAGAAGCAAAGTATTCATAATCAATCGGCTGTTCATGCTAGTTATGTTGTAGTGGAACTGGTTGCGAAAGAAGGAAGGCCTTATACAGATTCAGAATTTATTAAACGATGTTTATTAGCTGTAATTGAACAAATATGCCCAGAAAAGAAAACGTTATTTCAATATATTAGTTTATCTGCCAGGACTTGTACAAGGCGAGTAGAAAAAATCGGTACCAATTTATTTGAGAAGCTTAAATTTAAAGCAAAATCATTTGATTGTTACGCTCTAGCAATGGATGAAAGTACTGACGTGACAAGCACTGCGTAGTTAATGATATTTATTTGGGACGTTGATAGTGACTTTAATGTTCATGAAGAATTGGCCAGTTTGTGTAGTTTAAAAGGCACTACAACTAGCAATGATTTGTTCATAAAAGTAAAAGAAACTATTGATTCTTTAGAATTGGACTGGAAAAAATTAAAAAGTGTGAAACCGATGGTGGAAGAAATATCTGTGGCTCTAACACGCTACTTTGTGTAGCGTAGTAGTGATGTGTCATTCATCAGGAAGCACTCTATTGCAAAATTTTATCATCAATGAAAGAAGTTATGGACATGGTGATATCAACTGTAAATTACATCTGACACAACGATCTGAAACACTGCCAATTTCAAGAATTCTTGATAGAAATAGAATTGGAGTATAAGGATGTTATCTACTACTCAGCTGTTAGAATGCTGTGCTAAAAAGATTTTTTAATTTATGTGAAGAAATAGATATTTTCATGACAGAACATGAAAATACTGTCCAACAACTATTGAATAAAAAATGGATTATGTCTCTTGCATTTATGGTAGATATTACAATGTACCTTAATGAACTTAATTTGAGCCTGCAGGGCCAAGGTAAATTACTAGCAGAACTGTTTTCTGACAAAAGCTTTTGAAAGCAAACTATGTCTGTTGAAGAAACATATGATGGAAGAAAATCTACATCGTTATATAGTTGCAAATCTACAGTTGGATGACAAACAAAAAAGGAAACCTTTTGTTGGTATTATTGATTTACAAATGGAGTTTTCAACAAGATTTGTGGATTTTCATAAAAATAGCAACGAAATGTGATTATTTTTGAACCCTTTTAATGTTGAAATTAATGATGTACCAAACCTACAGATGCTATTAATGATGTACCTATTTTTGTTAGAAAATATCCAAAAATTTTAGCGATGCTTACCAAAGAAATTTGAAGGATTAATCAGTTTCGCAAAGAAGATGATAGCATTTGGAAGCACATACATTTGCGAACAAGCATTTTCTGCTATGAGTTTTAGAAAAAAATAAATTTTCTTCTCGACTGACTGATGAACATCTGAATTCTTCGATTCGAATTTGCACCTCAGATTATAAAGTGGATATAGATAATTTGGCTAAGCAAAAACAAGCACAAAAGTCACATTAAACAGGGAGACACACATATTGTGATGCATAAACTATATTACTTTGTTTTTACATGATAATAATTTTTCATTAGTTTCATTTTCATGCTTGTTTCATATCTTGTAATTTAAATGTTTCTGGGTTTTTTAGATTGATATAATAAAAATTGATAACTTAAGTATTTTTTTCACTCACTATTTTCTCTTAATTAAACTCTTACGGCCTGATTATTAAAAATAAAAGTTCAATGTAGTCTGCAAGTCTGAAAAGGTTGCCAACTCCTGGTGTAGATGGATGACGAAACTGATAGGTGCATTTCTTTAAGCTGAGAATAACTATTTCATTTATGTACATGATAGAAATAAACACTTTATTTACATCATTCCTCTATATGACAAAATTTTCTATACAGAGGTCTCAAACCTAACATGTTGTATGACCAAAGTATGCCTGTATTGTGCATATTTATGTCAGTATTCATTTTAAGATAGTTGTGGTTGCGTTATGTTCTGTTTTATGGAATTTTAGTTGCTTTTATAAAGTTGAATTCGTATAGTTAAGATATGCCTCACCATCTCTCCATCTGCTACCATTCACAACAACGCATCTTAGACAAGCTAAAGAATTTCATAGCATACATTTGTAACATGTACATTTTCCACATTAAGAATATGGCATGTGAGTAACAGGAATGTATATGTGTATAAATGTAGAAAAGCATTTGCAGATGTGTTACAAACCATCTTTCCCATTTTGGTTTCCTATGTTGGAATTAGGTGATTTTATTGAGAGTGTGATTATAAGTGGATATCAGTGGAGAGATATGAATGGTGTGACTAAAGGTGAGGGAAATGCAGAGGTAAGTAGAGATTTCATGATGAGTAAAAGAGTGTGACAGTTGTAAGTTCAACAGCAGCTAGCTTTGACAGCATGGATGAATGCTGGGTGAAAGAAATGGAAGTGAAGGAAATAAGTAGAAAACATGAGAACGGTAAATGGAGAGATTAGGAAAAGTGAGAGAAAGTTAGCTAATGTAAGAAGAGTGGAATGCATTAAATGTAAACAATTATAAAGTGAGAGAGAGAATAGGAATTAACAGAAAATAAGTGGGAGAGCAAAGGAAAAGGGAAAGAGTGGAAGTGAGAAAGAGAGAGACTTTGGTAGAGGACATGAAGAATGCCAATATAAGAAGAATGCATGTGGAGCATAATATATAGAAATTTAGCGATCTGAGTGTGCAGAACAGAATGTTATGACTTGCATGAAGAAATGGTGTGTAATAAGTATGTCAGTGAAGAGTGGTTAAATGTGGATGAGATTATGGTAAGTGATTGGTGCAAATGACATGAAAAGCAGCATGAATTGGATAGCAAAAGGTTTGATAGCAGTATTATATGATACTGCTTTCAAATTATATGATTATAGTATGATAATAAATGAGTTGAATAGAAAAGTAGAAATAATGAATGACATGATAGAGAATGTGCAGGAAGGGAGATTTGGAATGTTAGTTCCAAACTGCCATTCATTTGCCAACACGTTGAATGCAGAGTTCCAGGCATCAACTGGAACCCAAATCTGCACAAAAACATTCAAAACTGAGGTTCACAGCATGGGTTTCCATGGTAGGACTGCAATAAGGAAGCCCCACATGACCCAAACCGACATGCAGCGTCATCTTCATTGGTGTAAAGAGTATATGGGATGTGGAAGCTTGGAAAGCTGTTATGGAGCAACGAATCACACTACACCCTCTACTGAGCAGATGTCCAGTGAATGTCTCTTACCAGAGTACATAACCCCATTCATGAAATTTGGAGGTAGTAGTGTGATGGTATGGTCCTGATTTAGCCTCAGACCATGTTTGTGATGTCTTTATGGAAGTGACCATTGTCTCTTTCAGCAAAACAATGCACTGTGTCATAAGGCTGCCGCTGTAACTACGTGGTTTGTGGACATGAACATCAGCACACTTAACTGGCTTCCACAGAACCCTGATCTTGACCATATTGAACATCCCTGGAATGAATTGGATCATTGGTTGAGGTCAAGAGACATCCACCCCACCCCCAACAATCCTGGACCTCGTTATATGCTTATAGGAAGAATGTTCCAAAATTCCCATTGATCGCTATCATACACTTGTGAAAAGTATGCCGTGTAGGATTTCTGCAGTCATTTCAGCAAAAAGAGGTAAAGTGAATACCATAGTGTGATATTCATTGACTCTTCTTTCTAAGTAGTGTATAATGCATGTTATATGCAGAAAGAGAGAGAATTTAGACAGGTATCAACATGGGCATTTGGAGAAATCGTTGTTCCGTGAACATGTAATATGCTGAGTCAAGGAGAAAACCATAATTGCTAGAAAAGAAACATATGACACATTACATGCATATGAAACTGGGATTTCATTCCATGTCTTAATTGAATTTGCTAAGGAATTGATAATATTCTTGAGCTGGTTGTTGATTAAAAGGTTTGCAGATTGAAGAAGCCTACAGACTGGAAAGAGAATAAGATAGTACCACTGCATGAGAGTGGAGGTTGTGAAATCATACTATAGACTAGTTATTTCCTCATTAGGTTAATATTCCAGAAAATTACTAAGTGCTCATATATAAAAATTGGGCAGTGACGTTAAAATTATTTATAGAGACTAAAATGTCTAAAGTACAGTCTTGTTTTAGTAACCTGGCCACTTTTATAATAAATAACAAAAGTAATCAGCACTTGAAATGCATATAATGTGATTTTTTTGTCTCCATTTTACAAAACATTTGAAAGGTTGTCATATGATATTAATATTTAAGTTTCAACAAATATATTTATCTAATCATCTGGTATATTAATATTGGCAGTTTGTGGCCCAGTAGATGGAGGAATAATATGGAAGAGGAAAGTTACAAGAGGGATTGCACTGAGCTTGGATTTTTACTATATGTTATCAACAGTTATGTACATTAATAAATATATCAAATGTTTAACATCTTATAACAGCAGTATTGTAAATGAATTGCACAAAAATACTCATTTTCTTTACAGATGATGCACAGCTAAAGAAGGTTATAAGAAATGGTACCATTGTGGTGAGGATTTGAATAAGCTAAATCAAAAGAATAGGAAAGCCATTTTAATGTAGCTGAGCTTTAAGCTTTAGGAGTACCATAGCAGAAATATAATGGAGGATGCAGAGAAGGCAGACTATTCAGCCAAGAAGAATGCATTGTAAATGTGGTAAGGCTAACCCAATGGATTGCTGCAACATTGGAAGGGCATTAATCAGTAGAGAGAAAAGAAAGTACTGGTTCTGTTGTATAAAGTATCCAATCAGACCATATCTGAACTATGGTGCACAGACTTGATTACTTGGAATTTCTTTTGAAAAACTTAGGGTGTTTGTTGAAAGGTATCTGCCATATATGAACAGAGGGAGATTTTCCACAGATCAGAACAAGGATACAAGTCAAGAGTACAAGAAGTAGGTTTTGCAAGAACACTGATAGATGCATAGAATGCACATTGCCTTAGAAGCTCTTGAGAGTGTGTACAAGCTCAATATGCCTTTATGGTACATAGTAAACCTCCTGCAATGAACCTCATGTTTTCTTGAAAGTAATATTAATATTAATAATAATAGGAATTTATATACATATTGGCTTCCTGAACAACAGAAGACTTCATTGTGAATGATTTTGATAATTGTAAAATAAACTGAAATTAAGATATGTCATATGCGAATAAGGAAAATAAATTTCTTCAGTTTTTGAGGAACAGCTGCCTTAGACAGTAACAAGAGCACATGAGAACTGTGAGTCTTAGATTGGATCAGGTCATCAGAAGAAATGGGATATCAAATCTCCCTCCACTTGGCAAGAATGACCATGACGTGCAGTGATCTACCATATGAAGAATTCTGTGATGAAAGGATAAATGTGGAACTAAAAAAATCTGGTAATATTGAAAAGCTTAGGAGATAGTTTTGAGCTGTATCATGAGTTAGGTGCAAAGAATATTATTACTTAGGGCAAAAATTATATAACAGTTAATTGACAGGGAGATGGTAAATCCTGTTTTATTTTATAGCCGGGTACGAAACTCGGGTCAAAATTCATAGAGTTTCAATGCTGAAAAAACTATCAGTGGAACCAAGTGTAAATGATCACTTGGGTAGTACAACACCAGGGCAACTCCATGCAAAGGTGGAGCAAGCTCCATCACTACTTTAATAATATTCTCTCATAATGTAAAACCCAGCTCCTAAGAAATGTATATATACTGTTTTACATTATGAGAAGAGGTCACTACCCAGACCGGTTTCAACCTTTTTTGAGGTCTTATCAGTGAATAGGTAGACTTGGAATATCAAGGTTTTAAGTGAACCGAAACTTACATACCTCTAAAAATAAAACGGGATTTACCATCTCCCTGTCAATTAACAAATTCTCTGGTAAAATAGCCTTTCGGCTTATTATCTTTGTTATATAACAGTTGTTGTGTCTAAATGTCTTCCAGAAATCGATGTTAAATAAGATAGATGTAAAATGAAGAAGATGTAATCTAGAAGTGGGCATTAGACAAATAGAATAAGATGAATGTTAATAGTCAGTTGTATGAGGATTATAAAGAGCAAGCTAAGAACTTGACTTAGTTGGTAAGGATAGCTGGTATGATCAGTAGCAGGCTGCAGGCCAAGAGAAATCTTAGTGAGATAATTTCGTATGTGACAAAAAAAAAAATGCTTATGGAAAGATGTTATTTGATGAAAACAGTTGACTAGGTACCACTGCAGAGGATGTTGAAGTATTAAACAAGCATTTTATCTAGATAGTTCATCCTTACAAGTGTAACATCATATGGAGCTTGAGTTTGGAGGAAATGGTGGAGGGACAGAGAGAGAGAGAGAGAGCAAGTAGGAAGCATTTGAGGAACTAAGTAAAGTTGTTGCTAATAAGGTAATAAGAAAATGCATGTCTTATGGGAATGCTCCAGTGAGTTAACAACAGTCTTGACGTCATTGTTAAATCAGAACCTTGTTCTTTCCACTCCCAGAGTGGAAAGAACATGACATTGTTTCCTTTCACAAAGGGGGGGGGGGGGGAAAACAGTGCCTGCCTGGTTGGCCAAGTGATGGATGTTTATCATTGCATTGCTCAGCATGAGACCACTTTCCCGCTTATTTGAGGCTTGAAAAAGTCTCGCGTTTGGTCTATACTGTAATCAAGTTTTTGGATTAGATAAAAAAATACAAAAAGAAATTCATAAAGAGATGAATTTCATTGCATTAATCAGCATGAGACCACTGCTCCACTTATTTGAAGGCCTGAAGTGGGGCTACTGCAGCAAGGTATTCAGATTAGGTATTTCTTTTTTAAAATAGAAAAAATATATATAAAAGTAGACAATTGTACTTTTATGTTAGGAGTCACATAAAATAATAATAATAAACATTTTTAATCATAGGTACTGTATGTTTGGAGTTGTGAAGGTGCTGGAAATGTTGGTGGGGGCTAGGATTCAGAAGTGAATTGATAACAGACATATTCTTTGTGATAGCCAGTATAGGTTTGTTAAAGGGAGATCATGTTTTAGCAATCTACTTAATATATTATAAGATAAAAAATGCAGCAACAATGGAAATAGGAACAGATCAGGTTTGATAATAGATTAGTGAGTGGGATAGGTGGTTATCTGTAAGACAGGTACCAGTAAGTTGTGGGGAAGGGCTAACTTTGGAAGAAGAAAATCGCTAGTAGTATGTCTCAAAGATCTCTTTTGGGTGCAGTGCTATTTTACTTATATGTTAATGATATTGAGAGAGGTTTAAATGGAGATATATAGTTATTTACCAAGTTGGGGAGAACTATATATAAGAGGGAGAGTAGACAGCTGGATAAACTGTGAGAAGGAAGTGAATGTATGGGGTGTTGAGGAGAGATAGTACATTTCCACTTGGACAGTCGCATGTAAATGTGGTTCAGATAGATGGGTTCTCACTGGACACCCAACTCTCACTTATGACTCCAAGAAGCTACTGTAAACTGGTAGCGGCCACACCCTTGTAAACTATGTCGACCCACAGGCTAAACTAAGTGAGGGTAGCCAGTGATCTCAAGCAGCGACTGTACTCAGTGAATCAGCTGCATACAGCACCTGTACTCCATGTTAGGAGTGGCTGAATTCAGGTCAAGAAGCAGTGGTTGACATTTGACGAAACTTAACTATTGAAACTGAATGAACTCAAACCAACCTAAAGATACAAATCGGCTCAATCGTCACCTGGTCAAACAAGGGTTGTGCCCACTATTAGGGAACCAAGATAGTGAAGCCGAAAACTATGTTATTGGAACAAAACATCACCTAGTAGACAGGAAAGAGCATTGGAAATACTATTGCATGAATTAGACAACTATGGATGGGAAGTGATTGGACCCTGCAAAACCAGATAGACTGGAAAAGGAGAATTTCACCATGGACAGTACAAAATTTTAACTTCAAGCAGGGAGGACAACAAACACCAAGAGAGATTAGCACTTATGTTAAAACCAAAGGCTCAAAACTGTATATTGTCTTACAATCCTATCTCACCTAGGATAATTAAAGCAAGATTTAAAACGTCGATTAGATCACAGACTATTATTCAAGTATACTCACCAACTTCATCAGAAGAAGAAGATGACGACATTGAGGTATTCTATACAGATCTGCAAAAAGCAGTAAAGGAGACATCAAGTCAAGACCTGCTAATTGTAATGGGGGACTTAAACGCAAAAGAGGCAAAGACTGGGATACCTGGCCAAGAGTAATTAGACAGTTTGGGTATGGAGAAAGTAATGAACGTGGCAAAAGACTGCTAAACTTCTGCTCAAATAATAGACTAACAATAACCAACACTCTTTAAACAACCAAAATTCCAAAGAAAATGGACATGGATATCACCAGATAGACAAACCAAGAACGTGATCGACTATATTATTGTAAACCAAAGATGGAAATCAAGTATCCTAAATTGCAGATCCTTTGCTGCAGACTGTGAATCAGACAATAAACTAGTATTAGCAAACTTAAGAATAAAGTTAAAATCTAAAAGCACTTTTAGTGTCAAAAGGAGACTGAATGTAAATAAACTACAAGACTAATATTCTAAGAAAATATCAACTAGAACTAGATAAAAACCTGAAGGAACTACCAAAACAGAATATAAACATCGAAGAATATTGGTGCAAATTAAAGGAGATAATGTTAAAATCGGCAGAAAATACAATAGGTTACACAGAAAGAGAAAGTAAAAAGGATTGGATCTCGAATGAAATAAAAAGGTTAAGTGACCGAAGGAAAAGCATGAAATTAAAACAGAACTATAAACAGAAATGAGTATAATAGATTAACCAGAGAAATTAAAAAACCAGTTAAAAGAGAGAAGAATAACTGGTTACAAGAAAAATGCAAGATGGCAAAGAAACTATCAAAAGAAAATAACCTCCGTGGATTATATAAACAAATCAAATTAGTAAGACACAGACAATAAAAATGATAATGATTAAAAAAAAAAAAAAGAGGGACAAGTAATTGAAAGTAAAACAAAAAGAAAGGCCAGATGGGAATAATAATAAAAACAGCTCTCAGGATTTTATTATGCCCACATCTGAAATGGAAGACGAAACAAATGTCTTTACCAAAGAAATAATAGCTCACAGCATAGATAAACTTAAAACTAGGAAAGCACCAGGTATTGATCAAGTACATACAGAATTCTTAAAAGCAGGAAAGGGACAACTTTTGGAACCACTAAAATATTATTTGAAAGGATCTACAAAAATGAAGTAATACCCACTGATTGAACCAAATCAGTTATAACTTCTATAGACAAAAAAGGAGATAAAACAGAATGCAATAATCACAGAGGGATTAGCCTCCTCAGTATTCCAAGTAAGGTTTTTACAAAAGTACTCCAAAAACAATTGGACAAGCACAATTGATCAATTATTCACCTTAAGATAGCTAATCGAAAAGATGCTACAGTACAACCAAAGTTGCTATATAAATTTCATAGACTTTCGTCAGGCATTTGATTCAATCCGTAGAAGAGAACTATGGGAAACTATGAAAGAATTTGGAATTACCAACAAAACTATAAGAATAATAAAGAATCTATACGAGAAATCTGAAAGTGCAGTATGAGTGGAGAAACCTTAACCAACTGGTTCCACATGGAGTGGAGTAAGACTGGGATGTAGTCTGTCACCAGACCTGTTCAATCTTATACTGGAAGAAGCAACCAGTAAAGCCTTAGACAAAGAAGACTCCAGAATCAAATTATATGGGGAAAATATAACAAATTTAAAATTTGCAGATGAAATTGCTTTACTTGCAAGCAGGGAAGACCTACAATGATTTTCTGATAAAATAAAGGAAGAATGTATAAAATTTGGATTAAACCTAAATATACAGACAAAACAAAAATTATGCAAATAGGAAAAAGAAACACCAATCTGAAAAATAAAATTGATAGTAAGAATCTAGAGTAGGTCGAAAACTTCACCTACCTCGGAGGAGTAATTGAGTACAACGGTGAAATTGCAAAAGATATAAACAGACAAATTAGTCAAGCATCCCAAACTTTTGGATCACTAAATAAAATTTGGAAGTCAAGTGATATCAAACAAGTAACAAAAGTAAGAATCTATGAGACAATGGTCCTTCCAATACTTCTCTATGGAAGTAAATGCTGAAATCTTAAAAAAAGCCGAAGAGAAAAAATTAACTACTGAAATGAGTTGGCTAAGAAGATTACTTGGAGTATCTCTGCTGGATAGACTAATAAATGAAGATATAAGAAAACAACTATAACAAAACAATAATAGACTGAATCCAAGAATGAAGACTACGATGGTTTGGACATGTGACCAGAATGGAAACAGAAAGGTTACCAACTAAAGTACTGTATACAACAATGGAAGGTAAAAGATCCAAAGGGCAGCCCAGAATTAGATGAATAGACAAAATAAAAAAGGATCTGAAAACCAAATCACAACAAGCGACACCAAACTGGACAGAGTTGTTCAGACTCTCTAGAAACAGACAGAAGTGGAATGAGGTTTCATTCGGCATCATCATCCACATAGATGATGGAAGAGAGAGAGAAAGAAGCAAGTGAGTAATTGCCACTTCAGTGTTGCAAAGTGAGTCTTGAAATATGGTGGGTAAGAATAGGATGCAAGAGTACACAATTGGTGGAGAGATCTGCAGGTGATAGTAGGCAGGGACCCGAAAACTAGGGAATACATTGCTAAAATTATGAGGACATCACAACTGATTATGGCAATAATATTGACAGTGCTAACATGCTAAAATAAGAAGGTTATAATTCTATTGTAAAGGCCTTGATCATAACATGTGGATTATTGTGTTCTGATCATCTGGTTTTCAAGGGGATGAGACTATCTTGCAGATGGTCCAGAGAAAATTTGCTGTGAAGAAACAGATTGAATGAATACTGCATGCAGAGCTTTCTGCATAGGAAGAGGAGTGCTATAACTGAGGTCATATAGTTGGTAAAAATTTACCAGATAAATGTTGAAGAGAATTTTCATATATGGAAAGACACAGGTAGAACAAGAGGCCATTCCTGGAAGCTGTATAAGGAGGATGCGAGGAGCTTGTCCTTTACATGGTGAGCAGATCGTGAATGGAATGTGGATGTGGCAGGTGCAAAAACATTGAATAAGTGTAAGACATGGCTGATGAGCTTTGTATATGTCAATAAGAACTGCACTCACTACCCACTCTAGTAGTCAATTCCACTGAATATCTCTGCTCTCTATGTTCTGTTTGGTTTTATGCTTATGCATTGATACCACACCATACCATGCAGGCATTCAAACCCATATTTAACAGAATAGGTGGTTAATCCTTATTGCAGTAGCTTCTTATGTATATTGCATGTGTTCTTTTAGCCAATTTGCAAGATGAAAAACCCGAGTTTCAGGGAGGAAAAAATAAACCTGCCGCCTCCATATGATACTCACTTTCAGGTGGAAAAAGGCCCTGATAAATGACATTCTTCACATCTTATATGGGATTTAAACCCTGATCTTTCCGATCAAAGGGCATTGTCAAATCCTGCAAAGTTACAGAGCCTTGTGCTCTCTCCATGTAATGAATTTATTTCATTACTCAACTTAATGACTCAATTTATATATACAGAAAAAATCCCTTTAAGTTTCTATCACAAACATGTATTGTTACTATCATATTATTATTATGTGACACATCCAGGGAGGGAGTCCAAAGTCTCATCGAGGGAGGACACCTACTCTACATCTCTCTGTCACCACCACCACCACTAGTATTTCCACAGACAATCACAAACATTCATGCCCAAATTAAAACATGTTATGCTTTAGGACTCACTACTCGCTCTCTGAAAGTGTATTACTTACCTACCATTCACCAAAACAAATATTAGGTCTTCCTTACACGTGCATCCCTCCCATTAAATTGGCTTCTTCTAAACCTTTCCCCACTATCTTACCCCATTGTAATAAGCTGTTAAAAATATCTGTCTTACTACCTCTGTAGCAAGACAGATATCTGTAGTTGGAAGAATGATCAGACATTGCTTTTTCCAACTGAAAAAGAGTTCAGTTCTTGTTGTGAGAGTAATCTTTAGATGGCCTTTTTTGAATGAAGGTGAGTAAACAGATTCTACAGAGAAGTAACAAGGTTTTTTCATTCCACATACAAGCCAATCATCCATAGTACACAGTTTACAGACAAAATTACTATTATATTAGTGGGAAGCAGATGGTATTCCATAGATGATCATCTGTAGATGTAGGATTAAGTAGCATAAATAGTAGGTTGTATGAAGTGAAGTGGCCTCCTGCAAGTCCTTAGAAATGTTATGTAATAATAATAATCCTTTTCTTCTGCATGTTTATTCTGCTTCCAATGCAGGGTCTGCATGTTACAGTGACGCGACTTTGTTAGTGCAACCCCTCTCCCCAACCGGCCTGCCACTGCTTGGGGGAAGGAGGTTGACTGTAGCAGCGTGTGCTCACGAAGGCAGTTTACCAGTTCTGAAGGACAAAAAAAAAACGAGTTTCTGGGAGAAAAAAACTCCTCCCCCATATGAGACTATCTAACTCACCTTTAGGTCAAAAAGAGACCAGATAAAGGTACCTCACATCTTGGATGGAATTGAACCCAAAGGGCTTCGCCTATACTGACTGAGCTACGGAGGCTCTCATGCAATAAAAATAATAATAATAATCATAAATATTTATATTATATCATACCTTCCTCTTTTCTACCAGGTTCATCAAGCACCACATGATGTAAAATTGATCTCTCGTTCAAAATAAAGCAGCTGATGCTATAATCCAAAACTTTCCAATCTCAAACCCTCACTGGTCATCTTATACGTACTGAAGTAGTTGTATCACTCTCTCTCATTAATTGGTATTCATGTAAGTTTTTCATGTAGTAATATCATATCCTGTATATCCCTTGAGGGTACATGTCAGGAATTTGATGATGATGATGATAAATAAAAAGGAAAAACATTATGATTATCGCTTATAAATTTGACAACTGCCATGCTGATTCCAGATGCTGCCTCAGCAGTATGTATAAATGCAATTCACATGACTTGAAATCTACTTTTTTATGACTAGGGTTTTGAGGCTAATCATAGTGGATTTTAAATCATGTGAATTGAATGTATTCATACTTTTGTCTGTTTTTAGCTGAAACTTCTACTAAATTGCATTCAGTTTCTATCACAATTTTTTTTTTTTCTCAGCACCTTGCAAGTCTTTATTAGAACATGACAGTTGTCAAATTTATAAGTGATAATCATAATGTTTTTCATTTTTATCTTTTTTTTCTATTATCATCATCGTCATCATCAAATTCCTGACATGTACCCTCAAGGGATATACAGGATATGATATTACTACATGAAAAACTTACATCATTACTAACTTCCTATCTACAATTTTCCTCCAAATCAATCTGTTACCTGTCAAGACTCACATTATCAGATCTTATATTTCTATCGTCTAAGGCACTTTGTACCGTATCAATCCACCTATATCTTGGTTTTCCTCTGGGTCGTTTTCCTGCCAACCTGGCAGAGAACACTTGTTTTGCTAATCTTTCCTTGCCCATTCTGTTCAAGTGACCATACCACCTGAGATTAGCTCTGCTAACACATTCCAGGATGCTAACAATGTGAAGTTCTTTCCTAATATCCTCATTTTTAATATGACATTGCCATCGATGCCCTCTGTTCATGCCTAATCTTTCTTAGGACTCTCATATCTGTGGTCTCTAGTCTTTGGTCAAGTGTTATTTCTAACCCAACTCTCAGATCCTTAAGTTAAAATTGGTTTGAACTGCCTTTTATAGTGTTTTGACTAATTTCTCTCTTATTCCATATGAATTTATTCAGTTGACTTCCTACCATACCAGCTTTGTCGATTCTGTTGTCTATTTCCATATTTAATTTACCATCTTCATTAAAAATCGTGCCTAAGTAGCTGAAATGTTTCACTTGTTCTATAGTTTCACAATGCAGTAGATATTTTCAGTGCTTCTGCCTATTTTCATTGTCTTTGCCTTGTTATTGCTGACCTTCATACCATATCTATTACAACAGTTATTCAGTTTAGTCAGGGAATATTGCAGAACTTGTAGCAAATTTATTTATAAGTATAACATCATTTGCATAAAGCAAAGAGCTGAGATTAACATCTCCAATTTTGATATCAATTTCCTTCATAATGTGATCCATATAGATAATGAATAAAAGATGGGATAATGTACATCCTTGTCTGACACCAGATTTAATATTAAACCATCTTCCTGTACTTCAATTCTAACTGCTGACTTACAACTCAAAGACTAAGTATTGCTTGATATAATGCCCCATTGACACCATACAACTGTAGTTTTTTCTATTAGCACTCTGCAAGTTATTAAGTACAGGGTGATTAAAATTAAAGTATCCCTGATGGAAAGTCTTGTGGAATGCCACCCAGTGATCCAAATGCTGTTCAGGTGGCTCTGTGTGTACCAAATGTAGATATAATCTTTCTGTGTGTGTAAGAAGGAGAAGAGCAACACAAGAAATAAATAACACATTTTTATTCACTTCCATTATGCATCCACAGGCTGTACTGTTCAGTGTGCTGCCCTTCCTGTTATGCCACAAACCACATCCTTTGCATCATGTGTTCAACAGCAGAAAGCAGCTGGTTGGACTGATGTTGCACACATGCTGTCTTTTAGTGCTGGCAGGTTATCAGAATAAACCTTCTCTTTCAGAAATCCAAAGAGCCAGAAGTCAAGGAGCTCAGATCAGGTAAACGAGGTGGCCATGCAATGGAATATGCTCAGCTGATCACTCTGGTTTCCATGAAATTTCTTGAATAACCACCTCCTATATGGAGCGACTAATGTGTGGAGGGTCCCATCCTGCATGAAAATTATTGAATCCATGCACAGGTGCTGCAGTACAACAAAATCATACCACAATACTTTTGAGCAGTTCACAGAATCCAACGGTGAATGTCCTCAAAGAAGAATGGTCCAGTGATAAATAAAGCTGTAAACCCACACCAGACACTAACTCTGGGTGAATGCAAAAGAAATTGTTGGATTGCATGCAGGTTTTGCATAGCCCATTGTGGGCATTGGCAGTTCCATTCAGGTGAAAGTGAGCCTCGTCTCCCCACAAAATCATCCATGGCCACACAGCATTCAACTCCACTCGAGCATCTTGATCAGTATAGGCGAAGCCCTTTGGGTTCAATTCAATCCAAGATGTGAGGTACTTTTATCTGGTCTCTTTTAACTTAAAGGTGAGTTAGGTAGTCTCATATGGAAGAGGAATTTTTTTCTTCCGGAAACTCGTGTTTTTTTTTTTGTCCCTCAGAAGTATGTATAAATGCAATTCACGTGACTTGAAATCCACTTTTTTATGACTTGGGTTTTGAAGCTAATCATAGTGGATTTCAAATCATGTGAATTGAATTTATTCATACTTTTGTCTTTTTTTTTAGCTGAAACTTCTACTAAATTGCATTCAATTTCTATCACAAAGTAGTGAGGTACCTTTATCTGGTCTCTTTTGACCTAAAGGTGAGTTAGCTAGTCTCATATGGAGGAGGATTTTTTTCTCCCAGAAACTGTTTTTTTTTTGTCCCTCAGAAGTATGTATAAATGCAATTCACATGACTTGGGTTTTGAAGCTAATAATAGTGGATTTCAAATCATGTGAATTGAATTTATTCATACTTTTGTCTGTTTTTTTAGCTGAAACTTCTACTAAATTGCATTCAGTTTCTATCACAAAGTTGTGAGGTACCTTTATCTGGTCTCTTTTGACCTAAAGGTGAGTTAGCTAGTCTCATATGGAGGAGGATTTTTTTCTCCCAGAAACTGTTTTTTTTTTGTCCCTCAGAAGTATGTATAAATGCAATTCACATGACTTGAAATCTACTTTTTTATGACTTGGGTTTTGAGGCTAATCATAGTGGATTTCAAATCATGTGAATTGAATTTATTCATACTTTTGTCTGTTTTTAGCTGAAACTTCTATTAAATTGCATTCAGTTTCTACTTGATACAGGAATTGCACCTTTTAGTCTTGTGGGTGCAATTCCTGTATCAAGGTTATCTTGAATGGGTAGAAATGCAGAATATTCCACAGAATTTTACAGAGAGTTGTGTAAGGCACATCCATGTGCCTTGATACAACACATGAACCTGCAGGAACCAATGTTATTCATGGCCTGTTCGACAACAGCAGTAGCAACTTCTTTTCTTTATTGTGAACTGATTGGTTCATGATCTCTGACAGGTCTAACTCCCAATGATCCCATTTCTTTAAAATGACTTATCATTTGTTGCAGAACACACTGAGATAGTGGACCTTGTTGACATTTGTTCAGGCAACGAAATTCACAGAGTGCAGCAACAGCATTGCAGTTGTTTAGGTAGTAAAGCTTCACAAGAAAAGCACGTGGAGGCAAGGTTAATGCCATCACCATGGGTGATATTAACCAGAATGAAGGAAAATAATCCCATGTCTATTTTTAAATCCTCCTGGCTTGTTTTGGGACCACAGGCATTACTGTTTGTAAATTATATTGGGAAAGGTTTGAATGGTCACGTGCAGTTTTTTGTAGTTGGGAAGGATTATAAGGAGTAGAACAGATGTCTCAAGATTATCCATTGAATGTTGCAAAGATGGGATGAAGAGCATAAAATTGGTGGAGAATAACTTAGAGATGAGGGATCTGGAGCAATGGTGGATAGAAACATTTTCCTAAAACTGTGAGGAAAGTGCAGTGCATGATAGCAATGATGCAGATGACATTGCTTTCAAAAGAGATATGGGAAATAGTTTTCGAATGTTGAGTAATAAAGACAGATTGAATGAATGCAGATTGCAGGGTCTAATGGAGAGATGAGCAAGACATAAATGGGATTCAGTGTAAAGAATTGTAGGTGACTGGAATACATTGCCTGAAAGTGTGAGTGCAGAGACAATGAATGCATTTTAAGTTACTGTGTGATGAGCTGTGAGCATGAGAGCCGCTCATCTCCCATGATGAGCAGCTCCATAGGTCTGATGCTAATAATAATTTACAACTCTCAGCATGTGCAGTTGCAATACCAAATAGAAAACATATATATATATATATATATATTAATACAGTTAACATAACTTAGAAAACCAGTTTAAAGAGCCTTTTTTAAGGCTCTTTAAGCTGGTTTTCTTCAATGGTGATCAATATATGCAACCATTAGCATAGCACAACACAAAATGGTATGAATCCTGTATAAATACATCCAGCTCTTTAACTTTAACACTGCAGCTACACATGCTGAGTCAAGCATTCATGTTGATGTTAGCAATGTAGCTGCAGCCATAACACTTTAGTAATAGAAGACATGAATGCTAAATACCTGAATATTTGCTTATATTAATTCATTTTTCAGGTTCAACTAACACATTCCTACATATCACTAAACAAAACCACAATGAGGAAAAATTAATCATAAAATATTTTATTTTACATATATGGTGAATTGATAAATGGAAATCTAAATACAAAATAGAAAAATATGTATTCACAGTAGAATATCAACATGCAGTAGCTTAGGTAAAACATTCTTTAATGCAGGTGATTATTTCCCATACTTCTGGAAAGGCTTTGAATTACTTATTCAATTCTTTGAATAAACATTCATTAAAAGTACAGTTATGAAAACATTTAGTACATAGTGTTGTCATTACTATGTTGGACCAAATGAGATATATAAGCTGGATTTATGTTTTTTGACTGATCTTCCCCTTTGACCAAAATAATTGCAAGATTATGGTACTGGGAAAACACCAGGTAATACAAAAATAATATATTATTAACCCAGCATTAGTAAGGTGGGGTGTCACAGATTTTAAATTGACTAACTTTTTAACAACACACGGTGAGTCATGCCTCAGTAACCTCTCCCGTAACCTGCTACTCGACGCCATAGAGGACAGGCTGTTGTGTGCAACCCCACCTTACCATTTTTGTTACATTTTCCCACCTTGCTAACACTGGGTTAAATGGAAAATTCCAGAAATAAACAACTCTTAATTTTTAAATTGTGTGCCATTCTGAGTAGCGTGATGAACTCTAGTGGTGATTCACTTGGGATGTGAATCATCCCTTCGTCGGGCATATCCACGCTGTAACATATATATGCTACCTGCTGATTACTCACTTATTAGCCCACCTGGTTATCAGATTGACTCTTGCAGTATCGCAGTTCTTATATTCAAGTAATTCCTATTTTACTTAATGGCCCAATTACAAAAGCAGTGATGCTGGCAATTCAGATATGCCAAAGAGAAGCCATAAAGTGCTTCAAGTAAAAAGGAAGGTGAAAGTTCTCAACTTTATGAGGAAAGCAAAAAAAAATCTTTTATTCACCTACAAAAGCAGTGATGCTGGCAATTCAGATATGCCAAAGAGAAGCCATAAAGTGCTTCAAGTAAAAAGGAAGGTGAAAGTTCTCAACTTTATGAGGAAAGCAAAAAAAAATCTTATGCTGAGGTTAAGATTTTATTCACCTAACTTTCATTACAGTATATTTATGAGGAAAGCAAAAAAAAATCTTATGCTGAGGTTAAGATTTTATTCACCTAACTTTCATTACAGTATATATATATAGTTATAATTGTTCTATTTTATTATTAGTTATCTCTTACTGTGCCTAATTTATAAATTAAACTTTATAATAGGTATGTATATATATATATAGGGTTCAGTACTATCGGTGGTTTCAGGTATTCAGGGGACAGTCTTAGAATGTATTCCCTGCAGATAAGGGGGGTACTACTATAATGGTAAATGTTTTTTGAAGATTTAATTCATTTAATTTCAGTTTAATTCTTGGTTTAATCCTTTATCCAAGTGTAAACAAACAAAGTTTGCATCTGAAGTAATTTCAGCACTGGACAACTCGTATATAGAAGCTAATAAATTTGCATTGCTTTAGTATCCCATAATGCAAAGCACATAACCTTACCAACATATATAATGCTATGCATTATGGGAAGAGTTGAATAAAGGTCAAAACCAGTCTGGATAATGACCTAGACTGGTTTCGACCTTCATTGAAGTGTCAGTGGGAGCCAGACCCAGAAGTGATACCAAGGTCAAAGTAATGCAAAAGTCATATTTTCACGTATGAGTAGCCAAAAGGTGTCACACCTTATTATTAAAATACTCCAGATTAGAGATAGATGGAAGTTTTCCACTTGGTTATACTATAAATTAAAGATACGAAGAAATTATATTCTTGATTTAATCCTTTATCCAAATGTAAGCAAACAAAGTTCATGCCTTAAATAATTTCAGGACTGAGCAACTCATATAGATATAGAAGCTAATGACTTCGCATCACTTGCCTTAGTATCCCGTAATGCAAAGCACATATCCTTACAAACATGTATAATGCTGTGCATTATGGGAAGGGGTCACTACCCAGACCACTTTCAACCTTTATTGAGATGCTATCAGTGGACTAATGGGACTAAGGCAAGTGATGTGAAGTCATTAGCGTCCTATATACGAGTTGCCCAGTTCCTTATACTTCCGAGTTGTTTGCTTACACTTGGATAAAGGATTAAACCAAAAATATAACTACTTGGCATCTTTAATTTATAGTATATAACCAAGTGGAAAAACTTCTGATATCTCTAATCCAGAGTATTTTATTTTAATAAGGTGCGACACCTTTTGGCTACTAGTATATATATGGAAATAAGACTTCATTACTTCTACCTTAGTATCACTTCTGGGTCTGGCTCCCACTGATGAGACCTCAATAAATGTCATAACTGGTCTGGGTAGTGACCCTTCCTATCATGCATAGCATTATACATGTCCATAAGGATATGTGCTTTGCATTATGGGATACTAATGCAAGTGATATGAAGTCATTAGCTTCTATATACGAGTTGCTAGTCGTGAAATTACTTCAGGTGCAAACTTTGCTTGCTTACACTTGCATAAAGGATTCCAAGGAAACCAAGAATATAATTTAAGGTAGCATTGAGTTGGAATTTCAAAATCTTTTCCCTTCTCGAGTATTGCTTCAGTGGAGATTGAATAGGAGCGTTTGCACAATAATTTTTCAATTTGCAATGCAAGATTTTTTGAAAAAAAAAATGAAAGTTTCAGAATCCACAATCTGCAGAACACATTCCTTAAATTAAAGGCATCTCTGAATGTGTGTGACAAAGCTTTTGAAAGAATTTCAACTCATAAATCTGTACTATGTCCTTTGCAGCTCATCTTATTTCAGTCAAAAAAATGTCAGAACACCATAAATCGGTTTGGTTCATAATATTAGCACTAGCCAAAATAGCATCAAACTCTTGTATAACCGTACTCTTAAATATGAATGTTTATCCAAAGAAAGTGCTGAAGCCTTACTCATCATCCCAACTTATTATATCATGACTGCCTTTATATGTATATTCCAAAAGTTTGGGAAATTGTTATCAACTATACTAAATTTTTTTTAATATTTAGTATTATTTATTTATATTATACACACACACACATCCCAAGTGTTTTTATCCTAGCTATTACAACTGTATTTAAATTTCTATTATGATGTTTTACAATACATGTAGTGACTTTTGTGATTAATAAAAGACTGATTTTTACTGCAGCAGGTGTTTTTGTTAAAAACAACCAATCAGAACCGTTTGTATATATAATAGATCCACGAAAATGCATATATGACAAATATACAGCCATTTCAATATTTGTCCTATAAACTGCAATACCAGGAATCATAGTCTCTACAACCACAAGCTGCAGTGCTAACATTTGTTTTTAAATGCTGAATATATTTATTAATAGAAGACTGTTGGACATGGAATATTTTATGTAGTTCATTCTAGAATGAGGCTTCAGCACTAAGAGAATGTCTCAGGCTATTAAATTAAATTTGCGTTTCATCTTATGGAAACTCGTGCATTATAGACATCTCATCGAATGGAGTATTTGAAAGTTAGCAGGTACAATTTCAAAACCATACCTGTTATATGTTGCAAATGACACACTATCACCTTCCACAGTAGGTGATATTGTGCTGAACTGTTTGTCTTTCTTTTATGAACACAAGCAACTGCTGTTCTCTATTAAGTTTTTTCCACTTGGTCATATACAATTCAAGATGCTGAAGTGTTTTTGTTTAATCCATTATCCAAGTGTAAGCAAACAAAGTTTGCACGTGACGTATTTTCACTACTGAGGTAGTTGTATATAGGGGCTTCGTATTAATTGCCTTAGTGTTCCATCCTTTTGGGTGCATTATGGAGCTTCCTATGATAGTGGCCTTTCCCATAATGCTTTGCATTATGGAAAAGGCCACTTCCATAATGCACACACCCAAAAGGAAGTGTGCATTATGGAATTACTAAGGTAATTAATATGAAGCCCCCATATACAAGTACCTCAGTCATGAAAATACTTCACATGCAAACTTTGTTTGCTTACAGTTGATACAGGATTAAAAAGAACAAGTTTTTGGCATCTTGAATTTAAATGTTCTCTACTTAGTAATTAGTTGCAAGCAAGCTTTTCTTTATTCTATGTAGTTCTGTCATTCAGAACAAGTTTCTAGCAACATTCCCGAAGGCTGCAATCAGCAGCAGTATCTATTGTACCAACCTTGACATGTTTACACATCTGTGGATACACAATGATGAGCATCCACTGAAATAATATGGCTATAAAGAAATATTTAATCCATATGGCCACTTAAAAAACTTTTATCTGGCCAACATACTGCATTAGTCATCCTTCATATTTTTAAATATGAAAATTTTGATCAGCTTAAACATAATACGATGTTCATATTCGCATTTTGAATATGAACATCATTATATTCAAAACATTCATTGCTGAGGCTGTGTTCATAATATGAACTATAGCCTTGAAATACCATTTTTACAGTTAAAGTATGTTACATAATTTAATTAAGCATAAGAATATACAAGTATATTCAATATTTTTCAGATTAGAAAAACTAAGTTAATGTAAACAAAGTATCAAAAACAGAAAATCATGGCAGGATTAAGGAGAAATGGCAAGTTCAGAGTAAACAATAATTATGCTCTAGATCAGAGGTTCCCAACCTTTATCCACTTGTGTACCCCTTTTAAACCCATTTCTACCAATTGTATCCCTTGTTTTTAAAATAGCTGTTTTTAAATATTGACATTTATTGTTCCATAACGTTTTGTTTACTTTACTTGTATTTCCACCATTACTGATTATTTTTTGTGTACCCCTGAATGGCCCAGCACGTACTGCCAGCATACACGTACCACCAGTTGGGAACTGATGCTCTAGATAATTAAGCAATAATCCCTTTCATATAACTTTATCCCCACACCCATGCTGCCAGTTGCAATCCAACCATTCCCACTCTTAGTGGAAGAACTTGTCTTAATGCAGTTCCAAATCTAAATAAGTGTCCTTTTATGTAAAGTATTAATTCTGCAAAATATAGCAGTCTCCAAAGAAAATTGTCTACACTTATCCATATTCACATGGAATTTACATCTTTTATCTAATTTTGCTGCCCAAATTGCACTATGCATTACATGACTTAGTGCCAACATTTTTTTTACTAATGTCTGTTGTGTAGCAATTTATATCGCCTGTCAGTAATACCAATCTTCTTGACAAAATATTAATCAGATCCATTCTCTAATTTGTAATAAAGAATACAATATTTATAGTAGCATAAAATACATGGCTTAAGTGAAAATAGAATTGCAACATAGCCATCATAAATCTATTATGAAGTGTTGAATGAAACCTATGTTCTGAAATTAGTAAAGTTTTAATACCAATCCCCTAAAATAAGCTAATAATTTGGTTTGTGGTATTTCCTTTCTGAAAAGAATTCTGCATAGTCTATTTAATCATTTATTTTTAAAAAAAAAATACAAACAGATCTGCAGAAAATGAATATATGGCTGTAAAGTTTGACATTTAAAAAAAAAATCTCATTTTACTGACAAGTTCTTATGAACTTTAAAATAGACTAAAATACAAGCAGATGAAGATTTTCTTCAAACATCTGTTTTGTTATTCTCTGATCACAAAAGCACATCAAATAAATACAAGCTTTTAAAGAAACTATTGTGATTAACTGTATATTTTCTGTATGAGGAAGTATTGGCAGATCACAGAACAAAGACTAGAATGAAATATTGGTACATGGCCACAACTAGTCTACCCTGTTGTTTTCACTTAACTAACAAAGCTATATTTTACAGGATAACTCAAGTACACAATTTATAGCCATGGAAGAAAGCAACATCTCAGCACCACGATGTCTGCAATCAGACATGGAAGACAGTATGTCACAAACACATAAAAGCATAAATTTGTCCGTCCTTTGTGAAACTTTTTTTTTTTGACAAAATGATCAAATTGACAAATATCTAGTATACTTAAATATCCACATACATAAACACCAAAATTGTTTTCATTAAGTGATACCAAGGTTGCAATGGAATAAGTTTACTCTTTAATATGTATAAAATGCTTTAAATATTACATGTTAATGAAAACTAAAGCTTTATTGCTTTTACAAATTGATTTAAGTTCAACACAATACAGAGAGAAAGTTACGGTTTAATAAATGCATTCTAATGAGATAAATATCTAGATAATGCTAAAGTAAAACATAATACAACTTCCTTTCAAAACAAATTTAGATCAGATGTTTTCGTATTATCAAACAGCTTGAAAATAAACTATCAACAGAATTGCTTCCATGCATATCTAAATTGCCTTAGATCACATTATTTTAGCATGACATCTAGACTTCTTACCTCAAATGCATTTCCTTAAATTATTAATGATTTTTAATTACAGAGACAGTAATCAAAATTTATGTTCTTAAATAAAAACACATCTGGTTCGCAAGAAATATAAAGTATCAAGCAGTGCAAAGAAATTTCATATTTCTGTAAGAAAGCACGAGGCTTATAAAACAAAATAAAAATCCACATGAAAGAATCTCAATTTTCACTGCTTAGAAAAAAGGCAATTTATTTTTTTTGTCATAACTTCAACAAAATATCTTCAAAGTTACATTTTGAAATTCCACAGTTCAGCTTCTTACGTTATCTACACAGCCATAAACGTTCAAGATGTTCTCTTAAAGTAACATTTGCAAAAGCACTTACATCTCAAAACTAACATTAGTATGCTATTCTGCATCATGTCTTATGTAGAAAAACAACCATTACCATAAAAGTATTGAATATTTTATTTACGTACAGAAAACCAACAATTTTGGTTTCAGATAAACTAGTCTGAAATTTATGTTATCAACATTGCTAGAAGAAAATATCTTGACAATGGCTATTTTCTTCACTTATTTCTCAGTTACTTTGCTCTTCCACAGATATGCTTCACAAACATCCTGGACAAGTTCTTGTAGATTTCAGTAAAATCAATCACAGTTACAGGTGAGCTTTGTATTACTTAAGAGAAGTCTAATCATGTCATATATTGCATAATGGCACGTAAGGCATAGAGAAGTTCAGCTTGCATCCTTGCTTCAAACATCATGAGATTTACATGAACCTGAGTGAAAAATTAATTCAGAAAAAATATTAAGAGTATAAATCAAGGCAGTTCATACAGTGAAATTGTCAACATTTCATCAGAAATTGGTACCAAAAACCACTAGGGAATGTTTACACTTAATTTCTTAGCACCTGTAGCCACATTTAATAACTACTCAAACCATAATCAGTTTGAAAAGCTGCCCAAGACATAATAAAAATACATTAAGATCCACTTGTCACACCTTCAAAAACAGGCAGTCCCTCCCACCATAGGATTCCTGTAGCATGGATATTTATGTCTGATAATCCTCTGAAACTGAACTTCTGGGTAATGTATGATGATGTACAAGTGAATTACACATCAAGTTAAAGTTCATATTGAAAAATAATTCATTACAGATCTTTGAAAGTAAAAAACTTCATGATGGTTTTCAGCTCAGAGAAAACCCACTTTTATAAGAAAATAAGTTAATAATACTACCACATGCCTTCCTGGTCCATTCTTCCCTTCAGGGAAGAAAACAAGGAAGCATCTAATGAATTTGTTGAAAAATAAGACCTACAAGATGGACAAAGTCAGTCTCTCACTCTCTCTGTGCATGCATGCGTTATTTTATTTTTCATTCAGTTACTGGCTATTCATAAAGTCAAGTGAAGATAAAAATCAAGGTAATAAACAATTTTATTTTTAAAAGTGACACAGTTGCCATAAAAAAAAAAGTTTGTTCTTACTTGGAAGAAGCTAGTAGTAATGCAAACTAGCATATGGTACATTATCACGTATCTGCCATAAAAACACTAGAATAAGAATCCGGTTTCAAGGCAAATAGCATTCAGCAGGATCAGATTTTTTTTTTTAACTTAAAAATAACTGAGAAATCATGGGACTATAACAAGAATGGATTTAAGTTTTGCAGCAAGTGCTAAGAGATAAGCCATTCAAAAGCTTTACTTATATGGGATAAGACATCATACAAAGCAGTACAAGTTTACAAGATGTAAATCAGCAGTTAGACTAACATTACTGGAATCCTGACAGATAACATTAATTTTGAAAAAAAAAAAAAAAAAAGTTAGTAAGGCAACCTTTTTTTTTTATGTAATGCTATCATATCCTATACACCTCCTGAGGGTACATATCAGGAATTTGATTATCAATAGTTAGAAATGGTGGTGATGGGTTGATGCAAAAACTGAAAAAGACAAGAATGTACACTCTTATTCAGTATCTACAAAAATCACATGAAGGAGAGTAGGATTAAACTAAAAACTAGATAAGCATAAATTGAAGAGTTAAACTGAAAGATATTATCCTAAATACATCCGGTACAAATATCAGCACTGAACTGGCTGTAACAAATTTGGAATGAAAATCAGTAATAAAAATAAACCATTCATAACAGTGATTCACAGTGTAGACATCAGAAAATTACTAAGTTAATATTTCACTTGATTCTAACAAATATCTTTGGAGCTCAAATTACAGAGTACTCAAACTGTAGAAACAATTTAAACATAAAAGAACTAATATTGTATCAAGGCACACCTTTAGGAGCAAGATGAAAGTTAATTCAGATGTCACACCATAAATGCAATCTCAGAATGACCATCTCCCAAATCTTCAACAAATGAATTTAGTCATACAGATTGAGGTTAGAGAAATATTTCATACCTGATGCTAATTCCAAAAATAATCTTAGATCTATAGCAACTTTTCTGCAAAACAGCTGTCTTATATTTAATCCTGCATGATGAACCCAAAGCATTGTATGCCAATCCTAACTTTCCATAAAAATGACTGCAATTGTGTCACTTATGTTCAAGACAGATGTTAATACATCTGTCTTGAACATATGGTCATCATTCATATCGATAAATTATGGACACTTCACTTCGACTGTCTTAAGTCTGTTTTAATTGCTTGACGTTTCAAAATTCATATTAAGGTCATCATCTGTATTTTTGTGTGCGCGCGCATACACAAACCACATTACATTGTGAACAGTATGCCAAAGTGACAATGATTTGATCAACATAATTCTACTGGTGTGACCTCTAGTGGAAAAAAAAAATTACGTCAGAGCTATATCCTATTTAAAACAGAGAACAAATTCATATTAATACTTTTAATACAGCAATAGTGGTGGCCTAATCAATAATTTAAGTGTTTGTTATATTATATTATTACAGTCCTAATTATAATTTATAATGAACTCTTAGAACAAAATGGTATGTCAGTAGAATGTGCCATCCATATTCTTGGGATTTTTAGACCATTATTATTAAGATTATAGAGTGGTTGATTAGAATTTCACAGACCTCTTAAAGTTTGTACTCACACTACATTTTAGTGTTATGTAATGAACAGATGCCTTTCTAGTCAATTCTGTAGTATTCAGGGCATGATTGGAAAAAACAGATTTACTATAGTTATTAAATTTAATGTGTCAATTACGTTATTTTTTTTGGATAGGAATTGTGTCCAGTTTCACCGATATAAGGCAAATCACAGGTGCAATGAGTACGGTTTACTCCAGGGGAGGAAGTAAATCCTTGGAGGAGTTGAATAAGTTCTTTAATTTTGCAAGAAATTTAAAGGTGGAATTAAGCTTGTATTTCTGTAGCATTCTGTTTGTTTTATCTGATATAATTTTACAGTAAAAACTATAACCATTCCATACATTTTTTGTTGTTTGTTATATCCCCACGTGACCCAAAGGCACAGAGCTCTGACATATGTCAGCTTACAGGCCGAAGTTAACCCTGTGAGAATGGCCAGTCCTCAGCAGAGTGCCAGTAGCATCGAACAATTGATTCCCTTCCAACTACTAACCGAGCTCAGATTTGCTTAACTTTCTGCATGAGCCATTAGTAGTAGAGACTACCAATCGACCAACCTTAGCTGGCTATTCCATACAGTAATCTAGTTTATTATTAGGTGCAGTCCTGAAGAAATTTGTTGATAGCATTTTTGCTGTAGCCATTTTTAGGAAGGTATTGCTGATAACTTTTAATTCATGCTCAAGTACTTGCTCGTTGTAGCAAATCTTTAAAGCCCTGCTTTTTAGTGTGTTAATGGCACCCAGTTTTTTGTGTTGGGTGGTGGTGAGAGTTTGTGTGTATATATATATATATTGGCCAGTATGTGTAGGCTTACAGACAGAAAGAAAGACTGCTAGAAGGAAGACATGTGACAAGTGTATCCAGAAATGGAAGTGTGTTACTGTCACTTTCAAAAACTGTGCATCGATTGCACAGTTTTTATGAGTTGTTTGCAACACCACTGTATGATCATAAAGATGGGTAGTACTGTATATTTACATTTTGGGTGTGCGTGTGTGTGTGTGTAATGCACTAAAGTTTAGACAGTGAGAGCAAATAGCAAACATCAACAAGTGTGGGTAACAGTTTGATTGCTCGGTTTTCTAAAAATTCCATACAGTAGTGGCCAAGGGACATTGTTGTTCCACCTAATTATATATATATATATATATATATATATATATATATACAGGGTGTTCGGGATAAATTTGACATATTTATAATTAATTATATTTTTCCGTAAGTTACATGTATTAACACACACTTCTCTTCATTTAAAAGTTTGGACCCTTCTTCATTCATATACAAGATGTCAGAAAGGATGGATAGCTGGAACCCACCTGAATCATGGAAGAGAATAACTTGTATCATGATGATTCGTGCCCGCCATCAAAATAAGGATATTACGACTGCTGCCCAATGCTCCCTGAATACAGTAAAAACAATCAGGCATGAACTAGAGACTTGCAATGGTGACTACGAGGATGTAGCAAGAAGAAAGATCCCTAGCAGACGATCTGATTGCGTTCGTACAGCAGAATTCCTCGCAAATCTGCAGGAACAGGTGTTGAAGAACCCTGGCATTGGAATTCGGGCTTTGTTCGTGGAGTTGCTAACTGTAGTCAAGCCCTGGATAACAAGGGTAGCCAATGGTAGGCCGTATGTATGGCAGCAGGATTCGGCCCCTTGCCACACCTCTGGGAAAAGTCAAAAATGGTTGTCTGAAAATTTCTACGACTTCACCAGTCCAAATGTTTGGCCTCCAAACTCCCCAGACCTTAACCCCATGGATTATTTTGTATGGGGCGCAGTTGAAAAAGACACCAATCGCACTTCCAGTAATACAAAAGCCCAGTTAATGGATAAAATTAAAACAGTTTTTGCGGCCCTTCCCAGGGAGACTGTAGCATCAGCTTGTTCGAGGTTCCGAAGCAGAATTGAAGCTGTGATCGATGCTAATGGTGGTTATTTTGAGTAAATCTTGTTGATAGTATTGTAATTAACTCTGCCTGTAATGTTTTTTTGTCAATTCATTAAATTTAATAGATACAAAGAAGATTTTCTTTTTCCTTACGAAACTGTCAAATTTATCCCGAACACCCTGTATATATATATATATATATATATATTTTTTTTTTTTTTTGAAATTCCTTCCATGAAAACCTGAATGCACAGTGAAGATGAATATTTCATGTGTGAGAGGACGGTGAGAGATTAATGAGGTCAAAGGTTTCTGTCAGTAGTGAACTGGTTAAATAAAGTAATATCAAAGCTGACAATGATGTCAATATCTCAGTTTCAGACTTAATTGAAGTTTCAGAGTGAATAAAATTTCTGAAAGGAGAAATCATCATTATCCTTTCAGGATGTTTAGGCCCAGTGGTCTGTTCTGGTCTCTTTCCATCTTTTCCTTGGCCATCCCTGACTTCTATATCCTCCAACTGGGTGGTATCATCACAGTATTTTTTGGGACAGTCTTTGACTGTCCATTTTTTTTATATGTTCAATCCACTTCTTTCGGTATTCATACCGAATCTATTTTTAGTACCAAATCTATTTTTAGTTCTTTACTTATTTCTATGGGGTGCTTAAGGATCAAAACTGTATATAACTGAGAGGAGACCTCCACATAGCCTTTAAAGGAATGCAGAGAACCGACCAGGACTTCTGACTTAATGTCGAATCCTCTCCTTCTCGTGGTGCACCCTGTTGGGCATCTACCTGGATACTGAACAAACGAGGATGGGCTGGCAATTTGGGATTGAGCCGAACAAATTGTATTCTTATTGGCTTAAACCAATATACAAAATGATGGTACAACATTATAAAATTTCATGCTGGCTGGAGTGTTGCCCGGTTAAACAAGGCCCCGGTTGTTTTCGCCAGGGAACCAGGGCGAACGGCGAAAAGTCAGCTACTGGAACAAATCTGAAAGCACACCCCAACTCAACATCACCAGAGTTAATGATCAGTATTATCAATATAAGAAGCCTGAATGGCAAAGAAATGGAGCTAGCTGAGGAATTAGATAAGTACCAGATCGACATAATAGGGGTGACAAACAAAAAAGACAAAAACTGGTGAGATCTTTCTGAGCAATTAATGCAAAATGTTATATTCAGGCAATGACATTCAAGGAAAAGAAGGAGTAGCCATAGCATTCAACACTAAATATGAGGCTAATCTTCTTGAATGGTAGGCAATTTCAAGTAGAGTGATGTGGGCAAATATCAGAATGGGGAACAAGACAATGAGACATATTTGTGGCTATGGTCCCACAGAATGTTCTACTAAGGTAGAAGTGGATGAATTTTTTTAGGCTCTAGAGAAAGCTACTGACACAATGAGAAAGGAAAAGTTGGTACTTGTTGGGTACCTAAATAGCAGAGTAGGAAGTGATTGTCAGACATAAAAAAATGTTTTGGGAAAATTTGGAGAAAAGAGCAAAGCTAATACCTGTTGGATTTCTGCTCGGGACATGGACTGGTTATTACTAACACTATGTTCCAACATAAAAATGTGCACAAATTCACATTAAGAGAAGATGCAAGGAATAAGAAAAGTCTCATTGACTAGGTTATTCTGGATAGTGATGTTTTCTCCCTGATGCAGGACATCAGAGTGTACAGAGGATTTGAAATTGGAAGCGATCATCACATTTTAGTCTTGAGCAGGATGAAATTGAATTTCTTATTGAAAAGAATGACATGTAAGAAAGTTTTAAAGCGAATAAAAGTTGAGCAACTCTCAGATGTGAACTGTAGACTAAAATACACAAAGATTATTGAAAAAAAAAAAAAAAAATGAACGAGTTTGAGAACAAGAACCAAACCTCAGAGATTCAGTGGCAAACCTTGAAGAAAAACCTGATTGATTCAGCCAGAGAGGCATGTGGTGAGGTTGTCTGCAAGGATAGAAAAATCAGAACTCCATGGTGGACACAAGAAGTTAAAGAGGCAGTGAAGGAAAAGAAGAAAGTATATCAAAAGTTCCTGGCAAATAAGTCAGCTTGTGCTCTTAGAGAATATAGAGACAAATGTAAGAAAGCTAAACACTATAAAACTAGCTAAACAAAAGTCATGGGAGGACTTTGGCAAGAACACAGAAAATAAATATCAAGAAGGTGGTAAGATATTCTGGAGGTTGTTGAAGAAGCTTAGAAATGGAGGAAAGAGTGCTGTAAAAGGAGTTAGAGATGATAAAGGTGACATGAAAATGGGAGAAAAAGATATCCTTGAAGTATGGAATAATTACTTCGAAAAATTGCTAAATGAAACAAGCAGTGATAAAAAAACACTCAACAGGCATACATACAGTCAGGAATACATATACATACTTTATTATTATTATTATTCAGGCCTCCATGGAGTCGAAAGACTCATCGTGTGAGGTCCTTTCTAAGAACATAAAGTCTGTCAAGACTCATCGAGGGGAGATCCCCCCCCCTAAGAAACACAAAGTCTATCATACCACTCCTTAAACTCATTAACTGTTCTCGCTCTCACCACTCCATCAGGCAATGCATTCCACGGTTCAACCACCCTCCATGCAAAGAAACCACTCCTCACCCTCTTGCTCACAGTTTCCTTTCGTAACTTCCAGGGATGGCCTCTTGTTATCACTCCTTCCCGCTATTCAACCAAGCAAAAGAACTCCTCAGTGTCAACCCTGTAACCACCTCTCAACAGTTTAAAAGTCTCAATCATATCACCTCTCCTTCTATCCACCAAACTCTGCAGTCCACATTCCCGCAGCCGATCTTCGTAACTATCCTTGTACAGTCCTGAAACCATCTTTGTCATCCGTCTTTGTATCCTTTCCACAGTTAATTTATTCCCTTCAAATCCTGGAGACCAAATCTGAGAACAATAGTCCAAGTGTGGTCTGATCAGAGACTTATACAACGGAATGATAACCCTCTTATCTCTGCAGTTCTCGATATGGAGACTGCAGAGATAAGAGGTTTGACCACTATGTCCTCTGCATCAGTCACTCTATTCCCATTTTTATCCCACAATATCATTCTTCCATAGTCATTTCTCCTCCTACTGGCCACATAGCTAAAAAATTCTCTAGGATTTTCTTTGTATCTTAGGGCCAACCTTCTCTCATATTCCAGTTTCGCTTTCCATACCACACTAGTCACTCTTCTGGCCTGTGTCTTATATTCTTCATGCATCCTCTCTTCACCTGTCTCCTTATATCTCTTCCATAGCCTCTTTTTCGCATGCAATTCCTGTTTAATATTGTTTGTCATCCACTTTACTCCAAATTGTGTCCTCTTCTTCACTCGTGGTATACAACTTACCATTGCTGCTAACAAATATTCTTTCACAATTTCCCACGCACTAATGATATCCCGGCCTTCCAATTCCTCCCTCCATGAAACTTCCCGAAGTTGATGTCTAAGACTATTATAATCACCTGCATTATAATTCCACATATGTTATCGTCTCTTGGATACTCCTGCATGTCTATTCATTTTCCAAGTCAAAACCATATGGTCACTCTCTCCAACTGGTGGGAGAGATGTGGTCTCAGTTATTATCAACTCTTCTGATGCTATAACCAAATCCAAAACTCTTGAACCTCTTGTTCCCTCTGTTACATGTTGGCTAAGACACATTTGTCCCTCAAGAATTCTAGAAATTCCATTCCCGTATTGCTACATGCATCTTCCTCTCTCCAATTTATACTACTGTGGTTAAAATTCCCCATAACAATCATTCTTCTTGCACTTGCCAAACTTAGCTGTCTAAACATCTCCTGGTCCCCATCCTCTGTGCTCCTGGGTCTGTAGCAACACCCCACTAAATATCCTGTCTTGCCTACCTCTACCTCACACCATATGCTCTCAAAATCATTTGTCTCACTTCCTTCCAAAGCCTCCACTCTTAGAGGACATAGGTCATCACTTATCATAAGCAGTACCCCACCACCACCACCACACCACTACTTGAAGTAGAAAAAGCCATCAAAGGCTTGAAATGTGGAACGGCAGCAGGAGTAGATGATATTCGACCAGAAATGCTGAAGTATGGTGGTATAAAAGTCCTACAGTGGCTGCACTGCATAGTGCAGAAGGCCTGGACAGAGGGACAAATTCCTGATGATTGGAGTAGAGCTCTAATAGTACCCATATATAAAAAGGGAAATAAAACTGAACGTGAGAATTACAGAGGTATTTCTCTACTGAGTGTTCTGGGCAAGATTTATGCCAGTATACTTGAGAAACGGTTGAGAAGAATTATGGAAGAAAAGCTTGGTGAAGAACAAGCTGGATTCAGGCCAAACAGAGGCTGTCAGGATCAGATCTTCACTTTACGACAATTAGTTGAGAAAGCATGGGAATATGACAAATCTGTATTTAAGTTTTGTCGATCTGGAAAAGGCATACGACAAGGTGCCAAGAGAGAAGCTATTCAATATACTACTATTCTATATACTACAATATACTATTATATGGTGTCAATGGGGCATTATATCAAGCAATACTTAGTCTTTATTTGAGTTGCAAGTCAGCAGTTAGAATTGAAGGAATTACAGGAAGATGGTTTAATGTTAAATCTGGTGTGAGACAAGGATGTACGTTATTCATTATCTATATGGATCACATTATGAAGGAAAGTGGTTAAACATGATATCAGAATTGTAGATGTTATTGTCAGCTCTTTGCTTTATGCGGACGATGTTATACTTCTAAATAAATCCGCTACAAGTTTGCAAGATTCCCTGATTAAATTGAATAACTGTTGTAATAGATATGGTATGAAGGTCAGCAATAAAAAGACAAAGACAATGAAAATAGGTAGAATCGGTGAAAATGTCAACTGTGATTTGAACGTGGAACCTTTGGACCAAGTAAAACATTTCAGCTACTTATGCACGATTTTTAGTGAAGATGGTAAATTAAATATGGAAATAGACACCAGAATCAACAAAGCTGGTATGGTAGGAAGTCAATTGAATAAATTCATATGAAATAAGAGAGAAATTAGTCGATACACTAAATTAGCCGTATAGAAGACAGTGTTCATATCAGTTTTAACTTATGGATCTGAGAGCTGGGTCAGAAGTAAAACATGTTATCAAGACTAGAGACCGCAGATATGAGAGTCCTGAAAAAGATTAGAGGCGTGAACAGATGGCATCAATGGCAATATCAAATTAAAAACGAGGATATTAGGAAAGAACTTGACATTGTCAACATCCAGTAATCCGGGAATGCTAATCTCAGGTGGTATGGTCACTTTAACAAAATGGGCGAGGAAAGATTAGCAAAACAAGTGTTCTCTGCCAGGTTGGCAGGAAAACGACCGAGAGGAAGACCAAGATATAGGTGGATTGATACAGTACAAAATGCCTTAGACAATAGAAATACAAGATCTGATAATTTTGGAGTCTTGACAAATAACAGACTGATTTGGAGGAAAATTGTAGATAGGAAGTTAGTAATGATGTAAATTTTTTCATGTAGTACTATCATATCCCGTACACCCCTTGAGGGTACATATCAGGAATTTGATGATGACTTATTTCTATACTACTACTTTTGTCTAAGAGTATAGGCTGCTATCCTTCACAGCAATTTCATTTCTCCAGTTCCTGTTCTTTTTTGTTCTGTAGTACTTTCATACAGTAGAGAAGATCTTGTCAAAACTTTAGTAATTCTTATTCTTGTATGCTTTTGAACTTGGTTAGGTTTGAAAATATTACTGATCATTCCTGCTATCTTTAGAAAATTTGATGTCAATGTCAGCTTCTTTTGTAGATGATACAGCACATCCAAGGTATTTGAAGCAGTTAATTTCTTCTAAAATTTTATTTTCAATCATGAATTTACTTCTGACTGGAAATGGTCCTTTAAAAGCCATGATTTTTGCATACCAAATTTTTTTGCACTTATGTTTAAGGTGTATATTGATTTCAGGAGTTCATCTTCACTTCTTGCTATGATTATTTGGTCATCTGCATACAAAAATGTATTAAGTATAGTTTCACGATCCAGTTTAAATGCCGGTTTTATGTTTTCCTTCCATTTCTTTATTAATTCATCGATAGATATTAAATAACATTGGTGACATTGGACATCCTTGACAGACCTCTCTGTTTACTGATTTCCATTCTGTAACTTTTTCATTGATTCTTACAGCTATTTGGTTGTTCTGATACATGTTAGTTATTGCAGCAAGCAGCTGATTTGGAATGTTTACATTCTTGAGTATGGTCCACAATTTGTTCCTTAAGACCATTAAAGGCATTCTGATAGTCTACAAATGCTATGTGCATTTCTATGTTGTATTTGCATTGTTTTTCCATTGCGATTTTCAATGTAAAAGCTGAGTCAATGCACGATCATCCTTTTCAAAAGCCATTTTGTTCTTTGCAAAGTTTATTTTCTACATATGATTTAAGTTTTGAAGTTAATAATCGTGCATATAACTTATGAGTATTTAGAAGACTTATTCCTCTGTAGTTTTCACAGTTGCATTTATCACCTTTATTGGCAAGTTGGTAGATGGGATGAATATTTTAGAGCCATCTATCTAGGTTAGTTTACCATGAAAAGGAGATATATATATATATATATTTTTTTTTTTACCAAGATGTAACTTTTCTTTTGAAATTAAATAAGATCCTGATCTATAAAGTGATAAGTAAAAGAATCTTTTGTTCATTTATTCTGTTCGATGCAATGACAATCGCATTATTTTTATCTGCTACAGCATCCTTAGAACACAGCCAGGGAACCTTCTTCTTAATGCCGTGAGTACTGAGACACTTGCTCCAGTACTCATATCTTCACAACACTTAGGCAAATGGCTACAACCCCATAAAACAGACAAATACACTTAAGATCAGAACAGTACTATTCTCATCCTCTATATGTGGGATACATCTGAAAAGGTGGCTAAAGTTCATAAATAATGACTGTGCAACTTTCAAGTCAGCAATAATCTGTTCTCCCACAGATAAATTTCATGAAGAGTTAGAATTTCACTGAGACTGCAACTTAGCCTACTTTGGATAGACTGGTAGATTTGCTAACCAACTCTGAAGAACGAACTACATTTGCAATCATCTATGTGGTAGTCGGGATAGACCATGCTCTGGATACTCCTTCACATAGGATTAAATGGAAGACAACTGTGCTGCACAGAAGTTATGATTATTTTTGGAAATCAGCAAGGAACCATTCCACTAATCTCCATAAGTATGATGCATTAATTTGCCATATATCTGGAAGGCAGTCATTCTAAGCCATTTAGCACACCTGTCAAACTTTTATCCACTCCTTAGAAGAAGGCACTCTTCTAAGATATTAGATATTAGTTCCTATTCAGTTACAATCTAAACATTTCAACAATCAAATTGAGTGTGGCATTTTACCACATCTGTAATTTGTGCTCTGAAGATGCTGGTTTGATATCCAGTAAATTATTGTTTCACTGTTATGAGTAACCACAAACACCTAAATTTATCAATATGCAAGCAAGGCAATTAAAAGCAAATAAATTCTCCACAGAGTACAAATATAAATAAAATATTTTGGTTATTTTAGGCAAAATTTTTAGTGAAGAAAGCAACTAAATTTCAAAATAGATTACAGAATCAAAGCCGATATCTACTAGAGACCTAACAAAAACTGAAAAAAAGTTGCAGACAGGAAATTGATAATGCTGCAAACTTAGTCATGTAGTACTGTAATAGTATTATTTATGCTCTTTGAGGGTAATACACACACAAACTTTTAACATCTTTCTCTAAATCCAGAGTAAATTATTAAAAAAAAGGGTGGCACACCAATTGGCAATTCCTATAGGTAGAGATGACCTACTAATGCTTCTGCCTGATATCTCCACTTGGGCCTGGCTCCCACTGAAGAGACCTCAATAAAGGTCGAAACTAGTCTGGGTAGTGGCCCTTCCCTTAATGCATAACATTAGACATATCTGCAAGGAGATGTGTTTTGCATTATAGGAGATACTGAGATAGGAGTGTTGGTAGCTTGCTCCACCTTTGCAACGAGTTGCCCTGGTGTTGTACCATCTTAACCCAGTCCTGAAGATACTTTCAGGCACAAACTTTGTTTGCTCACACTTGGATAAAGGATTAAACTAAATTTATTACACACACACACACACACACACACACACACATCAGGGACGTGATATCTGCTTCAAGTTTAAAATCCTTGAAGTTACACTATCTTGCATATGAACATAAGATTCAATATCACTTTAGTAGTTTGCTAATTCAATAGTTCGACTTTTATACATGTCATAAATTAAAGATAGAGCCTCCGTAGCTCAGTCGGTATAAATGAAGCCCTTTGGTTGGAAAAACCTGGGTTCGATTGCTGTCCATAACATGAGGAACCTTTATCTGGTCTCTTTTGACTAAAGGTGTAGCCGGTCTCATATGGAGGTAGAGTTTTTTTTCACCCAGAAACTCTGGTTTTTCGTCCCTCAGAACAGGCAAACTGGCCCAATGAACACATGATGCTACAGTCAAATATACATACTTAATCCTGCATTAGGAGAGATCAACCAGTTCTAAGGGGTGGTCGAGGATTGGTGGAATCCCACACGAATAAATAAATAAAGATGCCAAGAAATTATATTCTTGATTTAATTGTTTATCCAAGTGTAAGCAAACAAACAAAGTTTGAACATGAAGTAACTTCATGATAGGACAACTTGTATATAGAGGCTAATGACTTCACATTAATTGCCTTAGTATCCCATAATGCATCATGCACATCCTTACAGACATGTATAATGCTATTCCTTATGGGAAGGGCTACTACCCAGACCGGTTTCAACCTTTCAGGTCGCATAATTTCTTGGATCTTTAATTTATAATATAACCAAGTGGAAAAACTATCTTTAATCCAGAGTATTTTAATAATAAGGTGTGACACTTTTTGGGTACTTGTATATAGAAATATGACTTCTGCATTACTTGGACCTTGGAATGGAAGCATAAGTGATACCAAGGTCGAAGTAATGCAGAAGTCATATTTTATAATGTAACCAAGTGGAAAAAGTACATTATAAATTTATAGTTTATAATGTAACCAAGTGGAAAAACTTTTAACATTATACATATCATCTGGTGCACATACAACATACAAAGAAAAGTCACCCATTGGAAACTACAGCAATTAGAAAAACCTAGAATCCTATTGCTGCATTAAGAGCAGATCACAATACATTTGACAATTTAAGCTTGTGGAAAGAAAATATGTGACCAAAAATGTTCAAACATCACTTTAAATCAGGGGTTGGCAAACCAGGGTAAAAATGAAATTCTTGGGGATAATGAGGACTCAATAGACATAAATTAAAATTATATAAAAAGCGCATTCCTTGTTACGACAGAAATTTTTCTTCTGGCAACACTGCATCTAGCCAATGTTGTTGTCTTGTCCTTTGAAGAGTCTTAGATGTTTCCGTGTGCTCCTTGTACTGCTTTGGCTATGTCGATGATTTTGTTTGTATAGAGCTGTTGTTCAGGATTAGGATTTATTTCTTGCAAGGCTGCTGTAATTGCTGGACAGGTAAAGATGTGAGGGGGTAGGTGTCAGTTTAGTATTGGAGCAGTTGTTGCAGTTTCTATATGTTCTCGTATCATCTATATTGATCTTCATTCCTCTATAATGTCCTGTTCGTAGTCTTGCTATCGTGGTGGAGGTCTTTCTGTCAGCACTGATTTCGGGAATTTGATGTATCACTGATTTCAGTGGAATTAGTTTAGCTTTTGCTAGTGCATTGGCATCAGCAAGAGTTATCATGTGAGTTTCTTGGTTGAGTTCTCTGGCCTCTTTTGCTAATTTATCAGCTGCTTCATTGTAATCAATGCCTACATGAGAAGGAATCCATTGTAAAATGCAACTTTTTCCTAAACACTTTAGTTGATTTAAGAGTTTATTTGTGTGAGCTTGGTATTGCCATTTTTGATTGCCTCCATAGCCGATCTCGAGTCACTGTAAATTAAAATTCCTTCAGATTGTTGAGATGATAATAGTTTTAAGTAGGTTTCTAGTGCTTTATTTATTGCGTAATCTAGCCAATGTAATATATGTGTTTAGGAGATGTCATGCCATGTTGAACTCCAAACAATTTGGTTGCTAAGGCGTTGTCAAGTGGCTAAATGGATATTATTTGTCAGTTGTCTATTACCTGCCCTTAATCTTATTTTTTGACACGTTTTTGCTTTGTTTAAGTCGATTTAAGTAGTTATTTAATTTAATTTATTTCAATAGTTCTATTTTAAGTGTACAATTTTCATTTATTAACCATATTTTAGTTTTATGTTAGTTCGATAATTTGATTAATATATTTTCTCCTTGCTCGATTAATTTTCGATGGTCAATAAAATAATTAAATTTAAATGAACTTTAAAAACTTAAATTCAATCAGTCTTTTTGGCCTTTCAGATGACATCAACTAGAAAAAGAATATACCAGGAAGAATTCCTCAATTATGGGTTTACACAAATAGAAGACAAAGGAATAATGAAACCACAGTGTGTTGTCTGTTTGAAAGTACTGACTGCAGAATCTTTCAAAAAGAGTCAATTGAAGAAACACTTGGATAATTTGCACCCACATCTGTCTTCCAAACCGCAGGAATACTTTGTAAATTTGGAAATGTCTGTCAAAAGACAAAGACTGGACAGCAACTTGAGAGTTACATTCGATCAACGTTCAGCATCAAAGGCTAGCTTTGAAGTAGCCTGGTTGATTGCCAGAAACAAGAAACCACATACTATTAGTGAGGAATTGGTTAAACCAGCAGTTTTGAAAGTGACAGAGATTATGCGTGGTCAGAAAAAAGCCATGAAACTAAATTCAGTGCCCTTGTCTGCAAAAGTTGTGAAAGAAAGAATTTATATTTTAGCAGAAAATGTGAGTGAACAAGTTATTTCTTCAATAAAAGAGAGTAAATGCTTTGCTATTCAGCTTGATGAGACTACAGATGTCAGTAGTAATTCGCAGCTGATGGTGTATGTTCGCTACAAAGGTTTACATGCAATTGAAGAGGAATTGTTTTGTTCTCCTCTTGAGTTGCGATCTTGTGGAATCGATGTCTTCAATAAAGTTAATGAATACTTTAATAACATTAATTTAAAGTGGGAAGATTGCATTGCAGTGTCTGTTGATGGAGCTCCAGCTATGTTGGGTCATGTAAGTGGTTTTTCGGCTTTAGCGAGAGAAAGAGAATAATCCAAAAATTGAAGTTAACCACTGTATGATCACCACTGTATCACCAGGCACTGCTTGTGAAACATTTGGAACCTGCACTGGAAGCCATCATGCATGATGTTATCAAGGTTGTCAAAGGACAAGCACTAAACACACGACTATTTCGTGAATTATGTAAAGATGGTGAGGCTGAATATACAGACCTACTTTATCATACAGAAGTGAGGTGGCTCTCATGTGGAAATGTTCTGAACCGAGTGTGGGCTCTCAAAACTGAACTTGAAATTTTTATGGTTGATTAAAAGCATGTTCTCGTAGATAAGTTTACAAACTCCTCGTGGGTTGTATCTCGCATATTTAGTTGATATTTTTGAGTATATGAATGCATTGAACAAAGAATTGTAAGGAAAAAACATCAATATAATTTCAACCAGAGAAAAGATTTTGATCTTTTCTTTGGTCTTTTGATCTTTTTATATTGGAGACAGAAAACAGAACAGAACAAGATAGCTGCCTTTTCAAAGTTAGCTTTGTTTTTGGAAGATTGTGAAAATATTACTTTTGACCACATCAAGAATACGGTTATAAGGCATCTTACCAAACTCAAAGAGCAGTTCTCTGATTACTTTCCAGATCTTGATTCACATACTGTCAGTTGGGTTGTAGATTCCTTTAAATGTAAAATTGCTGATGTACCAGAAGAGCCTCAAGGGTTGGAAGAGGCACTTCTTGAACTTCAATCCAATAGTGAAGCATGTATTGAATTTGAAAACAAAGCAGATCTGTCATATTTTTGGATGTCAATAGTTGCAAAAGCTTTCAAAATTGCACATGAAGAGGCAGTCAAAAAGTTGCTGCCTTTTGCAACAACCAGCCTTTGTGAACAAGGATTTTCCACTCTAATGAACATGAAAACAAAGCAGAGAAATCGATTGGACCCCGGAGACAGTATCCAAATTGCTCTGACATCAAAATGCCCCAATTTTGATGTTATTGTATCAAAAATGAAACACCATTTCTCCAAAACCTGAAGTGAAAAAGTTTTCAAAGAAATCCTTTTGTTTCATAATTAGGATATTAATTTATTTTATCGCATTTATTTTATACTTTTTATATTTATAATTGTATTCTCCATATAAATAGATTCAATAAACCTTTTGAATTTAAATAATCTATGATTTCTCCCTTTCAAATCAAGGGGATAACGTCAGCGTAAATAAATATATTTTGGGGGTAATAGGTAAAAAAGTTCCCCAACCCCTGCTTTTGGATGAGTTAAGGTATTAGTGACACTAAACTTGATGTTTAAATGCATGATATTTAGGTTCTTGACTTTCTAATAGATGACATCCTGTGTGATATAGGAAAGTGATAAACCAGATACCAAAATAGGAAATATTCAAGTTAATCTTTAATTTATACAGATAAGCTTTTAACTTTAAGTTCATAAGTTTCCAAAAGCTTGCAAAATTCAATAACTGCAATAATGAATTTTATATGAAAATCAATGGTAACTGAAAATAAGCTAGAATGCAAAAACTTGCGCTCAATTTTGAATTTATAGAATATTAAAAATATTTCAGAAAAAAAACTTCAATATATATGAAGTGTACCAAAATGAAGAGTAAGAAAATTAAAATTTCCTGACTATTTTTGAATCTACTTTTTTTTTTTTTTAATCAAAATCCGATTTGACCAACTCCTGCATTTCAATCTTTAACAACCAATGATAGCATCATCTGATTTCAATCTTGACTTTTGCCTGGGTCTTTGTACCATTTCTGGTTTCAACACCTGTTTTGTTAATCTCATAATTTCATTTAAACAGAAGTTTAAATGACTCCAAAATGAAGCTCAGCTTACAGATTACTGATTATTAATATAATGTTCTCTTCAGTCTTAATATGGTTCTACTAAAGATGCTATCTGTTCATTCCCCCCCCCCCATTTTCCATCAGAACTTTCATAGCTGTTTTTCATTTGGTTCAATCATTTTATTTCTACCCCATATCTCTTATCCATAGATTAAAATTAGTTTTGGCACTCTATATAAAAGAGTGCCAAAACCAATTTTCTCTGCATTCCTTAAAAAGCTACATGGAGGTCTTCTCCCAGTCATAAAGCTTTAACCCTTAATCACCGCATAAGTTACTTATTCTGTTATTCCAGTATATGATTTCAAATCACTAAACAGTACAAATAGCCAAGCTATGTAAACCCTATTCCTGCTTATTTTCAGTTTGTCTTTATTGCTGATTTTCATACAAAACCTGTCAGAGTAATCATTCAACTCAAGACTCTCCACAGAAACTTATAAATTTATATACAGGAATATTATCTGCTTCAAGAACGTCTTAACTGAACACCAGGATTAATGTCACTTACCTTCATAATGTGGCCTATACAGATTACAATAACAAATATAGTGCACAAATATCCTTACACCTTATCTTCCTGTATATAATGGAGTATTTGAGATCTTACTTGAAAAAGAAATACTTCATTGTGTTTGAATTATTGCAATTAATTTTTCATTATTTCTTTTAATAAAGAAATATTAATGTTTGAACTGAGGAATTTTGCATTATAAGAAAAAACAAGTGTTCTCTGCCAGGTTGGCAGCAAAACGACCCAGAGGAAGACCAAGATATAGGTGGATTGATACGGTACAAAGTGCTTTAGACAATAGAAATATAAGATCTGATAATGTTGGAGTGTTGACAAGTAACAGACTGATTTGGAGGAAAATTGTAGATAGGAAATTAATAATGATGTAATTTTTTTCCATGTAGTACTATCATATCCTGTACACCCCTTGAGGGTACATGGCAGGAATTTGATTATGATGATGATGATGATGATGATGAGAAAATGTATAGTTCAGACATAAAAAATAAAGCACTCCAAATTCATTCTGTCAAATCACAGGCAAGAAAAAAAAAGAATCTTGTCATATTAATCAATTAATTTAACATTATTCTGACAGTTGTAATCTAATTCCTTGAACTGAAATCCTGGAAATAAAGTCATATCAGAATTACTATGCTGGTTTTAGAGAATTTTTCTACAATATTAAAAGTGATATCTATTAATTTATTTCTATGGCTGTTTAAAAAAATAAAATAAAATAAATAAATAAAATAGCTTAAACTTCCAGGAATGCTACAATTGGAATTTTGTAATTAAGACAATTTATTCCCAATGGAAATAAACTAAAGATTAGATATAGCATGTGAAATTGAAGTATTCATTTACTATTTAATGAAAAAACAGTGTTTCTGAAAGCTTATTTTTGTTACATTGTTTGCTTGTCAGAACATTATTGTTCAACGTGATTCTGGTGTTATATGTTTGCTGTTTTATGCTGAAGATGTTCAAATGTTCAAAAAGGAATTACAGAAAAATGTTGCTCTAGGAAAGACATTGTTTATGAAAATGGAACCCAATATAATTTTCTACTTATATTTAGTTACAAAGTTACAACAGTAAGTATAAAATTCTCTTAAAAAATTTAATTTTTCAGATAGGAAACAGCTACAGCCACTTAATTTCAAAACAAAAACTTAAGAGCATATATATATATATATATATATATATATTAAAAAAAAAAAAAAATTAAGAAACTTCATGTAAAGGTTTGTAGACCAATTTATGTATTTGCAAATTCAAAATACTTAAGGTACTAACTAATTTTTGATATATGTATGAATAGGGAAATGTGTTGCTTTGACAGAGATGACACCATAAGTTAATTTTAATACCTCACAATTAGATTTAATCTAAGGTGTGTGAGTGCGAGTTAAAACATATTCAATAAAATGACAAACTGGAACGTAACCCATGAATAATTACATGAAATTTAATATTGATTTTATATAATTTTTATATTAAGTAAAGTTGTTGAATCTTTCAGTCTCTTCTAGTTGTTTAAGTTGAAAGTCATACTGAAGATGCCCTTGACACTACGGTGAAAAGAATTCTATGCTAATATAAAAATTGCATAAGCAAAATCCATTTAGTTTCATTTAAAATATGAGCATATTCACTCAGTGTATTCTTAAGTTTAAAATATTTCCTCAAGGTTCAATGAACCCTATGCATATATGGAATGTCCCTGGTACAAGGTATATTAACTTAGAAATTAAATTAGTCACACACTCTATGAAAGCAATATATGTACAAAATTGTATATTTCCCCATTTGGAAGAGTATGGGACATTGCATTGGCTATAGTTGGTAACTAACTATAGCCAATGCAAAGTGATTTTGATAGTGACAATCAGTTATCAAATGAACAAGATTTTTTATCATGGCAAAAGAAAACATTTTTAAACTAATCAAATTTTACATAAAGACATTTGGAAAAAGAAAAAAATTCCTTTTTTATTAAAAAAGAAAAATGTCAGGGGGTTTTCAAGTCTTCTTTTCCAGTCAAACAATTTGTAAGGAAAGTAAAGGCATGCTCATAAAAAATGGATTTATATTGTACCTAAATATGACCTGAAGATGCTACGTAGAAAACTAGCAAAAATATTAGCAAGTTAAATATTTTCTCTTGCCTTTCTATACACACATAAAAGTTTGCTTTGATCATAATGATCTCATTCTGAAAAAATTGCATGTAGTATTAGAATTAGAATAAATTATAGGGAAAATGAATGGCAGAAAATTTTTAGCATCCTTTTTTTAAGACTCTTCTCCATCACACACAACTTGCTAGTATCATTCAGAGAGCCAATCTCTAATCCATCTAACCAATATACTATCTATTCCATCCTCTGCAGCTTGTACAGCAAATTATGTGGTAAATCTATCAAACACTTCTGGCAAGTCCAAGAATATCACAGTATTATAACTGGAAACCTCTGTCTTAGAACCATACTTATGGAGTGGCATTATTTTGCTTTCTTTCCACTCATTAGGAACCCTACCCACTGCAAGACTTTCATTAAACAACCAGGTGAAGGGCATAGCTAACTGTTGTGCACGTTCCTTAATATATGGCGATATATCACCCATTCCCACAGCCTTATTAATATTTAACTCAATCAACACCTGATACACCTCTGATTCTTTCACTTTTAATTCTCCTAATATTTGCCTCCCTTCTATATACTGCACAGAATCAGAATCATTAAATATGATATATGCTGATAAAGTGCTTGTTCAAAAATTCCACTGTATCCTTTGCAACTGTTATTCTTCTGCCATGACTATCCACCAGTGTCAACCTGACATAATTATTCTTTCTCTTGTTTGCCAAATAGCAGAAAAATACCCTTGAGTTAACCTTGGCCTGACCAGCCAATCTCCTCTCATACTGCACCTTTTCTTTCTTTATATTACTCGTCACCTTCCTAGCCTGCACTTTATACTCTTCATGGATCTGATCACCACCAGTTGTCCTGTACCTCCTCCACAGCATTTTCTTTTCCCAACATAGCTTGCTTGATTTCACTGTTCATCCATTTCACTCCTATTAACTCACTTAACCCTTGGTATGCAGTTAGGTATTGTGTGTCAGATACTGCCTTATGAATTTCCATGCACTTTCAGCATCTTTTCTACACAGCTCATCTACCCAACGTATTGATACTAATTGACTACTGAGCATCCCATCATCACACACCTCATTCTTCCACATGTATCCATTTTTGGCAGCACCCTTTCCTTGTTTCACCACTTCCCAAACAAGTACCTAATGATCTCTCTCACCAACCAGTTGTAGTGTTAATACCTCATTAACTACATCCTGTGAAGTTACCACAAAATCCAAAACATTAAAGCCTCTAGTTGCTTCAGTCACATGCTGCTTAAGATATTTATCTCTCAGAAATTCAACAAATTCACCTTCCTTATTCCTGTACACCATCTCCTCCTTCCATTCTATATTCCTAATTAAAGTCACACATCAGGATCACCTTTTTACATGCCCAAACAATTTGCCTAAACATTTCTCAATCATATTCTCTACATTCCCTGACCTATAAAAGCATCCTATCAGATATACTAACCTGTTAATTTCAACTTCACATCACACAGATTCAAAATCTGTTCATGTACTATCAACTTGAACAATTTGTGGACACAATTCCTTCAATCATTAACAGCATTCTCCGTGCTCTTTTTACCTTCCTATCCTTCTGGAAAATTATATATCCTTCCATTTCTATTCCCAACATTGCATCCTCCTCAGACAACCAAGTTTCACTCATACTAATTATCTTTAGGCATACTGACTCAAGCAACAAACTCAGCTCTCTTATTTCGAATACTCCTTACATTTGTGTACAAATGTAACAATTCCTGTGTCTTTGAGGTCATTCTACCGGCACCAACATTCTCTATTCTAGCTGCTATACCACACCTCCCTTTAGTCTGACCATTCCTGTTTCCCTGATCCTAATTTCCATTCATACCCATCTCATCCTCGCCTTTATGCATTCCATCATCTTGTGCTGCTGCAACCACATCTTCAACCTCGTATCCATCTTTCTCCTTTTGTACAATCCATTTAGCTGTGCTATTCTGCTTCACAAGTAGATGCTATTCATTTGATACATTAACTTCTTGATTCTGTGCCTTCTCAGAAAAGAACAGTCTTTCTAAATGTCCAACACCGAACATATTCGAATGCACTCCAACTTTAAACCATCATAATCAAATTCCTGCCACGTACCCTCAAGGGGTGTACAGGATATGATAGTACTACATGAAAAATTTACATCATTACTAACTTCCTATCTACAATTTTCCTCCAAATCAGTCTGTTACTCCAACATTATCAGATCTTATATTTCTATCGTCTAAGGCAGTTTGTACCGTATCAATCCACCTATCTTGGTCTTCCTCTGGGTCGTTTTCCTGCCAACCTGGCAGAGAACACTTGTTTTGCTAATCTTTCATTGCCCATTCTGTTTAATTGCCCATACCACCTGAGATTAGCTCTACAAACGCATTCCTGGATGCTGACAATGTCAAGTTCTTTCCTAATATCCTTGTTTTTAATATCATATTGCCATTGATTCCATCTGTTCACGCTTCTAATCTTTCTCAGGACTCTCATATCTGTGGTCTCTAGTCTTTGGTCAAGTGTTTTACTTCTCACCCAGCTCTCAGATCCATAAGTTAAAACTGGTTTGAACACTGTCTTGTATACAGCTAATTTAGTGTTCCGACTAATTTCTCTTATTCCATATAAATTTATTCAAATGACTTCCTACCATACCAGCTTTGTTGATTCTGTGGGCTAATTCCATATTTAATTTACCATCTTTACTATCGTGCCTAAGTAGCTGAAATGTTTTACTTGTTCCACAGGTTCCCCGTTCACAACACAGTTGACATTTTCAACGATTCTACCTATTTTCATTGTCTTTGTCTTTTTAATGCTCACCTTCATACCATATCTATTACAACAGTTATTCAATTTAGTCAGGGACTTTTGAAAACTTGTTTAGAAGTATAACACATCTGCATAAAGCAAAGAGCTGACATTAACATCTCCAATTCTGATATCATGTTTATACCACTTTCCTTCATAATGTGATCCGTATAGATAATGAATAACAGAGGGGATAATGTACATCCTTGTCTCGCACCAGATTTAACATTAAACCATCTTCCTGTACTTCCTTCAATTCTAACTTCCGACTTACACCTCAAATACAGACTAAGTATTGCTTGATATAATGCCCCATTGACACCATATAACTGTAGCATATTGAATAGCTTCTCTCTTGGCACCTTGTCATATGCCTTTTCCAGATCGACAAAACTTAAATATGGATCTTTGTTATATTCCCATGCTTTCTCAACTATTTGTTGTAAAGTGAAGATCTGATCCCAACAGCCTCCATTTGGCCTGAATCCAGCTTGTTCTTCACCAAGCTTTCCTTCCACAATTCTTCTGAACCGTTTCTCAAGTATACTGGCATAAATCTTGCCAGGAACACTCAGTAGAGAAATACATCAGTAATTCTCACATTCAGTTTTATTTCCCTTTTTATATATGGGTACTATTAGAGCTCTACTCCAATCATCGGGAATTCATCCCTCTGTCCAGGCTTTCTGAACTATGCAGTGCAGCCACTGTGAGACTTTTTTTATTCAAAAGCTAGCTCCATATTTCAGCATTTCTGGTCGAATATCATCTACTCCTGCTGCCTTTCCACATTTCAAGCCTTTGATGGCTTTTATTCCTGACTGTATGCCTGTTGTGCGTTTTTTTACCACTGTGCAACCACTGCTTGTTTCATTTAGCAATCATCATCTTTATCATTTCTACCTCCTTTTACAGCACTCTTTCCTCCATTTCTAAGCTTCTTCAACAACCTCCAGAATATCTTACCACTTTCTTGATATTTATTTTCTATGTTTTTCCCAAAGTCCTCCCATGACTTTTGTTTAGCTAGTTTTACACAGTGTTTAGCTTTATTACATTTGTCTCTGTATTCTATAAGAGCACAAGTTGACTTATTTGCCAGGAACTTTTGATATGCTCTCTTCTTTTCCTTCACTGCCTCTTTAACTTCCTGTGTCCGCCATGGAGTTCTGATTTTTCTATCCTTGCAGACAACCTCACCACATGCCTCTCTGGCTGAATCAATCAGGGATTTCTTCAAGGCTTGCCACTGAATCTCCAAGGTTTGGTTCCTGTTCTCAAATTCTTTCATTTTTTCTTCAATAATCTTTGTGTATTTCAGTCTACAGTTCACATCTGAGAGCTGCTCAACTTTTATTCGCTTTAAAACTTTCTTACATGTTATTCTTTTCAATAAGAAATTCAATTTTATTCTGCACAAGACTAAATAGTGATCACTTCCAATTTCAAATCCTCTGGTACACTCTGGTGTCCTGTACCAGGGAGAAAACATCACTATCAACAATAACCTAGTCAATGAGACTTTTCTTATTCCTTGCCTCTTCTCTCCATGTGAATTTGTGCACATTTTTATGTTGGAACATGGTGTTAGTAATAACCAGTCCATCACCTGAGCAGAAATCCAACAGGTATTTGCCATTATTATTGGCTTTGCTCTTTTCTCCAAATTTTCCAAAAATAATGTCTGACAATCATTTACTACTCTGCTATTTAGATCCCCAACAAGGACCATTTTCATTTTTCATTGTGTCAGTTGCTTTTTCTAAAGCATTAAAAAATTCCTCCACTTCTACCTTTGTAGAACCTTCTGTTGTACCATAGGCACAAATAAGTCTCATTGTCCAGTTCCCCATTTTCATATTTGCCCACATCACTCTACTTGAGACTGCCTGCCATTCAAGAAGATTAGCCTCGTATTTTGTGTTGAATACTATGGCTACTCCTTTTCCTTGATTGTCATTTAATGAATATAACATTTTGTATTTATTATTCAGAAAGATCTCACGAGTTTTTGTCTTTTTTGTTTCAGTCACCCCTATTATGTCGATCTGGTACTTATCTAATTCCTCAGCTAGCACCATTTCTTTGCCATTCAGGCTTCTTATGTTGATAGTACTGATCTTTAACTCTGGTGATGTTGAGTTGGGGTGTGTTTTCAGATTTGTTCCAGTAGCTGACTTTTCGCTGTTCGCCCTGGTTCCCTGGCGAAAACAACGGGGGGGGGGCCTTGTTTAACCGGGCGACACCCCAGCCAGCATGAAATTTTGTCATGTTGTACCATCATTTTCTATATTGGTTTAAACCAATAAGAATACAATTTGGTCAGCTAAATCCCAAATTGCCAGCCCATCCTCATTCGTTCAGTATCCAGGTAGATACCCAACAGGGTGCACCACAAGCAGGTGAGGATTGGACATTAGGTCAGAAGCCCTGGTCGGTTCTCCGCATTCCTTTAAAGGCTATGTGGAGGTCTACTCTCAGTTATACAGCTTTGACCCTTAAGCACCCCATGTATGAATTAGAAGGTCTCAATTAAAAAACCTGATGTGTTATCCAGATTAAACTTTCTTATATTTTTTGATAAGGATAGGCAATCATTTCGATTCAAGTTAGGGCGTTGAATTAAGGCCTCAGCACTCTCTTTGAATAGGCGTTCAAATTTATAGCGACATCTGTGTAGAAAGCCAGTCCTGGACCAGAGAATGTTGTGGCTTGTCTCTATCCCATGCTGCACCAATCCAGACGTATCAGATTTGTTGTGAAGAATGTATGATTGATGTTAGTGTTATAGTGAGCTTCAATGTAGAATCTCTATTTACCAATGTATCTCTCAAAGAGACCTCACATTTACTGGCGGACATCTTCCCACAAGATATCATAAAAATTATTTGTTTTTGTGATGCACTCTGGATCTTTCTTGTGGCAAAACAAATTCTATAACCAAGTGGAAAGAATCGTCATGGGATGTCCACTTTCACCTGCTCTAGCCAATTTGTATTTAGAACAACTAGAAGACATCATTTTTTCATCTATAAGGGGGACCAGAAAGTAATCAATTATTTTTAATAGGTCATTTTTAGCCAATTGTTTTTTCTTAAATAACACAAATTATTAAAGTTGATATTTATTTAAATATTAGCATTACTTTTCTATTTAAAAAATCTGTTGTTTTTTTTAATTTTAGATTATTTTTTTTAATATGGCGGACTTTAAAGTTGAAGAGTACCATTTACGTCATTGTATGCTGTTTTTGTTTCACCAAGGAAAGAATGCTACCGAGGTTACCAAAATCATTTGCTCAACTTATGGAGACATACTGAAGGTTAACAAATGTCAGCGATGGTTTAGGAGATTTGCAGAAAAAATTTTGATCTGTCTGATCGTCTTCGATTTGGAAGACCTCTTACTCTAGATGACGATGCTTTTAAGACTCTCGTTGAATCAGGCCCAAAACAAACCATACAAGAATTAGCAGAGAGCTTTAATTCATTATGGTCAACTGTCCAAGAGCACTTACATAAGAGTGGCATGGTTCTTAAACAGGGTGTATGGGTACCGCATAAACTGTCAGAAAACAATAAAGCACAGAGACGGGCAATTTGCAATTCATTGTTGACCAGACAACAAAATGATCCCTTTTTGGAACGAGTCGTAACTGGTGACGAAAAATGGGTGCTGTTTAAGAATAATAAATTCAAAAAACAGTGGCTTTCTCCAAATCAAACTCCAACACCTAAAGATAGACTTCATCCAAAAAAGGTTCTGTTGTGCATTTGGTGGGATATTCATGGAATTATTCATTACGAACTCATGGAACAAGGTAAGACTTGTTCCATGAGTTCAGAAAACAATAAAGCACAGAGACGGGCAATTTGCAATTCATTGTTGACCAGACAACAAAATGATCCCTTTTTGGAACGAGTCGTAACTGGTGACGAAAAATGGGTGCTGTTTAAGAATAATAAATTCAAAAAACAGTGGCTTTCTCCAAATCAAACTCCAACACCTAAAGATAGACTTCATCCAAAAAAGGTTCTGTTGTGCATTTGGTGGGATATTCATGGAATTATTCATTACGAACTCATGGAACAAGGTAAGACTATCACAGCAGCCATCTGTTGTGAACAATTAGAGTGACTACATAAAACATTGTTAATCATACGTCCTGCGCTTGTCAATCGAAAAGGGGTAATTTTGCAGCAAGATAATGCAAAATCACATTCCGCAAGAATGACTCAAGAAAAAATTAGGCAGTTAGGATGGGAACTTCTACCACATCCTCCATATTCGCCAGATATTGCCCCTAGTGACTATCACTTATTCAGGTCCTTAGAACACAGGATAAGAAATAAAACCTTCCATTTGCAAGATAATGTCCAAAGGAGTTTGATATCATTTTTTGCCTCCAAAGGAAAACGTTTTTCAAAAAAGGAATTTTAAACTTAGTAGATCGTTGGAATAAGGTTATAATTAACGATGGCGATTATAGAATTGAATAATGTTAATTTGTTCTTTAATAAAATTTATATTAATAATGTAGTTCAAAAAATTTATTACTTTCCAGTCCCCCTTATATATACCCTCAACCATCCTTTTGGGTTAGATATATAGACGACATTTTTTCAGTGTGGCCTCACAACAACAGAGATTCCTTAACTTCCTTTTTATCCAAAATGAATTCTCTACACCCTCGTATTAAGTTTACCATGGAGATTGAAAAAGACAACAAGTTATCCTATTTAGACATTCTTCTCATCCACTCACCTTCAGGTATTCTGACCACAACAGTTCATAGAAAATCCATTTTACTGGACGTTACATTCTCAAACAATCTACCCATCATCAAAAAACAGGAATTATAAAATGTTTAATTCGACAAGCTAGAACTAATTGCTTAACTCCCCACGAATTACAGAAAGAACTTTCAACTATCAAACATCACATGAAATTAAATGACTTCTCTGAAAAGACTACACAACATCTGTTCAATTCCTACAATCCTATCCAGAACAAGAAAGAATCAATACGTTGAGTTCCAATTCCATATATTTCTGGAATCTCAGAACCAACTTCAAGAATTCTGAAGAAATATGATTTAACAGCCACCTATATCCCTATTAACAAAATATCCACATATTTCCCATCTTCTAAAGATAAATGCTCAACTATGTTGCCGCCTGGTGTATATCAAGTTCCTTGTAACTGCAATCTGTCGTACTTTGGACAAACTGGAAGCTCTATAGAAAAAAGAATACAAGAACATCAATCGTAACATTCTTCATAACAAATCCGATAAGTCTGGGTTGGCGCAGCATGGGATAGAGCCAAGCCAAAACATGCTCTGGTCCAGGAATCACCTTCTACACAGATGTCGCTATAAATTCGAACACCTATTCAAAGAGAGTGCTGAGGCCTTAATTCAATGCCCTAACTTGAATCGAAATGATTGTCTATCCTCATCAATAATATGTGAAAGTTTAATCCGGATAACACACTAGGTTTTTTAATTGAGACCTTCTAATTCATACATTAGTCTGTTATCTTTGATTGAATTTATAAATTAAGATTATTATATGAAATTGTCAATTAATACCTATAATTTATTTATCACTCTGATGAAATTTACCTCTCTTTAGTGCTTAGCATGTAAGATCATGCAGCTTGTTCTACTTTTGAATGATCAATTGTTTGTATTCTACCTCGTAAAAACTGTTCCCATCAAGCCACTGAGGATAGTCTTGGCAAATATTAAAATATTCTTGTGTTACAGTGTTTATATTTCTTAATATGTGTATGTTATATAGCCTTTTGAGTTCGTGACTATATAAAGAACGACCACAATTAAGTAAATTTGTGTAGAAGAATTTTTATACATGCCAGAAATAAGGAAAGTTAATTTATACAACATTACATGTAGAAGTTAACTTACCTCATTTCTGGCAAATGAGTTCACTGTAATATTTAACTACGGTAACAACTTTGATAACCATCATAATAGCTGTTAAATTACTTCATACTAACCTTTTCAGAATGCCTGAATTCTCTCATTACACTGTCACAGTCTATTTTTGGAACTTGATCTGGAAAACAGCACACAGTTTTAATGTAAGTTTTGAGATTTCTTTCCAGCAAGTCATTAACTTCCCTATAATCATAATCATCATGCCGTATTCCATACAAGCAATGTATATAATTCCATATTCCTCTTCTAAACATAGTAGTGTCCACGTTGCTTTTTTGACCCATTCTGAAAGGAAGGAAAACAAAATAGTGATTTAAATTTCTCTGAAGGTGGATTTATTCCATTGATAATTTTCAGGTATGAATAAGTTCATGTTTATATTTAGCTATTTTCTCTGTTTTGCTAAAAACTAATCTACTATAGAAAGGAACTAGCATTTATATAGCAACAATTTAATGGACAATTTACATTTCAAACTTACACATCAACATCTGAAATATTTAATGTTATGATAATAGTAAAAATGTCTACTACAACCAGTTATAAAATTAGCATTCAGCTGCAATTCGCATCATTTTGTTAAAAGGAACTGCGAACTGTAACAAAGATCTGTTTGGTATAGTCTTTATTTTAATGCAGTAAAGGGGGGAGGGGGGGATTAGGAAATATGGCATGAAAGGATGGTCACTGAAATTCACACAGTATTAACACTGACAGTCACTCAGCCATCAACAATGCAAGGCTTTGTGAAGGAAAAAATATAAATGAAAAAAAAAAAAAATTATGATAGATGTTAATATCTTTGGCACTATTTTGCAGAATAAACAAACAGCGAATGGCTAGACCTCAATAATATAGTTCGCATCTCACCTTAGAAAGAATGTTATCTCTGTGTAAGGCCTCTGAAAATCAAATGCAGCTATACAGAAAATGGATTAAAACGTTCAAATTTTTAGTAATAAAAAAATAGTATTTTAAATTAGTGCATAGCCTTAACCACCAGTTTTCATCACCTGGAAGTTCACCAATAGCCACCACTATGAATGCAAACATTAGATTCACAGCTGATCACTACTAATTCATCCACTATGGATACATGCCATGGAAAGATTCAAAAAACTGTTGTAAAAATTTGAAACAACCTTAACTTATGAACTTATTCATGCTTTTATGAAAAATTTTTATGCTTTTGCTGTATTTCAATTATATATTAATCCATAAATCTTTTTCCGAAATAAAAATTTACACAAATAACTTGTTAAATTCTGTTTCGTTGCCTTTTTCATTCAGCACATACATATTGCTTGTTACTCTTACTATTTGCACAAACAAATGTCATAAAATTAATATTTAACAGCTATACAACTTACTTTTAATAATATAATCCTCTCAGATGGGCCTCTATAGCTCAGTTGATATACGAGGGTAGTTTGAAAAGTTTGGTAAAAAAATAAGTTAAACACATTTTTTTGGAAAAAAAATCACCTTTATTTCTCAACATGGTCTCCACATCTATACATTTGGTCCAGCAAGTTTCCAATTTTTTCTTCCCATCTAAAAAGCATGCAGGATTTGTCAAATTGTGCAAACTACTCATTGACAGCCTTGATGACATCCTCATTCGAAGAAAATATTTTTCCACCAAGCCAAATTTTTATGTTTGGGAACAAGAAGTCACACGGGACCAAGTTCGGAAAATACGGTGGATGTGGAGCTAATTCAAACCTTAATTCGTGCAATTTTGCCATTGCGATGCCGATGTGTGGGAGGGTGCATTGTCTTGATGAAAGAGCGCTTTTTTTGTGTGCCAATCTTGGCGTTTTTTCTTCAGTTTTTCTTTTAAACAGTCCAACAAAAACAAAGCTTTGTTTTAAGCATATCTCCTATAACAATAAAAGGGTAATCACATTTCAATTTTTCGAATGTCTATATTGGCAATATCTTCAAATGGATATTCACGGACCAACAACCATCAGGCTATCTCCACTCTTGCTCATCTCAATCTAAAATGGCATAACAAAATTGACAAATACCTGTTATTTGTCAGGTCTTCAATATGGTCATATCTATATTTAGGCATACTGCCTTAGATTATGTTTATTCATACATTCTAGAATCCCAACAATGCCAAGTTCTTTACTAATATCTTCCTTTTTTTTTAACATCATAAGTCTTTCTCTAAATAACTTAAAATTTAATATCTCAAATTATAATCTAATAAAAAAAATTAAAATAAAATAAAACTCACGTGTAATATGTGAGATTTGAAGCAATTTTAAATTTTTCATCTAGAAGAGTCCCAACATCATTGTATAGACGATTCAACAAGGAATAGCCATGATCATCCCAAGAATAATCCTAAGAAAACAAAATTTTCAATGACTACGTTAGTTCAGGATATTTAAAATCTTTATATCTACGTTTTATATATTTTTAATTGCTTTGTACACAAACAAAACCAAAGACAATGTTCATATGCTGGAACACATTTCTACACAAATTTAAAAAAAATGAATTTCCTTTCTGGAAAGCAAAACAACCCATTTCTCTTTCATTCTCTGTACACTTTCCTTTAGTCATATTAAAAAAAAAAAAAAAAATTGTTAGTGCATCTAATTTAGTAAATCTACAACAACAGTTATACATATCACTAAATGAAACTTGCCAAAATTTCCTGGTCTGCACCCTCAAACAGTCTACCAGGTATCACTTTTATAAATTTGATTAATTTTCATCCAAAACTGATGTCATTAAGCCTGATTTGATTGATTATAAATTTTGGTCTTCTGAAACAATAATTGCATTAATCTGCCTCTCAACTTAGTTTTCCTGCGAGTCTTTTGCCTACAGTTTTCCTTCAAACCATTTATGCTGCTAACCTTACTTTACTTATTCTACATTCCTTATTATGAAGTGATACCTTAGTATTGCTTACATATCCATGAATATTAATAGCATCAAGTTCTTTACTAATCATCAATTATATAGTCCTACAAAACCCCCACAATTTCCCTTCACAACCATCTCCACTTTTTGACCAACTTTCTGATCCATATAATGCTATTTTTTGATCCATATAATCCTACATAATGCTAGCTATGTCTTTTGACTGATTTCTCTCATTTAAGTTTTTTCAGCTAAAAAGGCTAAAATGTGAAACATTTTATACTAAGAATAAATTGTGTGTTAAGGTTTAAGTGCTGAGAACATCATGCTACAGGTTTAATGGATTATTGACAGCACTAGTCAAGAATTAAAAACTAATTTTAATGCTTCCAATATTTTGTCTCAGACATCTTCACATGCCCATAGAAGGTGTACCACCTAGACAGGACTTTAGATCTCTCTCGTATTTCATTAAGTATTGTGTTGTTTTTGTGTGTGTGTGCGAGAGAGAGAGAGAGAGAGATGTGTTCTTTGTACTCCTTGAAGTTGTTTCAGTGACATGTGAAATATTATAAGCATTAAAATTATAAAAAGTATTAAAATTCGTTTAAGTGCATTTCTTTTAGTTTTTAATCCTTTCCTAGTGTTGTCAATAATACTCCAGCATGACTAAACAAAGTTAGTTTTTACTTTTACCTATTTGAATAGTCATATTTTTCTTACTGCTTTAAATTCAAAAATATGTCACAGCAATTACTTCGTCCAGCTAAAGATTTTGAAGAGGTGCAGGTTATAATATTGCAATAAATAACAAACCTTGATATTTATTTAAATATCAAGTTGGATACTATGCTATGTGATCCATATAAACTGAATAACACTGGAGTTCGCACAAAACCTTCCTTATACCTGATTAAACATCAGTGCATATCTTAAATTCTAACTTTCTGATTTGCAACTTAAGTATTAGCTGTGTGGTGCTCTGTACAGCTGATTCAAACTTTTAGTTACTACAAAAGAGTGGATAATTCGGCATAGTGGATTTCTTTTAGAAGAGCATCATGAGTGTGGAATTCTGAAATTTGTGGGGCATACCTTACAACAAGAGTTCTTGATACTGTTTGCTATAGTGAAAGTCGAGTGTATAAAGGTTTATTTTATACAATACAGATTTAGTGTTTTGAATAGATGTTTCTACATGAATAAAATTAAAAGAATTCTTAATCTTCTGAGTTCAACTCTTAAAAAAATTTCTTGCCCTAAATCTAGCTCATGTCACCTATTTTATCCTATAATTTTTAACCTTTTCTCTAAAATGTATGCAGAAATCTTTGCAGAAACATTCAGCACGGAAATTGTTGTAATCTGCACGTTGTTTTAGGTGTTTTTTTTTTAATAAAAAAAAAAAAATCAATGAGTTGGAATCCAAAACATCTTATTCTAGCATTTGAATTATGCACAGCCACTGGAAAACTACACCATCATATTTCAACAACTCAGCAACAAATATCTACATCTGCATTTAAGCATCTCACTTTTTCTATCTCAGGTGATTTTAAATGCTACCTCCTGGATATTTTCTACCACTGTACTATCAGTGGTTATCTTACATAATAACTTTTTCAAAGTAATTTATCTTACACATCCAGAAAAACCTTATCTTCAGTTCTTATACAAAGCCTGTATGATCTCTGCTTTCTTTTGCAATACTTTCTATTTTAAACTATAATAAATTTAGTTTAATCCTTTATCCAAGTGAAAGCAAACAAAGTTTATGCCTGAAGATCTTCTGAGTTCAACTCTTAAAAAAATTTCTTGCCCTAAATCTAGCACATGTCACCTATTTTATCCTATAATTTTTAACCTTTTCTCTAAAATGTATGCAGAAATCTTTGCGGAAACATTCAGCACGGAAATTGTTGTAATCTGCACGTTGTTTTAGGTGTTTTTTTTTAATAAAAAAAAAAAAATCAATGAGTTGGAATCCAAAACATCTTATTCTAGCATTTGAATTATGCACAGCCACTGGAAAACTACACCATTCCGCTTGGTAATTCAATAATAAGGTGGTACACCTGTTGGCAACTCCTATAGGTAAATATGATCTCTCCTATTGCTTCTGCCTTAATATCTCCACAGTTGGGTCTGCCTCCCACTGATGAGACCTCAATAAAGATTGAAACCAGTCTGGGTAGTGGCCCTTCCCTTAATGCATAGCAGTATACATGTCTGGAATGACTTTTAATGGGATTATATTGATCAAGTGCATATAATAAACAACTATGTTATACCAACTAGTTTCACCAACTAACGCTGTTGGCATCTTCAGGGTATAAGGCATAACTGATATAAGGCACTAAAAAGTAAAAAACTGTTACAAACTATAATCAACCGATTCCAATTATATTCCAATTACAAAGAACAGAGCGCGTACAATATATGCATAGAGCATGCATGATAGAACATTCTATAGTTGGCACTATAATTCAGTTCTGGTGAGTTGAAGGATCTAATAAGGGTCTTCCAGATAACAGGCAAGATTAGTCCTTGGTTCCTGTTAAGGTTTTGTACACAGCGGGCAACTGTTGTGGCCTCCTTAAAAATTCGGGAGCGGAAGTCCTCCTCCATGTAAGGAATTGTGCTTCTATCCCACTCTATGGCATGGTTCGTTCTTGAGAAATGAAAAGCTAACCCCGATTTTTCTTCTCTGTTATTGATGTCACCTATGTGTTCTTTTTGCCTAATTTCAAGGTTCCTTTATGTTTGGCCGATGTAATTCAAGCCGCATGAGCAGGGTATGTTATAAACTCCAGCATATTTGGAGAAAGGATGGCTATCTTTTGGAGATCTTAAGAATTGTCTAATCGTTTCTGTAGGTTTAAAGGCCACTCTTATTTTATGTAGCTTAAAGAGTCTAGCAATCTTATTGGAAACTGTCCCTAAGTATGGAATGACGATGGTAGAAATATAACGTATATCATCTTGAAATTCGGGAGAAGAGAACTTCCGCTCCCAAATTTTTAAGGAGGCCACAACAGTTGCCCGCTGTATACAAAACCTTAACAGGAACCAAGGACTAATCTTGCCCGTGATCTGGAAGACCCTTATTAGATCCCTCAACTCGCCAGAACTGAATTATAGTGCCAACTATAGAACATTCCTAAATAACAACAAGGGATAACATGCATGCTCTATGCATGTATTGTACGCACTCTGTTCTTTGTTTAATATAATTGCAATCGGTTGATTATAGTTTGTAACAGTTTTTTACTTTTTAGTGCCTTACATCAGTTATGTACCCTAAAGATGCCAACAGCCTTAGTTGATGAAACTAGTTGGTATAGCATAGTTGTTTGTTATATGCACTTGATCAATATAATCCCATTAAACTTCATTCCAGAGCTTTTTGGTCAAGAAAATTAAACGTTTTTTAGTATACATGTCTGCAAGGAGATGTCCTTTGCATTATGGGAGATACTGAGACAAGGAGTGATGAGAGCTCGGTCCACCTTTGCTCAGAGTTGCACTACCTTACCCCAGTCCTGAAGATATTTTCAGGCATAAACTTTGTTTGCTTACATTGGATAAAGGATTAAACTAAATTTATTATAGTCTAACCAAGTGAAAAATAAAATTCCAACTTCTATTTTAAACTTTCTTGCTAACCTCCAATATATTGTGCCAGCTTCCTGATATTCACCATCTTTAGATTTTTTTTATTCTTAAATTCTTATTTATTCTACACAACTTAGATTCTTTGTTTGTTTTTTCAGATTTTCCAAGAACATGTAATGACTTCCGATAATTTAATGAATTCTTTTCATGGACTGGTTTAAACTTATCCACCTGGCAGTTATTTTTCTAAATAAGGGAGGGGGGGGGGGGCTTCCTTTGTCATCATCATCAAATTCCTGACATATACCCTCAAGGGGTGTACAGGATATGATAGTACTACATGAAAAAATTTAAATCATTACTAACTTCCTATCTACAATTTTCCTCCAAATCAGTCTGTTAACTGTCAAGACTCCAACATTATCAGATCTTATATTTCTATCGTCTAAGGCACTTTGTACTGTATCAATCCACCTATGTCTTGGTCTTCCTCTGGGACGTTTTCCTGCCAACCTGGCAGAGAACACTTGTTTTGTTAATCTTTCCTCGCCCATTCTGTTTAAGTGACCATACCAGCTGAGATTAGTTCTGCTAACACATTCCTGGATGCTGACAATGTCAAGTTCTTTTCTAATATCCTCGTTTTTAATATGATATTGCTATTGATGCCACCTGTTCACACCTCTATTCTTTCTCAGGACTCTCATATCTGCAGTCTAGTCTTTGGTCAACTGTTTTACTTCTAACCAGCTCTCAGATCCATAAGTTAAAACTGGTTTGAACACTGTCTTCTATACAGCTAATTTAGTGTTCCGACTAATTTCTCTTATTCCATATGAATTTATTCAATTGACTTCCTACCATACCAGCTTTGTCGATTCTGTTGTCTATTTTCATATTTAATTTACCATCTTCACTAAAAATCGTGCCTAATTAGCCGAAATGTTTTACTTGTTCCACAGGTTCTCCGTTCACAACACAGTTGACATTTTCAATGATTCTGCCTATTTTCATTGTCTTTGTCTTTTTATTGCTGACCTTCACACCATATCTATTACAACATTATTCAATTTAGTCAGTGAATCTTGCAGACTTGTAGTGGATATATTTAGAAGTATAACATCATCCGCATAAAGCAAAGAGGCAGACATTAACATCTCCAATTTTGATATCATGTTTAATACCACTTTCCTTCATAATATGATCCATATAGATAAAGAATAACAGAAGGAATAATGTACACCCTTGTCTCACACCAGAATTAATATTAAACCATCTTCCTGTACTTCCTTCAATTCTAACTGCTGACTTACAACTCAAATAAAGACTAAGTATTGCTTGATATAATGCCCCATTGACACCATATAACCGTAGCATATTGAATAGCTTCTCTCTTAGCACCTTGTCATATGCCTTTTCCAAATCGACAAAACTTAAATACAGATCTTTGTTATATTCCAGTGATTTCTCCACTATTTGTTGTAAAGTGAAGATCTGATCCTGACAGCCTCTATTTGACCTGAATCCAGCTTGTTCTTCACCAAGCTTTTCTTACACAATTCTTCTCAACTGTTTCTCAAGTATACTTGCATATATCTTACGAGGAACACTCAGTAGGGAAATACCTCTTTAATTCTTGCATTCAGTTTTATTTCCCTTTTTATATATGGCTACTGTGAGAGCTCTACTCCAATCATTAGGAATTCGTCTCCTCTGTCCAGGCATTCTGCACTATGCAGTGCAGCCACTGTAAGACTTTTATATCACCATACTTCAGCATTTCTGGTCAAATATCATCTACCTCCTGCTGCCTTTCCACATTTCGAGCCTTTGATGGCTTGTTCTACTTCAAGTATGGATATGTATTCCTGATTGCATGCCTGGTCAGTATTTTTTACCACTGTGCTGTCATCACTGTTTGTTTCATTTAGCAGTTTTTCAAATTAATTACTCCATACTTCAAGGATATATTTTTCTCCCGTTTTCATGTCACCTTTATCATCTCTAATTTCTTTTACAGCACTCTTTCCTCCATTCCTAAGCTTCTTCAACAACCTCCAGAATATTTTGCCGCCTTCTTGATATTTATTTTCTATGTTCTTGCCAAAGTGTTTCCATGACTTTTGTTTAGCTTTCTTACATTTGTCTCTGTATTCTCAAAGAGCACAAGCTGACTTATTTGTGAGGAACTTTTGATTTGCTTTCTTCTTTTCCTTCACTGCCTCTCTAACTTCCTATGTCCACCATGGAGTTCTAATTTTTCTATCCTTGCAGACAATATCACCACATGCCTCTCTAGCTGAATCAATCAGGGTTTTCTTTAAGGCTTGCCACTGGATCTCCAAGATTTGGTTCCTGTTCTCAAACTCTTTCATTTTTTCTTCAATAATCTTTGTGTATTTTAGTCTACAGTTCACATCTGAGAGCTGCTCAACTTTTATTCACTTTAAAACTTTCTTACATGTTATTCTTTTCAATATGAAATTCAATTTTATCCTGCTCAAGACTAAATAGTGATCACTTCTAATTTCAAATCCTCTGTACACTCTGATGTCCTGCACCAGGGAAAAAGCATCACTATTAACAATAACATAGTCAATGAGACTTTTCTTATTCCTTGCCTCTTCTCTCCATGTGAATTTGTGCACATTTTTATGTTGGAACATGGAGTTAGTAATAACCAGTCCATGTCCTGAGTGCAAATCCAACAGATATTTGCCATTATTATTAGCTTTGCTCTTTTCTCCAAATTTTCCCAAAATATTTTTGTATGTTTCACAATCATTTCCTACTCTGCTATTTAGATCCCCAACAAGGACCAACTTTTCCTTTTTCATTGTGTCAGTTGCTTTTTCTAAAGCCTCAAAAAATTCCTCCACTTCTACCTGAGTAGAACCTTCTGTGGGACCATAGGCACAAATAAATCTTATTGTCCAGTTCCCCATTCTGATATTTGCCCACAGCACTCTACTTGAGACTGTCTGCCATTCAAGAAGATTAGCCTCGTATTTTGTGTTGAATACTATGGCTACTCCTTAGCCATAGGGGGTTTCCTTAGCTAAGTCAAATTTTATTTCTGATTTTGCTGATAATCTTCTAAAATTTGGTTCTTGTTTCAGAAGAAGAATATCTAGTTTACAGTTGATATAAGACAGAACAAAGCAGATCTGAGCAAATGTCCATAGAATAAGAGAAAAGTCGGTCAAAACATCTTGCTAGCAGTATAAGGATTTTTTTTTTTTTTTTAAGGATGGTGAATAGGTGAAATGTGTTATCAGAAGTAGTTGCGAGTGCTTCGTCCATGATGGGATTTCAGGAGACATATGATAGGTATGTATTGTATGAATAATGGCTAATGTGTCAATAAATTGGGTCTCCCATGATGAGTCTGACTCCATAAAAATACCTATTTAATATCACAGAGTAGATTGTATATTTTTTCCCTACTTTCAAACTATATAGCATAATAATTTTTTTAATCCTATGCACCAGGCAATATTTTTATTTCAAATCTATTGTATTATGTTACTGTACTATCTTGGACTAATCTGAAGATACTGCTATTAACACAATCCTTTTGTACATATGTGAATTCCTTAAAGGAATATGTACAATCACCCAATGCAGTTAAAAATCATAATAGTAATAATATGATTTTTAACATCATAATTACTAATCCATATCTTGAACATAAATCTAGAAAACACTTTTTATTAGTGGCCTCACCCTTTTGTTCATATTTTCCCCTATGTCTGGGGAGTTCATTTCTTATTTTACTATCAAACAACAAAACCATCATCATCATCATCATCAAATTCCTGTCATGTACCCTCAAGGGGTGTACAGGATATGACAGTACTACATGAAAAAAATTACATCATTACTAACTTCCTATCTACAATTTTCCTCCAAATCAGTCTGTTACTTGTCAAGACTCCAACATTATCAGATCTTATATTTCTATCGTCTAAGGCACTTTGTACCGTATCAATCCACCTATATCTTGGTCTTCCTCTGGGTCGTTTTCCTGCCAACCTGGCAGAGAACACTTGTTTTGCTAATCTTTCCTCTCCCATTCTATTTAAGTGACCATACCATCTGAGATTAGCTCTGCTAACGCATTCCTGGATGCTGACAATGTCAAGTTCTTTCCTAATATCCTCATTTTTAATATGATATTGCCATTGATGCCATCTGTTCACGCCTCTAATCTTTCTCAGGACTCTCATATCGGCGGTCTCTAGTCTTTGGTCAAGTGTTTTACTTCTGACCCAGCTCTCAGATCCATAAGTTAAAATTGGTTTGAACACAGTCTTGTATACAGCTAATTTAGTGTTCCGACTAATTTCTTTCTTATTCCATATGAATTTATTCAATTGACTTCCCACGATACCAGCTTTGCTGATTCTGTTGTCTATTTCTATATTTAGTTTACCATCTTCAATAAAAATTGTGCCTAAGTAGCTGAAATGTTTTACTTGTTCCACAGGTTCTCCATTCACAACACAGTTGACATTTTCAATGATTCTGCCTATTTTCATTGTCTTTTTATTGCTGACCTTCATACCATATCTATTACAACAGCTATTCAATTTAGTCAGAGAATCTTGCAGACTTGTAGCGGATTTATTTAGAAGTATAACATCATCCGCATAAAGCAAAGAGCTAACATTAACATCTCCAATTTTGATATCAGGTTGAATACCACATTCCTTCATAATGTGATCCATATAGATAATGAATAACAGAGGGGATAATGTACATCCTTGTCTCACACCAGATTTAACATTAAACCATCTTCCTGTACTTCCTTCAATTGTAACTGCTGACTTGCAACTCAAATAAAGACTAAGTATTGCTTGGTATAATACCCCATTGACACCATATAACTGCAGCGTTTTGAATAGCTTCTCTCTTGGCACCTTGTCATATGCCTTTTCCAAATCGACAAAACTTAAATACAGATCTTTGTTATATTCCCATGCTTTCTCGACTATTTGTCGTAAAGTGAAGATCTGATCCTGACAGCCTCTATTTGGCCTGAATCCAGCTTGTTCTTCACCAAGCTTTTCTTCCACAATTTTTCTCAACCGTTTCTCAAGTATACTTGCATAGATCTTGCCAGGAACACTCAGTAGGGAAATACCTCTGTAATTCTCACATTCAGTTTTATTTCCCTTTTTATATATGGGTACTATGAGAGCTCTACTCCAATCATCGGGAATTCGTCCCTCTGTCCAGGCTTTCTGAACTATGCAGTGCAGCCACTGTAAGACTCTTATACCACCATACTTCAGCATTTCTGGTTGAATATCATCTACTCCTGCTGCCTTTCCACATTTCAAGCCTTTGATGGCTTTTTCTACTTCAAGTATGGATATGTATTCCTGACTGCATGCCTGGTCAGTGTTTTTTACCACTGTGCTGTCATCACTGCTTGTTTCATTTAGCAGTTTTTCAAAGTAATTACTCCATACTTCAAGGATATCTTTTTCTCCTGTTTTCATTTCACCTTTATCATCTCTAATTCCTTTTACAGCACTCTTTCCTCCATTCCTAAGCTTCTTCAACAACCTCCAGAATATTTTGCCACCTTCTTGATATTTATTTTCTATATTCTTGCCAAAGTCCTCCCATGACTTTTGTTTAGCTAGTTTTACACACTGTTTAGCTTTCTTACATTTGTCTCTGTATTCTGTAAGAGTAAAAGCTGACTTATTTGCCAGGAACTTTTGATATGCTTTCTTCTTTTCCTTCACTGCCTCTTTGACTTCCTGTGTCCACCAGGGAGTTCTAATTTTTTTATCCTTGCACACAACCTCACCACATGCCTCTCTGGCAGATTCAATCAATGTTTCCTTCAGAGTTTGCCACTTAATCTCCAAGGTTTGATTCCTGTTCTCAAACTCTTTCATTTTCTTTTCAATAATATTTCTGTATTTTAGTCTACAGTTCACATCTGAGAGCTGCTCAACTTTTATTCGCTTTAAAACTTTCTTACATGTTATTCTTTTCAATATGAAATTCAATTTTATCCTGCTCAAGACTAAATAGTGATCACTTCCAATTTCAAATCCTCTGTACACTCTGGTGTCCTGCACCAGGGAGAAAACATCACTATCAACAATAACATAGTCAATGAGACTTTTCTTATTCCTAGCCTCTTCTCTCCATGTGAATTTGTGCACATTTTTATGTTGGAACATGGTGTTAGTAATAACCAGTCCATGTCCTGAGCAGAAATCCAACAGATATTTGCCATTATTATTAGCTTTGCTCTTTTCTCCAAATTTTCCCAAAATATTTTTGTATGTCTCACAATCATTTCCTACTCTACTATTTAGATCCCCAACAAGGACCAACTTTTCCTTTTTCATTGTGTCAGTTGCTTTTTCTAAAGCCTCAAAAAATTCCTCCACTTCTACCTTAGTAGAACCTTCTGTGGGACCATAGGCACAAATAAGTCTCATTGTCCAGTTCCCCATTCTCATATTTGTCCACATTACTCTACTTGAGACTGACTGCCATTCAAGAAGATTAGCCTCGTATTTTGTGTTGAATACTATGGCTACTCCTTCTTTTCCTTGATTGTCATTGCCTGAATATAATATTTTGTATTTATTGCTCAGAAAGATCTCACCAGTTTTGGTCTTTTTTGTTTCAGTCACCCCTATTATGTCGATCTGGTACTTATCTAATTCCTCAGCTAGCTCCATTTCTTTGCCATTCAGGCTTCTTACGTTGATAGTACCGATCTTTAACTCTGGTGATGTTGAGTTGGGGTTTGTTTTCAGATTTGTTCCAGTAGCTGACTTTTCGCTGTTCGCCCTGGTTCCCTGGCGAAAACAACGGGGGCCTTGTTTAACCGGGCGACGCCCCAGCCGGCATGAAAATTTGTCATGTTGTACCATCATTTTTTATTTTGGTTTAACCAATAAGAATACAATTTGGTCGGCTAAATCCCAAATTGCCAGCCCATCCTCGTTCGTTCAGTATCAAAGTAGATACCCAACAGGGTGCACCACGAGAAGGTGAGGATTGGACATTAGGTCAGAAGCCCTGGTCGGTTCTCCGCATTCCTTTAAAGGCTATGTGGAGGTCTCCTCTCAGTTATACAGCTTTGACCTTTAAGCACCCCAAACAACAAAACCAACTTTTCTATTAGTTACTCTCTAATTCCTCTACTTCCTTATGAGAATCTTCTATGGACAGCAGACTCAAGTGTTCGATTTAACATTTTGAAATTTATCATCAAAACTACTTGAATGTTTGAAATTTAAGCAATCTTCTTTTTCATTATAAAATACTATGCTCCATTCTTTCCCTACTCTTCCCAAGTAAATTATATTTATAAAGATAGGTTTTGTCTCAGTCTTGGTAACAATCAACATGGGTTTTCTGTAATTATTTTGCCAATGTCAGTTTGATATTGCTTATCTTTAGCTGAGGGTGTTCCAGTAGCTACTTTTTACTGAATCCCCTTGACAAAAAAAAAAAAAAAAAAAAAAAAAAAAAAAAAAAAAAAAAAAAAAAAAATAATACAGACTTTGTGGGCATACCAAAGACAACTAAGACATTTGGATCAGCTAAATTACAAATTTCCAGCCCATCCTCATCTGCTAAGCATTCAAATAAACAAGAAAACAAGGATAATTGTGAGCGCACACGCACACACACACACACACCCAAAAGCGTGTATCCAGCAAAACACATTCAGATTTCTTTATTACCTATGTGGAGGTTTCCACAATTTATCAACAAATAAGCAATCCTACTTAACTATTCTAAAAGAAACTATAGTACATGATTAAATTAAATTAAACATCTAAATGAGAGAATAACAGATAATCTGGAATTCCTCATATACACCAAGAAATGTATGGCAATTCAAATAGTACTATAATGATTGTTATTATTAGCTTCCTATCAATTTTGCTCGAAATTAGTCTTATCTGTTGAGATTCCAATATTGTCAGATATTGTATTTCAATCTTCTAAAGCAGTGCTTCCCAAACTTCTGGATGTCAGGGCCCCCTTTGCAAAAATTAAAATATTTCACGGCCCACCTCGAAAAAAAAATCGTAATAGAGAGATATATTATAATAATATTTATTGTATTTATATTCAATACAAAACATACACAGCGAATATTGCAAAATCAAATGCATATATTACATTTTTTGCCTCTTACCATTTGGTTCTGAAGACGATGCGGGCTGTTCTGATAAAATATGAAATACTGTCCTTTTTTTGAGTCTGTTTCTGCTTCTTCTGATTGTTCGCGGGATTTTTTTCATATTTTTTTATCAGCCACTTATCCATCTCAGGGTTAAATTTTTTAACGTAGAATAGATCAAATAATATCACCACTTACCGATACTGGCACACCACAGACTGATAACATGAAATTAGTAAATATTACCTGAATAAGGGATCCCCGGACCAGGAATATTTTTCTCTTTTGTGACTTTTCTCCCTTTACGGTAATTAAGCCTAACGCGAAACAGACAGCAAAGGCAGGTTATTAAAACGTGCATATGATTGGTGCGGTATTAACAAAAGATCGTGCAACCGAAAGTTGCACATTCGTTTTATATATATATATTACTTAGTTCTAACACTCACGAATTTTAACACGTTTGGTTGAATTTTATTGCTGCCTTGGGAAATCGAACTCACACACATCTAATTAATAACAATAGTTTTTAGTTAGATACTGTGTTTGCCCATGCAACATATGGTTTTGTTTCAGTCTATACAGCATAGTTTCTGTATGAGGGGACATGTGATTCATTAATTAGTGTGTTTTTATCCCAGTTGTCTCTAATTGCACTATTTGTTGAGAAATATATTACACAGACTCCTCATACCTTATTCACTGGCATAATAAAAGTACTTGTTTTTACTGCCTCTGCAGGCTGTTAGGGAGGGTGTTGTTTATCGCTGCAAGCAAGTTACGATCTCCCCACATGAACTTGTTTAAGCTTTTTTTCATGTGTGAAGTATATGCGAAACTTTTATTGGTAACAGAAAACGCAGTTTTTTGATGAGCAGTTTCAGAGGTGAACTGTAAACTCAAATATTCAAGGAAAGAATACAAAAAAACAAGTTCAGTCATAGGATGTGATGAGATGTCTACAAGGACAGAAAAATCAGCATTTCATGATGGACTCATGAGGCAGTCAAGGAAAAGAAGAAAGCATATTGTAAGTTCCTAACAAGTAAGTCAACTTTTTTGTATACTCTCTTAGAGACTACAAAAAGTGAAAGCAAAGCAAAGCACTGTGCTAAACTAGCTATTAAAAAGTCATTGGAAAATTTGTAAGAACACAGAAAATAAATATCAGGAAGTGGCAAAATATTCTAGAGGCTGAAAAAGAATAGAAATACAGGACACTACTGTTAACGGAAGCAAAAATGGTGTTTCATCTAGCAATCTTTAAAGATTGCTAGATGAAACAAGTAGCGAAAGCACGATAATAGAAAACATTCAAGAGGAATGCGATTAGGAGTACATAAATACTTGAGGCAGAAGAAGCCAAAGAAAACCTGAACTGTGGAATGGCAGTAATGTGGAGTAGATATTGACCAGAAATGTTCAAACATGAAGGTATAATACTCATGTTGATGTTTAGTGGAAGAAACATAACTATAGTTAGTAGTTATCTATTAGTAATTATTATGCCAATAGTTTGCCTAAAAATAAAAATCTCCAATAGTTTGCCTCAGCATCTCTTTGTGGGCAACAAACACTGTGCATGTGCACATAGGGAAACTGGTACAAAAACAGACTGAGTATGAATGGATCCAAGTCCTAAGTGGCACTCTCAATGGGTGCAATGTTGGAAACTAGTCGAAAGTCTCATTATGACAGTCTCTCGGATTTTAAGTAAAGTGAGGCAGCTGGATTTTTTTTTGAGATTTGGTAATGCAGGAGGAGATGCTAGGAAAAGTCTCTCTGTTACCTGTTCCTGAACAAAAGAGCTTTTCTTCCACTCAATCTGGTAATCAATATCTATGCCATGGTTTGCTGCACACTAAAATGGCTGTATTGTAAATAATAGACATAATTCCTATGTTCTTCCAGGTATTTGCTGCTCTTTCTGTTTGTCAAAAGTAGGCTAACTTGCAATCAGCAAGACATGCAGTAGAACTAGTCTGGTATAACTTAAAGAAGCTCTTTATGTAATAACATGTGATTTTTTTTTTTTTTTTTGACATGTCCTAGATATAAGGAAATGGCAATGGATTTTTTTTTTTTTTTTTGGATGGAGGGGGTTAGGTTTGAGGGCGAGTAACGAGTTTTGACTTTGTCAGCGAGAAAGCCAATGGCTAAAAACGTTTCTCATATGCAACCGTTTTCTGCAAAGATTAGTGTGATTAGAACAAACAATTCTGACTAGTTTCTAAGGTTTTGATGACAGTGAGAGGGTTTTGCTTTGAGGGATGGTGATGTGAAAGTAATGGGTGTACCTTTCAGTATGACCAGGTTTTCCTATAGATAGAGATAATTAAGATCCATTGGGCAATCAGGAGACAAAAGTGTTAAGGAAGGACAGACGTTCCTTCCTTACGACGTTTTTCAATGGTGCAATGGATCCTTGGGTGCCGACTGTTGAGGTGTGCTATAAACATTTCCAATATATCCTCATAATTTCACAGTAAAACCGTGCATAGTAGATTTTAGTGCCATTTCTCAAAATATGAAGTGATTCAAAATTGCTTATGCCCATGTGACCAAGACAAAATATTAGAATAATTTATTAACTGAATAAATTTAGTTACTATTTATTATCTATAGTCTTGTATTTATTCCCTAAACATCAACATGAGTGATAAACATGTTAGCATCATCATCAATTTCCTGATATGTACTACCCCCCAAGGGGATGTTCAGATTACTATAACAGCACTACATGATGAAGTTTACATTGTTATTAATCTCCTATCAATGATTTTCCTCTAAATAAATCTATTACTTGTGAGTACTCCAGTACTGTCATATCTAACATTCCATGCCTCTAAAGCACTTCTGACTGAATCAATCCACCTAGACCTTGGTCTTCCTCTGAGTCTCTTTCCTGACATCAAACACCTGTTTTGCTAACCTTTCTTCCCCCATTCTATTTAAGTGGCCATACTACCTTAGATTAGCTCTGATACATTCTTGAAGGCTAATAATGTCAAATTCCTTTCTAATAATCTTCATTTTAATATGATTATGTCATTGATTCACTAATATTTCTTAGAACTCTCATATCTGTGGTGTCTAGTCTTTGATCATATGCTTTATTTCTAACCAAACTCTCAGATCCATAAGTTAAAATTGGTTTGAACATTGTTTTGTATACTGCTAGTTCAGTGTTTCAGCTAATTTTTCTCTTATTCCACATGAAATTTATTCAACTGGCTCCACCATACCAGCTTTGCTTATTCTGTTGTCTATTTCCAGATTTTACCTGCAATCTTCACTAAAACCTGTGCTTAAATAGATGAAATATTTTACTTCTACAGGATCTCCATTCAGAATGCAACTGAAATTTTCTATGCTCCTATCTATTTTCACAGTTTTGGTGCTTTTATTGATGATTTTCATGCCAAATCTGTTACAACTGTTATTCAATTTAATTAGTGAATCCTGAAGACTTGCACTAGATGTGATAAGGTATTTCCTTCAGTTCTAACTGCTGGCTGACACCTTAAATATAGACTATGTATTGCTCTGTATAATGTTCCATTCAATCCACATAATTGTAGCATTTTGAAAAGCTTTTCTCTGGGCACCTTGTCATATGCCTTATAAAACTTAAGTACAGCTCATTGTCATATTCCCATGATTTCTCAACATATAATAAACATGTTAATATCAATATTAGGTATGGAGGTATAAAAGTTTTAAAGTGCCTACACTGCATAATTTAGAAGGCCTGATAAGTGTGTCAAATTCCAGATGATTGTAGTAAAGCTTCTCACAGTACCCATCTATAAAAAAAAGAGAGATAAAACAATGTGAATTGCCCTACTAAAAAATTTAAACAAAAATTTACACAAGCATATTTAAAATTTACAAAAGCATATTTGAGAAAGGGCCATGAAATACTGTGAAAGAAACTCAGAGAAGAACAAGCTGGGCTCAAGCCAAATAGGGAAAGATTTTCCACTTTAAGACAATCAATTGAGAAATCATGTAATTCTAACTGAAAATGCATATGGCAAGACAAGGTCCAAGAGAGCACCACAGTTATATGGTGTAAATGAGACATTATATAGTCCGAGTTGTAAAGCAGTTAGAATTGAAGGACTTACAGAAAGATGGTTTGATGTTAATTTGGGTGTGCAAAAAGGGTGCACATTATCTCCACTGTCATTCATCATCAATATGGATCCCATTAGAATAAAAGTGCATCAAACCTGATATCAAAATTGTAGATGTTAATCTCAGCTCTTTACTTTATGAAGATGTTATACTCCTAAATATTGGGTTGGCAAATAAGTTCGTTTGGTTTTTCAGAGTGGAATGAAACACATTTTATTTAATATACATAATACATACTGTCAGTTATATATTGACCCTCTTTATCAATGACCTCTTGCCATCTGTCCACCAACTTCATTATGCCACGTTCATAAAACTACTGAGGTTTACTGGTAAAAAACTGATCCAGGTGTCTTTTAAACAGCCTCCTCATTAGCAAAGGTTTTCCCATTCAGAGAATTCTGCAATGATCGGAATAAGTGGTAATCGGAAGGTGCCAGGTCCGGTGAATACAGAGGATGTGGCAAAACATCCCAGCCAAGACATAACAATTTATTCTGGGTTGTTAACGATGTGTGGGGTCTGGCGTTGTAGTGGTGAAAGACAACTCCTTTCCGATTTGCCAATTCAGGACGTTTTGTGCTAATTGCATGGGTCAGTCGCATTAACTGTGAGCAACAGACAGTTGAATCAATCATTCTGCTTGATGGTAACACCTCATAGTGGACAACACCTTTATAATCCCACCACACAGAGAGCATAATCTTGTTTGGGTGCAATCCTGCTTTCGATGTTTGTTTGCGGCTGTTCCTCTTGTGCCCCCATGATCTTTTAACGTACCACGTTATCGTACACAACCCATTTTCCATCTCCCGTAATCACCCGCTTCAAAAATGGGCCATTTTCTTGGCGACGTCACAGCGAATCAGATGGATATGCGAGCAGTCATATTGGCCTCAGTCAATTCATGCAGCACCCAAACATTGAGTTTTGAAACATATCCCAGCTTGTGCAAATGGTTTTCAACTTGTATGGAATATGTTCAATACTGCAGCAATCTCCCACAATGTTTGCGATGGATTTTTGTCGACGATATCCTTCACAACACTCGAATCAACCTCAGTCGGGCGACCAGAGCGAGGTGCATCACTGATGTCGAAACCTCCAGAACAGAATTTGGCAAAACACTTTTGGCATATGCGTTCTGTTAAGGCACCATCCCCATATATGCTGCATATTTTTTTTTATGGGCCTCCGCAGCTCGTTTGCCTTTTTTAAATTAAAAAAGCAAAATATGCCGGTAATGTACGTTATTTCCTTCCATTTCTAAAAATACGTTACACACGCACAGCTGAAGTAGGCTGAACGAAAATTCACTGAAAGGTTATGTGAAATGTCCCCTTTCACCTGCGCAATAGTGTTGCATGGTAGCGCAACAACAGCGACAGACTAAGTGGCTTAAACTTGTACTAATGCATAAACCGAACGAACTTATTTGCCAACTCAATACAGTACTGCACAATCCCATAACTAAATTAACTGTTGTTGTAAATCAGCACGTATGAAAATCAGCAATAAAAAGAGACTATGAAAATTGGTAGGAACATTGCAAATATCAGCTGCATCCTGAGAATACCTATAGAACAAGTAAACAATTCAGCTATTTAGAAAATTGTTAGTGAAGACAGCAAATTAAATATGGATATAGACAAACAAAATGAGTAAAGCTAGTATTGTAGTAAATCACGTGAAGAAATTTATATAGAATAATAGAAAAATTCCTGAAAATACTAAACTAGCTATATACAAGGCAGTACTCAAACTAATTTTATCTTATGGATCTGAGATCTGGATTAGAAATAAAACAACTAATGTTAATTTGGCATTAATGACAGTGGCAAAGAAATGACATTAATGACAGTGTTATGTTAAAAACAAGGATATTAGGAAGGAACTTTATAGCATTCAGAGTATGAATAGAGCTAATCTCAAATTACTTTGGTCACAAATAGAATAGACAAGGCAAAGTTAAAGGAAGTTTTTTTCCAGGATGGCAGAAAAAAGATCCAGAGGAAGACCAAATCTAGATGGAATGATTCATTTAGAAGTGCTTTACAAGACCAAAATATAAGATCTGACAATATGATTAACATAAGGCCTAAGATTAACAAAGATTAACATAAGATTAATTTGAAGGGAAATTGAAATAGTCTGTATATCCCTGTATCAAGAATAAAGGGAAAGGGAAAAAAAACATACCAAGATATAGATAATTCTTGTAGAAAGGCTTATGTTGGTTGCACATGATTAAGATATAGATTGACACATAAGCCACCAACATAAGTGATCATATCAGCCATCTGAAAATTGCCCAAATTGAAGAAACCTGCTTATAGGGAACAGTTATCTAATTATGTTTATTGTATAACATTCCTGTCATATCTAGTATATGTCTTTGAAATATAGTTCAATTTTCTACTCTTTTAAGAGTAGAAAATTGAACACGACTTTTTTGCATTGCACAGCCATGTGATTCAAAAATAAGTTTCTAGTTGTTATGCACCAGTATCTTGCAATCACATAAATCCAGTAATACAGTGGAGGAAAGTCCGTTTGTCATATGAGTTAAGATTATAGTATATAATTTATTTCTTAGAAAAGTGTGTTTCTTTTAGACTTTAGAGTTAATCCTGTTCAGTATAATCATATTTAATGAAATGATTAATGGATTTATATAATAGAACAGTATCATTCCTCTGGAATCTGGTTAGGAAGTTACCTTTATTTTTCAATAATATACCCTCCAAAGTACATAAAGCTACAAAGTAGTACAGTAGATTTCATTTACCTATGGTTTCAAGCTCGTCTGAACTAACATGACAAACCTCTTGAAAAAATATAGTAGAAATTAGACTGAAAACTTTTCTAAGAAATGTATAACTATAATCTTTACTCATATCACAAACGGACTTTCCTCCACTGTATTACTGGATTTATGTGATTGCAAGATACTGGTACATAACAACTACAAACTTATTTTTGAATCACATGGCTGTGTAATGCAAAAAAGTTGTGTAGATTACCATTTCTTTGTGCTAATACAATGCACAAAAACGTCTTTTTTTTTTTTTTTTAGAAGGCTTGAAAAGAAAATCATTTATGTTTCTGAAATGTTTCTCCATAAATATAGCTAAATTATCAAAGCCTGATAAGTGGCCCCCCCTTATCTTTTCATTATCTTCAATTACATCACTTTTAGGGCAGTTCATAAATTAAATAGCTATTTACAATGAAAACTTGCAACTTTTCTCCAGTAAAACATGTGACAGTTATGCGATTATGTATATATATATATATATATATATATAAAAAAACTAGTAATTCTTTTATATAACTTAACCTGATAAGTTTATATCTATCTTGTTCCACATTAAGAAAAATTATCTAAAGAGTAAAAGTTTTGTCCAATACTTTTTAACTACCTTACATTTTCTTCCTCCTCATGCAGTCTGCAAGTTGGCGATTTTCTAAATTAGTAATTATTAAATACAGGTAACCCTCGTATAATGCAGTCTACAAATTGTAGTATCCCTTGTTCAACGTGGTTTCGATATAATGCGGTCTACAATTTCTAGTAGCTGTTTATTTTTTTTTTCATATTTTTCACCGTGGGACTTAAAAATCAAATTTTATCTTCGTTAAATTTGTGTCTGCCCATATCACAAGTAGTTATAAGTATCAAATTTAGTTTTATTGTATCAATGAATAAGGTACTGTACAGAGGGCTTTTGCAGTCTGTGTCATTCTCAACAAATAGTGCAATTAGAGACAGAATAAAAACGCTAACTAATAAATCACATCTCCCCTCTCACAGAAACTACGCTGTATAGACTTAAGCAAAACCATATGTTGCACCGAAGCACAGTATCTAACTAAAAACTATTGTCCAATTTTTCAATTATGAAATAAGTGTTTTTTTTTTTTTATTGCATTTGAAATTCTCGATGTCATTATGACAGATCACAAAGGCTAACTTAAAATAAAAGACTACCAAGAATTGAAACATGCCATATAATGAATGTGTGAGTTCGCCTGCCACCTCAAACGCAAACAAGAAGCCATAAAATTCAACCAAGGGTTGAAACGTTTGTGTGAGTTGAGCCAGTCAGTAATGAGAAGTTCCATCGGAACAATAAATGACACCCTGTTGTGAATGTTGTTATGACAGTTTCAGATGTTATGGAATTCGATTGAAGAAAATTAGCCTTTCAACTCAACACTTGTCAGCTGCTTTTGTCTTTGGGTCGCGCAATCTTTTGTTGATACCGCACCAAAACGTCTTTATAGCTGCTGTCTTTTGTAAAACAAAATTCAGCTTGTATGTATTGTAACAATTAAAAAAAAAGTTGAATAATTTATAAGAGGATATCACCTGTAAATCATTGATGTGCCAGCAAATTCTCAGATGTGTCACCTCTGGCATAAGTGCCATAGGTTCGCCATCTAGGGTTTACTGTATAAAGTGTTTATTGTTGAAAATTGTCTTCATTTTCTGCCAGGAAAGCGCATTTAAAATCATAAGTGTGTTATTCTCAAGCAGAGCAGTTTATTTTCTGGTGAGTTATATACATATGTAATGCTTTTTTTTTTTAATGTAAAAGTTTATTTTTATTGTAATGGCCACTAAAACTGGCCACGAAAAAACCAACATTGAAGAGGAAATTCATTTCTCTCGAAGAAAAAATTAAAATCTTGGATCGGTTGAAAATTGGAGAAAAACCAGGAGTTGTTGCAAGGACTCTGAATTTGAATGAATCAACAATTCAGACAATCAAACAAAATGAACATAAAATCTGAGAAAGTGTTATTGCTGGGTCAACGGTAAGTGCAAAGTGCATTGCTCGTGTTCACGATATTCTAATAGAAAAAATGAAGAAATCTCTAATGATTTGGATAGAAGATTGCACTCAAAAGAAAATTCCTTTGGATGGACACCTTATTAAGCAAAAAAGCTCTCGAAGTTTATAAACATTTAAAAGAACCTGATCAAGATTCTTCAGAAGAAATCTCTCAGCACGGATTTTCTGCCAGTAAGGGTTGGTTCGAAAACTTTAAACAGCAGTTTTCTTTATATAATCTTAAAATCCAGGGAGAATCAGCATCAGCAGATGTTGAAGCTCAGAAATACCCAGCAGAACTTTTAAAAATCATTAAAGAAGGTGGTTACAGTGCAGACCAGGTTCAATGCGGATGAATCTGGGTTATATTAGAAATAAATGCCAAAACGCACCTATATTTCGAAAAATGAAAGATCCTGGATTCAGAGTTTCCAAAGATAGAATTACTCTACTGTTTTGTAGTAATGCATCAGGTGATTACATGACAAAACCAATGTTTATTAACCGATCTGCAAATCCTCATGCAACAAAAGGGCTTGACAAGTCCATCCTACCTGTTTATTGGCGGGCCAACAAAAAGGCATGGGTTACAGCTAGCATGTTTGAAAATTGATTTTTCAAGTATTTTGTACCCGATGTAGAAAGTTACACAAAGAAAAAGAATATGGACTTTAAAATTCTACTAATTTTAGATAACGCACCAGGCCACCCAACAAATTTAAGCCATCCGAATATTAAAATAACTTTTTTGCTGCCTAATACTACTTCACTTATTCAACGACTCGACCAAGGAATAATATCAACATTTAAGTCATATTATATTCAGCAAACATTTTAATTAATTTTGGAAAAAATGGAATCTAATCCAAACATGACACTACCTCAAGCGCGGAAAGAGATTTCAATATTGGATTGTGTAAAAATTATTTCTCTGTCCATTAAGGAATTACAACCCTCTACGCTGAATGCTTGTTGGAAAAAAATATGGCCTGAAGCCGTAATGGAACAAAATTTCGTACCTCCAGCGGATGCCGAGCTACGTTGTATAATAAACGTCGCACACATTTTTGGTGGAGAGGGCTTTTGCGATATGGTTGAAAACCAAATTAGTGAATTAATTGACAGAGAAACAGATTTAAAAGAGGAGAAACTGGTACAATTAATAGATGGCGTCGAACCACATGATGGGGAAAGTTCTGCCGAAGATTCTGATTGTGATGAACCCATTAAAGAATTCAGTTTAAAGAAATTAGCAAAAGGATTGGACTTGGCAAGAAAGTTAGGAAGTTATTTTACGGATAATGATCCCTCAATGGAGCGCTCGGGAAAATTCACGAGACAATTGGATATTTGTTTAGCACCATATTATGAACTTAATAAAAATTTGCAACATAGTGGAAAGCAAAGTCTTATTACTGACTTCTTGATGACTAAATCAGCCAAAGTATGCAATGAGAATTATACAAATGATGTCCAAGAGATTTCAAGTGGCGACGACCTCCGGCCACTTAAAGAACATCTACAAAATGTTATTTCTGAAGACTGTGATGACGATTAAAATATGCGCTTTATTTTATTGTGTCTAAAACATTTATGCATTATGTGCAATGAAATTTATGTACAATTTGTAATTTTTAGAATTTTATACTACGTATTTGTCATAGTTTGTTTTCTTAACTTACATGAATTACCTGAATTAAATAAAAAATATTGTTTTTGTTGGATATGTCATTGTTGTTTATATAATTTAAAAAAAAAAAAAACGATTTCAGAACCTAACCCTATTTTTCTATATGATCAATGTCTTGTATAACGCGATTTACATAACGTGGCATTTCTATGGAACCTTACATCTGCGTTACACGAGGGTTACCTGTATTAGTATTCCTCATAGATCACATACACAAAAAAGCACCAATGAAAACATGGAAAGTAATAGTTGATGGCTTAAATTTACAGCAGGGATTTTATGCAATTAATGGAATGTCAGAAGACCAGAACTAGATTCTGAAATTGCTCAAGCACATGACAGATTACCAACAAAGAATTCTACATAAACACAGAATTATTTATTGGAATTAACATTTTTTTACAAAAAAATAAAGAAAAATTATGTACCTGAATGAATTAATTGCTATACTACTTCTGTGAGATTTCTGTGGGAAAAGTTAATTATAATGCAACAACTGTAATGAGTGACTATCTTAATCGATAACATTTTTCCAATGAAGACTGCAATTCCTAATTTAAGTGATGACTAATTACAATGAAAAAATGAATATTCTTTACAGTTTGAACTACTTCATTTTTTGTCAGCCTTTAAGAAAACACAAATTCTATAAAAGAAAGTAATTCACAAAATGCATAACTTGAATGACATTTTTCAATAATTGTCTTATTCTTTTCAACTTAATACCTGTATTCTAAATGTTGGCATTTCTGAAATTTCACCTCTCTTTGTAAAGTCCTGATAGGTGAAATCAGGGTCATCTATGAACCTTGAAAGATCAGCTTTAAGAATTGCCACTTGCTCTAAACCAGCTGCTAATTCAGCACTTTGACTTTCTACTTTCTCAAAACGCTTCATCCTCTCTTCATCAGTGGGTTCCTCTGACTTTTGTTCCATTATTTTCTTCATTTTTTTCATCAACTCTTCCACAGAATCTCCACATGTCTAAAAAGAAATCATTATTCAATTTTTGATATTCAAATTTAAAAAATAAAAATCAAATATTTATTCTTCATGTTTAATGAAGAAAACACATCCAGAGATAAACTAAAATTTATTTAACTAATAAATTAAGCAACTATTTTGCCTTGGTCACCAAGGCATCTCCATGGGCAAGAACAAATACAACTAAGCAGAATGGTAAGCACAGATTGAATATGAAAGGCAATACACTTGCAACATCCATAGTGATGGAAATCTGCTGAAGATCTCAAGAAAATGGTCTCAAATTTTTGATAAAGTGAGGTAGCTAAATTTGTTCAGATTAGCACCAAGGCATTTGACAAATTTGAACAAATTCAGCAGCCTCAGTTTACCATGGCTGCTGAATTTGATTCCAGAATTCATTATTTTCAGACTTTCAGCAAGTTTCCATCATTGGGTGCAGAACTGAAATATCCAGAACTGAACTTGCTTGCATGCAAGTGATTAATTATATTTTATGTTCATCAAAAATTATATTCTTGTTTAATTGCAGTATAACTAGGCTCCTTGTGTGCATAGAAGCTACTGACCTCACATCACTTTTGCTTTAGTATTCCATAATGCAAAACATCTTTCCATCATTATGCATGTTAAAGGATTAAACAAGAATATAATTTATTCTTATGCACTAACCATTATTCACACAATGCCTATCATACTTCTTAAACTCATTCACAGATAAAGCACTCACAACCACCTCTGGCAATGCATTCCACACATTCACCACCCTCGAAGCAAAAAAATCTAATCCTAACACCTTTGATAGCCACACTCTTACACAATTGCCAGAGATGACCCCTCATTCCCTTCCTTCCTGCACTGTACAGAAAAAAGTCATCAGTATCAATCCCATAAAACCACTTTAACAACTTTTATGCTTCTTTCATATCTCCTCTCTTAAGCCTATCAACTAGTTTTTGGAGCCAACAGATCTTCAAATCTTTCCTCAGGAAAGATTTCATGGATCTACCACAATCTTTGTCACTCACCTCTGGATCCTCCCCATCATTTTATCACCCTGGAATCCAGGTGACCAGATCAGTGCACAATAGTAGAGATATAGCCTAATTAATGCCCTATAAAACAGAACAAAACTTCCCTATCCCTGCTTGTCAGCGTATTCTTCAACAACCATATAATTTGAATACTTTGCAAATAGGTTCTCTGAACTTCAGTTTTCTGTTCACAATAAACCCCCAAATCCCTTGTCTAATCAACTTCTTGCATTTCAATTCCATTAATACAGTATACAGAATGTGATCTCATCCTCCCAAAATGGATCACCTTACACTTAGCCACATGAAACTGACAACCATTTACCTTTGACCATATTGCCAGCATATTTAAGTCATCCTGCAAGATATCTACATCAATTGAATTGACTATTGCTCTTCCCAATTTTGAATCATCAGCAAATAAGTGGATATTTCCTGTCAAATTATTTCCAATATCATTAATGTACAAATTAAACAATGGAGGACCAAGTCCTGAGCCCTGAGGTACACCACTAGTCACCTGCCTTCTTCTGGACACAACTGCTCCATCAGCCACTCTTTGATATCTGTCTATCAACCACCCTCTAATCCAAATCATCCAGATTTGGACCCATTCAGATTTGCTACATTCCAATTCTGTGTAGAATCCTGTCAAATGCCTTTGAATTATTTCCCTTCTTGTCACTCTATTGGAACTTGAAGGAACTGAGACTTAAACTAAAGAGCCTTGTTAGAGGTGTGCTAATTTTCTTGCACATTCTCATAACACATGGGCCAATAATGAGGAATCCTGTCAGATGTCTTTGCAAAGTCCAGCAATATCACTGAGTAAGGATTTCCTTTATCCAACTCCACTGTTACTTTATTATAGAAAGTAAAGTATTAAGGTAAGACTTACTCTTCACAAACTATGTTGCCCATTATAAATGTAACATACTGTCCACCTAGTCCTAATTCTTATCAGTTTCTCCAAAACCTTAATCACCACTCCTGATATGCTGATTTCCCTATAATTTGCTACTTGTATTGGAGATTCTCTTATGCAGTGGTATTATTTTCCCATCTTTCCATTCTACTGGAACTTGACAGAACTAGCCCTCAAGAGGTGTTCAGGCTACTAGGAGAGAACTCATGATTAAGTTTTATATTGTTATTAATCTCCTAACCACAATTTTCCTCAAAAGTCTATTAATTGTCAGCACTCCAATATTGTCATATCTAATATTCATACTTCTAAAGCACTTCTGACCGAATCAATCCAGCTAGACCTTAGTCTTCTTCTGGATCTCTATCCTGCCATCAAACATCTGTTTTGCTAACCTTTCCTCACCCATTCTATTTATGTAGCCATACCACCTTAGATTAGTTCTGCTTACACATTCTTCAATGCTAACAACATCAAGATCCTTTCTAATATCTTAATTTTTAATATGATTCTGCCACTGATGCCATCTGTTCATTCCCCTAATTTTTCTCAGAACCCTCATATCTGTGGTCTTTAGTCTTTGCTTTATTTCTAACCCAACTAAGATACATAACTTAAAACTGATTTAAACACTTTCTTGTATACTGCTAGTTTGGTGTTTTGACTAATTTCTCTCTTATTTCATAAGAATTTATTTAGCTGGATACCCACCATACCAGCTTTACTTATTCTGTTTATTTCCAGATTTAATTTGCCAACTTCAGTAAAAAATCTGACCTAAATAGCCGAAATATTTTACTGATTTTACAGGGTCTCCATTCAGAATGCAGCTCAAGTTTACTATGTTCCTATATATTTTTATGGTTTTGGTCTTTTCACTACTGATTTTTGTGCCAAATTTGTTACAGCTGTTATTCAATTTAGTTAGAGAATCATGAAGACTTGCACTGAATGTATTTAGGAGTACAACATCTGCATAAAGCAAAGAGCTAAGTTTGATATGCCCCCATTCTAATATCAGGCTTAATGTCATCACTTTTCATAATACAATATATATGGGGGAAAAAATAAATAAATAAACAGCCTATATTTCTACCCACTGCAGGGTGAAGGCCTCTCCCATTGCAGGAGGTTTTGGGTCTACTACGCCCATGGAGAGCCAGTCCATATTGGGAGTGTCACAAACATCCATGCCTATGCAGGATTCAAACCCACAGCCTCTTGTTTCTAACAAGAGGACCGTTGGTGAGCAGATACGCTAACCACTCGGCCAACCAGTCCGGCACAATATATATATATATATATGATGAACAAAGAGTGGAGATAATGTGTATCATTGTCTCAAGAGTGATTTTACATCAAACCATCTCCTTTTATTTCTTTCATAACTGCTGACTTACAACTCAAATACAGATTATATACTGCTCTGTATAATGTTCCATTTACCCTATATAATTGTAGTGTTCTAAAAAGCTTTTCTCTGGGCACATTGTCATCCAAAAAAATGTGTAAGCATCCAAATCAGACACCTATCAATCAAACTGGAAATAGCATGATTCTTCACTCCATATTACCAACATCCAATTCTGTACAAATCAGTCACAATATTCTTAAAACCAATGTAGTATGTTGAATACCCAAAATAGATGTCTGCTTTACATTCAGCTCTTCTTTCCACTAAGGCCGTGCAATTTTTTTTTTTTTTTAATAGAAAGCATCATACAAAGTTCTGAGTCTTTGGACTCTGAGGTGTTCACATAATAATCATGAAAAATCTCATGTCATTCTTCTACAAACATCATAAAGAACAACTATTACTATTTGTCAACCAATACTATAGATCTGAATATAAGAATAGTCTACTAACGAGTTGAATAAAAAACTGAATATGTTGCCAGTTTGATATATACAAGGGCGATCTTAAAAGTTCTCGGCCTAACAATAAAAAACGAATTTATAATTTCAAAATTATTTTTATTTTTCAACATAATCTTCCTTAAGACTAATATGTTTATTCCAGCAATGCTCCAGCACCATTATCCTATCCCTGCAGTGGTTCTCAGTAAGATCTCAGCTGCAATCACCTCTGGATTTGAAGAAAAACGCTGACTAGCAAAGAAGAGTTTAGTTTTGGGAAGAGATAGAAGTCAGAGGGAGCCAAATCTGAGGAACGGGGTGATTGTTCCAGCAATTCATAGTGCAGATCCCTTAATTTTCCCATTGCCAAAACACTTTTGTGGGCAGGTGCATTGTCCTAATGAAAGATTTTTTTTCTTCTGCAAACCAGGTCTTTTCTCACAAATTTTTTCATCTAGTCTGGTTAAAGATCGGAATAATATTCCTCAGTTATTGTTTTACCCTTTTCAAGATAATTAATAAACAAAATGCCTTTTGCATCCCAAAACACCGATACCATGACCTTTCTTGCGTGGAACAGACTGTCTTCTTTGGTGCTGAACAACCGGCTTCTGTCCACTGTTTTGACTGCTGTTTGGATTATGGTGTGTAATGGTGAATCCAAGTCTCATCTATAGTAATAAATCGACACACAAAATCAATTTTATTGTTGTTAAAACACTCCTAGCACTGTTCAGAGATTTTCATATGTGCATTTTTGATCTGCTGTGAGCAAGTGTGTCACCAATCTTGCGTGAAGCTTTTTCATTTGCAATTCTTCATGCAAAATATATCTTACACATTCTTTTGAAATGCCTATAGTCTCAGCAATTTCACACACTCTGACTCGCCGGTCATCCAATACCATACTGTGCACTTGATCGACGATTTCTGATGGTGTTACACTTTTTGGATGTCCTTCACGTGGATCAAGGCTGGTATGACCATGTACCAGCCTTTAAACTCGACAGCCCATTTCTTAATTGTTGAAAATGAAGAAGAGTGCACATAAACTTTTATGAACTTCAAATGAATTTCTTTTGGCATTAAACCTTCTTTTAGAAAGAATTTTATAATCCCACGATACTTAATTTTATCCATTTCAAGGGATAACAACACTTTTGCTTCGGACAGCTGTATAAAACAAACTACTTGATAGAATGACTTGCAATTCCACATGGATGCTTGACAGATGTACCAACTTAGGAAAAAAAAAATCTTTCTGATAGTGTTGCCATCTATGATCACCGATGCCATGGATTCTGTTTGGTTGTTTCTTGTTTTGTTTGCTAAAGAACAGACCACCCTTGTAGTTTGAACGTGGTGTGGAACATATGTTTATTAAGTAATCAGGATGTTTTCAGGCATGCACTGCATATAAATGGAATAATAAGTTTTGCTATGGCTGTTCATATTACTTGGAGGAGAGATGGGAGAGACATTAAGTATTTTTATCTTTTTTGAGTATATAATCACTGGCTGAAAATGTGGCAATGGTAAGTGAGACCTTAGTATGAGCAAAACTATAGTGCAGATAGACCTGGTTCTGTGTATTAGCTTTTTTTAGGATACAGTACTGTTTGACTTGATGATTATGTGATAATGTAAATACATTTCAATATGTGTTGGCTTTCTATAAAGGAAAAAAAGATAATGAACGACTAGAGAAGCATACAGGTATTTAGGAAAGGCAAATAGTTTTTCTTATTAGTTTTCTATTTGTAAATTGGATTTTTGGATGTTGATTAAATGCACTAAGTAAAATGCAATATGTGAGGACCATGTGGCCTCATGAACACAGAGACAAACCACACTGGAATAGTAAAGCTTGAATAATATCTGAGCTAATCATTATATCTGAACATTTTAGGATATAGTTTAGGTTTTAAAGCAAACTTTTTTTTTTAAAGTCTCCAAAGGAGTGGAAATGACTGAGAACAGAAAGGAAAGAAATGACTGCTAACAATCATAAAAAAGGTGCATTTCATAATCACATTTCTGAATAGTGGCCACTTATCTTATCAATTCTGTTAAAAGTAACCAATATATTGGTTACTTTAACAGAATTGCTATATATATATATATATATATATATATATATATATATATAGCAATTTATATATTTTTTATTATTATTCAGGCCTCCATTGAGTCAAAAGACTCATTATGGGAGGTCCTTTCTAAGAAAAGAGTCTATCAAGACTGATCGAGGAAGGTCCCTCCCAGGAAACACAAAGTCTATCATACCACTCCTTAAATGCATTGACCGTTCTCACTCTCACCACTCTATCAGGCAATGCATTCCACAGTTCAACCACCCTCCATGCAAAGAACCCACTCCTTACCCTCTTTCTCACAGTTTCCTTTCATAACTTCCAAGGATGGCCCCTTGTCATGACTCCTTCCCACTGTTCAACCAAGTGAAAGAACTCCCTAGTGTCCACCCTGTAACCACCTCTCAACAGTTTGAAAGTCTCAATCATATCCCTCTCCTTCTATCCACCAAACTCTGCAGTCCACACTCCCCCAGCCAATCCTCATAACTAACATTGTACAGTCCTGACACCATCTTTGTTATTCGCCTTTGTACCCTTTCCACAGTTAATTTATCCCCTTCAAATCCTGGGGACCAGATCTGAGAACAATAGTCTAAGTATGGTTTGATCCGAGTCTTATACAACAGAATGATAACCCTTTTATCTCAGTGTCCTTCTCATTATTGCAGCAATCCTCTGTGTTACCCTTCACTACCTTTGCAATATGTCCCCTAAATTTCAGGTTTCTATCAATCATCAACCCCAGATCTCTCGTCTCCCCTACTTCCTCCAGTATAACTCCTCCCATAGAGTATGCAGTGTCCCATCGATGTTTCCCAAACCTCAAGACCTTACATTTTTGCTGCATTAAACTGACACCCCCATTCATTTGCCCATCTATTTAGCTTATTCAAATCCTCTTGCAGGGCTGCCACATCTGCACTATTACTTATAATCCTTCCCAGCTTCGCATCATCCGCAAACAACTGAATATCCCCTTGCAATCCATGAACAATGTCATTGATATAAAGGTTAAACAATATAGGTCCCAGCACTGAGCCCTGTGGGACCCCACTTGTAACCCTCTGCTTCCTTGAAACTGCCCCACCATACACAACTCTCTGATACCTATCAGACAGCCAATCCTGAATCCAGACCCATGTGCAGCAACTTGAATATCAGCTTATCATGTGGCACCCTGTCAAATGCCTTTGCTAAGTCTAGGAAAATGGCAGTATATGCCTTTCCCTGATCTAATATTTTTGTAACTTTATTATAAAAGGCTAGCATATTGCTAAAACAAGAGCGCCCCTTCACAAATCCATGTTGACTCTCACAGATAACATTACCCTCATCTGCCCAATGTTGTATACGGTCCCTCACCACTTTCTCCAAGATCTTACTAACTACTGATGACACACAAACTGATCTATAATTAGACACTTCCAGTCTGCTACTGCCCTTATGCAATGGCACTATCTTACCTTCCTTCCATTCCATGGGCACCTTTCCCGCAGCCAGACTTTCATTGAAAAGCCAGGTCAAAGGCACTGTCAGTTCCCTAGCACATTCTCTCAAAACTCATGGTGAAATGCCATCCAGTTCCACAGCTTATATGACATCCAGAGTACTCAGTATTCGGAACACACTCTCCTCCTGCACCTCTAAACCTGCCCTATCCCTCTAGTATTCAAATTGACTCCTCCAGGATGAAATACTCCAATAAAGTGTTCATTGACCAATTCCACTGTGTCCTCTGTATCAGTCACTCTATTCCCATTTTTATCCCACAATGTCATTCTTCCACAGTCATTTCTCCTCCTACTGGCCACATAGCTAAAAAAAAAATACCCTAGGATTTTCCTTGGATCTAAGGGCCAATCTTTTCTCATATTCCAGTTTCACCTTCCTTACCATACTAGTCACTCTCCTGGCCTGTGTCTTATATTCTTCATGCATCTTCTCTTCACCTGTCTCCTTATATCTCTTCCATAGCCTCTTTTTTGCATGCAGTTCCTGTTTAATATTGTTTATCATCCACTTTATTTACTCCAAATTATGTCCTCTTCTTCACTTGTGGAATACAGCTTACCATTGCTGCTAACAAATATTCCTTCACAATTTCCCCAAGCCCTAATGATATCCCGGCCTTCCAATTCCTCCCTCCACGAAACTTCTCCAAGTTGACGTCTAAGACTATTATAATCACCTGCTTTATAATTCCACATATGTTCCCATCTCTTTGATACTCCTGCACGTCTATTCATTTTCCAAGTCAAAACCATATGGTCACTCTCTCCAACCGGTAGGAGAGATGTCATCTCAGTTATTATCTAGTCTTCTGATGCTATAACCAAATCCAAAACTCTTGAACCTTTTGTTCCCTCTGTTACATGTTGCCTAAGACATTTGTCCTTCAAGAATTCTAGAAATTCCATTCCCTTATTGCTACATGCATCTTCCTCTCCCCAATTTATACTGCTGTATATATATATATACAGGGTGTTCGGGATAAATTTGACATATTTATAATTAATTATATTTTTCCGTAAGTTACATGTATTAACACACACTTCTCTTCATTTAAAAGTTTGGACCCTTCTTCATTCATATACAAGATGTCAGAAAGGATGGATAGCTGGAACCCACCTGAATCATGGAAGAGAATAACATGTATCATGATGATTCGTGCCCGCCATCAAAATAAGGATATTACGACTGCTGCCCAATGCTCCCTGAATACAGTAAAAACAATCAGGCATGAACTAGAGACTTGCAATGGTGACTACGAGGATGTAGCAAGAAGAAAGATCCCTAGCAGACGATCTGATTGCGTTCGTACAGCAGAATTCCTCGCAAATCTGCAGGAACAGGTGTTGAAGAACCCTGGCATTGGAATTCGGGCTTTGTTCGTGGAGTTGCTAACTGTAGTCAAGCCCTGGATAACAAGGGTAGCCAATGGTAGGCCGTATGTATGGCAGCAGGATTCGGCCCCTTGCCACACCTCTGGGAAAAGTCAAAAATGGTTGTCTGAAAATTTCTACGACTTCACCAGTCCAAATGTTTGGCCTCCAAACTCCCCAGACCTTAACCCCATGGATTATTTTGTATGGGGCGCAGTTGAAAAAGACACCAATCGCACTTCCAGTAATACAAAAGCCCAGTTAATGGATAAAATTAAAACAGTTTTTGCGGCCCTTCCCAGGGAGACTGTAGCATCAGCTTGTTCGAGGTTCCGAAGCAGAATTGAAGCTGTGATCGATGCTAATGGTGGTTATTTTGAGTAAATCTTGTTGATAGTATTGTAATTAACTCTGCCTGTAATGTTTTTTTGTCAATTCATTAAATTTAATAGATACAAAGAAGATTTTCTTTTTCCTTACGAAACTGTCAAATTTATCCCGAACACCCTGTATATATATATTATTTTAAATGACTGATACCGAGATATAAAGAGATGACACGGTTTATTTAAAAAGATACTACTAGTTTACTAGTTTCATTGAATGATTCAGCTTCTTAAGGTATCACAATCAAAGAAATATACAAAAAATAACGGAGACTTAAAAATTGCATTAATAGTACTAGTCCAAAAAAATAGTAGTACATTTTGAAAACAGTAAAAATGAATAATCACAATATATATATATATGAAGGGTTTTTTTCTAATTCTGTTAATATGCCAAAATTAAATAAACTGATTTTAAATAGAAAAGTTTATAAATCAAAAAATATTCAAACTGTTTTACCACTAAGAATCCACACACACAAAATAATATTTATAGATCAATCTTGGATCTAAGACAGCAATTACTGTTGGCATAACCAACCAAGCAAAATAAATTATGGAAGTCCATTCCAACAGTGAGCTCTCATAACTGTTAACATAAAATAAATAAAACAAAGTAGAATTTCAATTGTCAAGAATTGTTTTTATAACTATTATGATATCTCTATTCTATTCAAAGAATAACTCAAAAATCAAACAACTGTAAAAAGTTTATGTCAGCTAATTTTTAGCTTATGACAAACAGATTTATTTTCCTGTCACAATACTGTAAATGGATTGAAACAAATTTAAAGATATTCAAAATATTGACTTCCATTAAAATCCACCTAGACAGAACAAAATCTTACAGATTTTGTTAAAGTGTTTTATCACAAATGAGCATCTTGTATAGACCTGAAAAAGTGAGTATTATTTCCACACTAGGAGCAAGAGCCCACCAACTTCTCACTAACAAGGATGCTCTAGCTATACAACTTCAACATTTAAAAAAAACACTTTCCTTCAAAATGGCTATAATGGTCGCATCACCAGACTACTCAACTGACATGAGACCATGGAAATTTTTAATGAACAGAGGATTCACCACACTTCAATATATTAGCTCTATTTCTATAAATCTAGCAGAAATATTTAAGGAATACAATATCAAAGCAGTATTGATAGTATTAGTAGTAATATCAAAGGAGGTACAATTTATCAAGATGAGGTCACTACTGTGATAAACAAAACCTCAACATAGCCTACTTTAATATCGGGTATTTATCGGCTATGGTGCAATTGTCAGTCATCTTAAATTGGACAGACAGAAAAATCAATTGAATAACGCATTAAGGAATACGTTCAAGATATGGAATACCATAGGAGTGAAGTTTCAGCTTTAATCACATGTGCTCTCTTCAGCTGACTCACAAGATTCTTTGCAAATGAGACACCGAGTTTCATGGGATAAATCAACTATTATACTTCTATGTTACAACATAGAAAAAAATCTGGGAATGTGTTCAATTATTCAATAAAATGACTTATTCCAGTGTTCTGCCTCAAACTCATGAACCTGTAAAGAAAACACACACACAATCCCAAGTCTTTGAAAATGGCAATAGATCTTAAACATCTAATTATTAACCCAAGTATCAACTGATCTGAGTACATCCTAACCTTCATTAGTCAAACACTTACACATGAATGTATAAACATGCATAACATTCTGAACAAGTAGAAATATTTTAAAACAGTCGTCTATAACTGCATAACAGTTGTCACCTTTGTTAGTCCTCAGTGTTTTGTCTACTAGTTTGTATGTTCATGACCTGAAGAAATCCTGTGCAATTAGGATGAATTGTCATTTTATCGATTAAAATAAATGTTATATTATTTTTTTAATGTTCTGCCTTATGAACTCTTAGTCACATACTCATGAAGTAGTAAAGTCTACATACTTTACACACACAAAACCAAATTTCACATCCAGGAAGAACCCTAAAATAATTAAATAGAGATGGATGAGTGGATAAAATGACTCACTGATGTGTACATTTTGTAAAATGCAAATGACTAATATTACTAAAAGCTAAATAAAATTAAGCATCAAACAATTAAAACACTTGTCTATTACAAAGATTATATTCTCCTTGACGATGAATCATGAAAGAGAATTGTAAAATAATTATAAAAGAAAGTTTGGATATTACAATATAGCCTTTGTTAATCTTTTTAATCTTTTCTCTCCTATTATGATCAAACATTCTCAAATGAATGCTAATATCAATTTCCTTTCTAATATTTTCATTTATAATGTGATTTTGAGATTAATGCCACATGTTCATTCCCCTATTTTCTTCATGATTCTCAAATCTCTGATCCTTAGTGTTCAAATGTTATTTCTACTCAAAACTTTCATATTCATAAAAGAATGTATTCCATCTGAATACATTCTTGGGAGTGGTGGGGAGACCAACCATGTTCACACTGCTTCTTATTTTCATAATTAAATCTTTCATCTACTAAAAATTATTTCTTGATTTCTTATTCTACAGAAAACTAATAAGAATGCAGATCATGTTCCTACTTATTTTCACATCAAACTTGTTAGATCAGTTTAACTCCAAGAATTAAACAGCTCCACAAAGCATAATTATTATTGTGATATTTATAATAAAGGTATTATGTATAATTACATGGAGTAGATAATTATTCAGTACAAATATTCCAACTATACAATCTTTGCTAAATTTAGGAGGACCTAAATTAATGTATACTCAATTCACATCAAGAAAGATCTTCGTTAGTACTATGAAAAATAAATAAAATAAAATAAAAAAAAAAAACATCTTTATTACAGCTTTATGTAGTATTGTTTCCTTCATGACTATTCAATTGTTCATCACAAAGAGGTGTTTATAATATTATATTAGAGGGTGAATATTTTTAACACTACCTTCCCAGCACTATCCACAGAAAGTGGTAGCTAGTAACTTTAGTTCTCAATTTTTGGTTCAAGTTGTGAACTGTTTTAACTAAGTACTACACGTCCTTAGTTTTTGTATCTCACATGAATGGCACTTTCGTGATCAGGAGATTTAATGAATTAATAGTTTATTTTATCCTAATATAGTACTATGATAATATGTCAAAAAAATAAAAAGTAATAAATCTTCCTTCTTAGTAACAAGATAGGCAAAAAAGCAATAACTACTTACAATATTTGTTGCTTCAGAATTTTTTTCCCAGACACCATTCACCACTTCTTGATAATGTGAAGAAAATTTACGACCTTCTTGAAGATCTAGATCTGCTTTCATACCAGATCCAAATACAAAACTTGAAATACAATGAAAGTGAGCAAGCAATACAATAGCATGAACAACCTCTGATAATGTCCAGTTGTCTCTCCCTTTTGTAAGTTTCTGAAAATGAAAAAAGGCCATTACTGAAAATGCACAAATTAAGATATTTATATTTTTGTGATATGTTATACACTACCACTACTTTATAAATTAAAGATACCAAGAAATTATATTCTTGATTTAATCCTTTATCCAAGTGTAAACAAACAAGTTTGTGCCTAAACTATTTTCAGGACTGGGGCAACTTGTATAAAGAAGCTAATGACTTCATATCGCTTGCCTTAGTATCCCATAATGCAAAGCACATCTCCTTGCAGACATGTATAATGCTATGCATTATGGGAAGGGTTACTACCCAGATCAGTTTCGACCTTTATTGAGGTCTCAAAACTTACAACTACCACTATTTGTAAAGCTTCAAAAATTTCATAGTAGCTCACCAATATCATTTCACAGGTTGGATGGATGGAATACCATGATCATCTAATACATTATAGTTGCATGTTCAAATTGCATACCTCAGATTTATCATCTGTTAACAATTAACAACTGATAGTACAAAATAAAAAATAGTCATACGGCTAGTTTTTTACTCTGTACTATCACCGTAGAAGCAAATATGCTACGGTGATAGTACAGAGTTAGCTAACATCACTCCTATCTCAGTATCTCCCATAATGCAAAACACATTCCTTACGGATATGTATAATGTTATGCATTAAGGGAAGGGCCACTACCTAGACTAGTTTCGACCTTTATTGAGATCTCTTCAGTGGGAGCCAGGCCCGGAGGAGGGCCTGTGTAGGTCAGTGGATGTGGCGTTTGCACACCACAGCACTTGGCCACATGAAGGAAGACTTGGTTTCGAGTCTAGTTGGCGACTTGAGGAAATTTTTCTAAGCCATTTTTCGAACGGTTCCCGAGTTAGTCGATCTCTGGCACGGGCAAGCAGGTTTTTCCTCCCGGAAACTCAGGTTTTTCGCCCCATAAACTCAAGAAAATTGACCGTAGAACTCACATTATTTCAGACATTAAATATATTGTGTTAGGGTTAGGGACCACGAGATGGCGGCACATTTGAGCAGTCACTCTTCACTGCGTACTGCTTAATTAGTGATAGCCTGCTGCTGTTGAAAATTACTGGCCAATCAGCATAACAGGAATCATTATCAAGGTCTTAGAGAAAATAGTCAAGAGGAAAATACAAGACTGGATAGAAGAAAATGGGATACTGTATCGGGGACAGCATGGTTTTGTGAAGGGTAGGTCATGCCTCAGTAACTTGCTCACGTATTATAACACAGTGACGGCTGAGCTGGATAAGGGTAATGGGTTTACAGTGATTCTACTGGACCTTGCTAAGGCCTTTGACAGGATACCACATGGAATTCTAATCAGTAAATTGCAGCATATGGGAATGGACATAGGGTTGGTGAGATGGATAGGAGGGTGGTTGACAGAGAGATATCAGAGAGTGGTTTACTCAGGAGTAGAGTCCACAAGACGGCCTGTGACTAGTGGTGTACCACAAGGATCTGTTCTTGGACCACTGCTGTTTAATTTGTTCATAAATGATATAGGAAAGGATCTGAGAGGAACAGTTCATTTGTTTGCGGATGATGCGAAGTTGGGTAGGGCAATAGTGAATGCAGATGACGTCAAAATTTTGCAGGATGATTTGGATAGATTGGAGGTCTGGGCTAAGGAGAATGGATGTCAATTTAATGTGGCAAAATGTAAGGTTATGCATTTTGGGGTGAAAAGATTGGTGGCAGTTTACTGCATTGGTGGAACCGTGCTCCAGGAAATTGATGAGGCACGAGATTTAGGACTGTTGGTGGATAAGGAATTGAAATTTAGGGGACACATTGCAAAAGTGGCCAAATCAGCTCCTCAAATCACTTGGTTGCTGAAGAATACGTTGACAAGCAGAGACAAGCAGGTTATTGTTCCTCTGTATCGAGCCTTGATAAGACCCCATCTCGACTACTGTGCTCAGATTTGGTCACCTAGGTTTCTTCTTGATGGGGAGGAGGTGGAGAGGATCCAGAGGCGAGTGACCAAGATGATAGCAGGTCTGTGGAATGAGCCGTATGAGAACTGGTTGAGGATTTGTGGGTTGCAAAAATTGGTTGATAGGCGGAGGAGAGGAGATATGATTGAGACATTCAAATTACTGAAGGGTTTCTATAAAATTAATTCAGAAGATATTTTTGAGAACAGGGCTGGTTGTGGGAGGACTAGGGGACATCCATGGAAACTGGGCAAAAGTGTGGTTAGTAAAGGTGTTAGAGCTGGGTTCTTTTCTTTTAGAGTAGTGAATGAGTTTAAGGCGAGGTATGATAGATACTGTAAGAATGTCGAATAGTTGTGATGAATATGATTTGGGGCCTCCCTCGATGAGTCTAATGACTCCCTGGAGTTGCCCGTAATAATAGTAATAATAATAATAGCCATCTATCTCTGATTGGTACCAGTGGAGATTGAACTGCCCACTCAGTCTCCAAAAGTTAGATAAGGCTAAATGGCCTCGCCAATACAGGAATAAAAAGGCGTTAGGTGATTTTTTTTTTTTTTTTTTTTTTTTACAAAAAACTATTTTGTTAATTATTACTAATTTTGTCATAATAAAATCCAATTAATAACAGGACAGGATATGCAAAAATAATAATCTTTAAAGAGCACTAAGGCATAATATGCAAGCGCTGGTTATTTAGTAATGTGGTAACTTTTTTAATTATAAAAACAGATGAGCAATGGTGGTAGCCAGGACCGGCACATAGTATTTTTCTTGTGTGTGGGATTAATGTTCGGCGCCTTTCCAAAAAAGTTTTTTTTGAATAATGAAGTGCGAATAAAACGAACAGGAAATGAAAAACAAATGAAAACCACTTTACAGTATAATGTTACCTACGGATTAGTCCTGCTTATACAAATTTTCAAAGTAATATAAAATAGTAATATAAAGTTAAGAGATTTATTTAAATATTCTTTACATTAATTTTGCTAAAAGGGACTCGTCTGGCTTTCATTTTAGTGAAATTCTGTCACAGTACATCAATGTTGATAGACTGAGCAATATTATTTTCTATTGAAATTAGTGGCAAACCATTTAGTTTTTCTTGACTCATGCTTGATCGAAGGTAGTTCTTTATTAATTGTAATTTAGAAAATGTTCTCTCATTCTCAATGCAATCAGTGAATTTGCAAAGAGTTCTTCAAGGTTGTTGTTATAAATCCATTTCAAAACCATTTCTGGCGTACTATTTTCTTCAATTTTTCTAGATAATAATTTCAGCTCTATTTGCAGTTCTTCTGCTTCAATGTCCTTGTTTTCTTTGTCACTTAATGCTTTTTCTAATGAACTACATTTTTCTTCCTTTCTTTTAAGCTTACACGGTGATCCGAATGCATTTTTGAAAATTATGGAGACAACTACAGTGTTTCAATAAAAACTTTAGTTTAATATAACTAAAATCTACATTCGACGTTTAGACCTTTATGTCAAGGTCATCTTCTGGAGCATACAACTATACACAGAAAACAAGCTACACTACGATCAAACTGGTTTGTTAAAGATACTGACCAACTGCTACAACAATTGTTGGCCTGACCTCTGGTGAAAAAAAAAAAAAAAAAAAAAAATTATACATTATACATTCAAACACGGTAGAGTCCTATTGTTAGTGTTATCTCTTGGTTGTAGAAATACATTGGGTGCAACAACAAGTATTTATCTATATACATATATTAACATCATGATTATACTTGTACATTCCAGCCAGTTGGTATGGAATGGTTTCTAATACTAGCTGAAGATTGGTTAGAGTCCTAACTTATGCTGGATCTTATATATTAGGTAGGCTGAATGTGTGCCATCCAGATCCTTGAAATTTTCATGCCATCTTTGTTGTTGATATTTGGGTAGTTTTATCAGGATTTCGCAGGCTTCCTTAAATTTCCTTTCGTACCAGGTTTTTGTGTGGTGTAAACAGCGGGTGCTTTTCCAGTTGATTTGGTGTAAGGTGTTGAGCGTGCGGTCTGAGAGGCCTGCTTCACCATAATGGTTATATTTAATGTGTTCTTTCTTGCAAATTAAATTGGGGATTACATGTATTTTGTAATTAAAATTAAAAGCCAAAAGGAGCTGTGTTTTACATTATGAGAGAATATCAAGAATAGTGAGGGATCTTGCTCCACCTTTGCTTCGAATTGCCTTCACCGATAGTTTTTCGGCATTAAATTGGGGATTGTCCGTCCTGTTTCAATGTACAAAGTTACAGGTGCAGCGTATGCAATAGACTTTAGGATGTGCTAATGGAAGGAGAGGATCCTTATAGGAGTTGAATATGGTTTTAAGTTTAGTGGGTGGTTTAAAGGTGGCATTGAGGTTATAATGTTGTAGGATTCTGTTGATTTTTTCTGATAACCCTTTAATGTATGGGATGGCTATGGTTTTACTGTAATTTAGATTCGTTTATGGAGTATTTTATTAATAGTATTTTTGATAACAAAAGCCATTATTTATGAATGTGTTGCTGATAATTTTTAGTTCTTGTTGGTTAGAGCAAATTGTTGTAGCTCTGTTTGTAAGGGTGTTAATGACTCCATATTTTTGTGATGGGTAGTGGTATGAATTGTGTCAGTTTTCAGTAGACCGTGAAGGATAGGCTGCCTGAAGGAAGACGTCTGACTAGGGTGTCTAGGAACGCAAGCGAATTTCTTAGCGTGGCGGAATCAGGAGCCCTTTGCTCAAAGGTTTCAATGTAGAAATTAGCAATTGGGGGGAGGATAGTGGTGAGCCCATGGCTGTACCTTTTTTTTGTAGGTGAAATTTGTTTTGCCACACGAAGTAACCGGACTGTAGTACGTGGGCAAAGAGGGCCGCAATGCGGGCGGAAATTTGTTTTGCAGTAGGAGAATTGTGTCATTGATGGAGACATTAGTGAAAAGGGTAGAAACATCGAAACTAAGTCGTCTTTGTTGAGTGTTATGTTTTTAATTTTGTTTATAAAGTGTTGTGTGTTTTTTTATGTAGGAGAGGAATGACCTACCAACTCCTTAAGTGTTGCCGCTAATTTCTTGGCTAAGTGGTAATTGGGACTGTCTATTCCTTCAACGATTGGTCAAAAAGGCACATTTTGTTTGTGTATTTTTGGGACCCAATATATTCTTGGGGGGGGGGGGGGGGGGGGGGTGAGTTTTTTAACTGTGTCTGGTGGCCAAGAAGTGACAGACTTGAGTAGTTTCTCTGTTTTATCCTTTTTGTTGGGTTATAATTTACCAGCTCATATGTGTTGTTATCGGCTACTAATTGATTCATCTGAAGTAAGTATATTGACCTGTCAAGGACGGCAGTGGCATTGCCTTTATCCGATTTTGTTATTATTATGTTTTGTTTGGCTTTTAATGACTTAATTACTGCTAGTTCTGTTTTTGTGAGATTGTTCTGTATGGTTTTCTTAGTATTCAGGACATTACTAGTTTCTAATCATATTTTATCGGCTATATTGTTGTAGGGACCTGATGCCTCTTTCTATGTGGTAGATAAAATCCAATTTGTTTACCTTTTTTAGGTGCTATTGCATAGTTAAGTCCTTTATTCAGTAGCATAGGTTCGGCGTTGTTCAGTTTGTGGCTTGATAGGTTGATCACGTGGTTCTTGCTTGCCGGTGGTTGGTCGCTCCTTGTCTCCCTTGTTTGTTGTTCATTGTTGGTGTTTATCGGGTAGGAGGTCTTCTGATTGGATGGATACCTGTGATTGGCCGCCATATTTTGCCGTTGTTTCAAACTATGGAATTTGGTCTCGAATTTTTCTTTATTCTTTTCCAGGGTATATTTGGCCGAATTGTCAGTAATTCTTTCAAGTACTTGTAGAATGTCTAGATTAATATAGCTCGATAGTTCAGATTGCAATTTTGAAACCAGATTTTGTATTGTTGCTAGGTTTTGACAGGCTGTTTGGATCTGTTCTCTGAGCATTGCTTTTTCTGTGCGGTCATAAATACAGAGTGCTTCAGTGGACGTAAATTTCTATTTTAGCCTGATGGCAGTCTATCCTTCACGGTCTAACGAAAACCGACACACACACTGGCCAATACATACATGCTAATTCATACCACCACCCATCACAAAAATATGGAGTCATTAACACCCTTAAAAACAGAGCTATAACAATTTGCTCTAACCAACAAGCCCTGAAACAAGAACTAAAAATCATCAGCAACACATTCATAAATAATGGCTATAACAAAAATACTATTAATAAAATACTCCATAAAACGAATCTAAATTACAGTAAAATCATAGCTATCCCATACATAAAAGGGTTATGAGAAAAAATCAACACAATCCTACAACATAACCTCAATGCCACCTTTAAACCACCCACTAAACTTAAAACCATATTCAACTCCTCTAAGGATCCTCTCCTCCCATTAGCACATCCTGGAGTCTATTGCATCTGCTGCATCTGTAACTTACCGTACATTGGTGAAACAGGACAGACAATTCCCATATGCAAGAAAGAACACATTAAATATAACCATTATGGTGAAGCAGGCCTCTCAGACCGCACGCTCAACACGTTACACCAAATCAACTAGAAAAACACCCGCTGTTTACACCACACAAAAACCTGGTATGAAAGGAAATTTAAGGAAGCCTGCGAAATCCTGATAAAACTACCCAAATATCAACAACAAAGATGGCATGAAAATTCCAAGGATCTGGATGGCACACATTCAGCCTACCTAATATATAAGATCCAGCATAAGTTAGGACTCTAACCAATCTTCAGCTAGTATTAGAAACCATTCCATACCAACTGGCTGGAGTGTACAAGTATAATCATGATGTTAATATATGTATATAGATAAATACTTGTTGTTGCGCCCAATGTATTTCTACAACCAACAGATAACACTAACAATAGGACTCTAGCATTGATGTATAATTTTTGTTTTTTCCACCAGAGGTCAGGCCAACAATTGTTGCAGCGGTTGGTCAGTATCTTTAACAAACCAGTTTGATTGTAGTGTAGCTTGTTTTCTGTGTATAGGCCAGATATGCGAAGTCTTTGCGGGCAGTATCTTGGTCACAAACTGGTACCCGTGAGCCACGAGTTTGTGACCCCTTCTTTAGAGGTATGCCTGAGCATTCTTTAAAGATAAAAGATGTGCATATCCTATCATCTTATTGTCATATTCCATTAAAGTGTATTGTTACCTGTTATGTATGTTATCAGTGATAACAGATACATAACAGGCATTTGTTAAATGACCAGAATGACCAATAGACATGATAAGCAAAGGGAAAATACAAAACTTACCATGAAACATGAATCAATTTCATAAAAAATTGATTCAATTCAAACTCCTGTTCTGATTTTTTTTTTTTTTTCAACACCAACTAAAAATTCTCAGTCACTGATAAACAGGTACTCAACATTTCTCTTCATGTCCTATTTTGTGTAATTATTGACAGGACAAATACTTGCAAATTAAGGAGCTTTTGGTCATTTCAGTTTGTTGGCATCTGGTAAAGTTAATGTTAATATTAAATAAATAAAAATACTAAATAAACTATTATAATCATTCAAAGAATTTTTTTTCCAGACATTTTATCAAGATAGGGCTCAGTTTCATAAAAGATGAACATGCTGCATGATCAGCCAGTTCAAATTGTTATCAACAAATATCCTCATAACATTTACCTTCTTACAAACTAACATTAAAGTGGTTTTTCTTCATCATAATGCTAATCATAGATATAGACCATACTGGGCTGTTCGGTCTCATTATCCATGTAATATCCTCTAACATTTAGGATATCGAATGTTGGCCATTCTGTTTACATGTTCTACCCAATTTTGTAATTGTTATTTTTTTTCCACCTATTGATAGCACAACTGGAAGAAGAACGGTACGTTGAGCCCTTCAATTGTAAAGGCCAAAGCTCGAGTCTCGTCATGATGGGAGGAATCTTTATATGGACTTTTTCAATCAAAGGTGTGTTAGTCGATCTCATACGGAGGTAGAAGGGTTTTTTCTCCCAGAAACTCGGGTTTTTCATCCTGCATACAGACAACTCAGCCCTTCAGAACACATGCAATTTACAGGCAAAAAAATACTAGCTGTGGTGTGGTGGGCAGTAGAGGTTCAGTGTAGTGGTGGAGACGGAGAGTTGTACAATAGGTGTCCTCCCGCGATGAGTCTCCGGACTCCTTGGAGGTGTCACGAATAATAATAATAATTTTAGTTTTAGTCCTTTTAAAATGTCTTCATTCCTTTTTTTTGTCTAATAATGTGTATTTTGCAGTTCTTCTCATGAATCTCATTTCACTTGTATAAATTAAGTGGATATTAAATCCAACATCATTTCAAAGCCGAATACAGAAACTATAAAAGTTTCATGCGAAATTTGACCAGAGAGCTTGTGGGAAAACACCACCGCCATACTACAAGTTGCCCTAGCCAAACCTAATACGAAAAGCACGAATGCTAAAAATGCCCATGTATTGCCTTCTATTGGTCCATTTTGATAGGCTTCACTAGTCTGACAGCTGTTTCAAACTCACTGGTTTTTGTCAGAGACTAGGCAGAAACCAAAGAGAGCAAAAACTCTCGGTACTAGGGAACTTGAAGCGTCAGAGAGATGTATTTTCCGTAAGCAAACTCTCGGTCAGTGCGTAAAGTATTTACTAAAATAAAGAGCCAACGGCTTCATTTCGGCAATGCTAAATTATATAAATTAAGTGGATATTAAATTCAACATAATTTCAAAGCCGAATACAGAAACTATAAAAGTTTCATGTGAAATTTGACCAGAGCTTGCAGGAATACACCACTGCTGTAACAAAAGCTGTCTGCTGCGTTATTGTAATATCTTCTTTTATTCTTTATTACTAATTAGAAGTGCGCGCTTTCTCTCTTGTAACCTTTCTCACTTACTCTACTGCATATTATGTTTATCCACCTTCCGTATTTACTAGTCGTATGCCTATGAACACTGGAAAATTTATTTGTAAGACTGCGCCATACAATATATCAATATTCGGCATAGTACTCAATAAAACGTTTCTGGTAGATCTCTCTCTCTCTCTCACTAGCATAAATTCCTTCAACAAAGTTTACATACACAATCATGGTTCTTAATTACACTACACTTTAATTACGTAATTACACTGTGCTTTTAATGCCTTAGTTGTTTCCTGCTCACAAGTCCAATTATTTTTAGAAAGAGTGCATTGTAAAATAAAAGATCAGGCAGCACTCTTAACAAATAATTAAAACACATTTATTTACATTAATATGAAATATACATGAATCAAACGACAGGGAGATCGCCTTCTCTACCCATCTATAAAATCTTTAGCATAAAATCAGAACCCTTTTACTTCAACACTAAATAATCTCTTTAACTCCAAAACTTATTTACTCTCTGCTTACAAATTCAGCTTATTTAACTTCTAGTTTACTCGCAAAGAGGTTAGCTAACTCTCTGCTGTTATTTTTACAAATTTGATATCAACTTCTAACATGCCAATTGACTCACCTTTAGTTCAAGACATTCAGTCAAGAGTCTTGAACTAAAGTTTTTATGGCATTTCTTTTCATCTGGAGTTTTAAGCTTCCTTCAGGAGTGTCCTTCTTCAGTGGTATCACGTCGGGCTTTTGAACTGCAATCTGCGGTACTCGAATAGCACATGCAAGAGGTTTCAGCATACGGGCAAATTCTCCTCTGGATCCTACTTTGGGAACTTCTGCTTCTAACTGCCAACTCCTCTGTTTCTAACTGCCGCCACTTCTGCTACTAATTGCCTATGACAGTAACTCTAACTGCCGATCACCAATGACTAACTGCTGCTGACTGGCTCTGGCTCTCTTTGGTAAGAGCGCTTCGCCTTGGTCTCTCGGCAACTGGACCTGGACTCTCTTGCTTAGTAACTGGGGCCTTGCCTCTCCTCCTTTCTCTGCCGATGACTAGAAGCCCCTTATGCTCATCTCAGTCCCCTTTTATTTTGCGATCTCGGGTCCTTGCACTAAGGGTAGTAAACTCTGAGGAATTCGGCATGACTCTTTCATCTTCTTTTATCGACCCGCTCCTTGTTCTCCTCCAAGCACTCCCTTTTTTTTTTTTTTTTTATCTTGCTGGTCAGCAGAAACTTGTCTGAACCTAGTGGCACTCTTAGATACTAACTTTGAAGGTGTTATGCACAGAGCTCACAAACAACTTTCTCATGCACATAACTGTAAACAAGTTTCTTATGCTCTTATATAGAACTATTTACACAGTTCCGATGACAAAGCATTGCCTTTGTTTTTGACATTAAAACAGTAAATACAGTCACTTCCCATAGGGTTAACTACATTAATATTTAGCAAAATATACATAGAAACAAACAAGATTATTTACAGTTCTCATGAGACTTGACATATGTAAAAATTGATGTAAAGAGCTTTGGTAATTTTAAGCTACATCGAATTTTACACCACCATACTACGAGTTTCCCTAGCAGTACCTAATAGGAAAAGCACGAATGCTAAACGCACCTGTATATTGCAATTTATTCTCCCAGAAACTCAGGTTTTTCATCCAATGCACACACAAATCGATCGGCCTTCAGAATACGTGCAATTTACAGACAAAAAGTATTTCTGTAAATTGTGATGAGTGGTAAATAGCATTGATGGTAGTTGTGTGTGGTAGGAGAATTAAGTAGTAGTAGTAGAGGAGATAGATGTGTGTACCAGAGTGGAGTAGAGTGCCCTCCTGTGATGAGTCCTTAGCCTCCTTGGAGATGTCACGTAATAATAATAAAATATAACATTTAAACATTACTTTTCTAGTTAAATCTCATTAAATAACATTTTGACAATTTTAAATGGATTTTCGTGTCAGTTTCAAAAATGCTTTGCATATACACTGCAATCATAGAAAGCGTTTCACAGCATTAAAATATATCTGACTATCTTTGCCCCAACAATTTAAGAGCTCTCGTCATATGCTAGGTAGTATATTCGGTAACAAATACAACTTCACATGCAGATTTCAATGTTTAACATTTGGCACAATAAGCCTATAAAAAGGTATCGCAAAATATGAGCTATCTTCTGACTTCTCCATCACCATCTTTGTGTGGAAATACTTTATAAAGGATACAACTATATTCAAACTGAAATTAATGCTACTCTCATAACGCTCTGTTCTTTCACTATTCTTCCTTCTAGATAGCAATGACAACATCCACTTTTGTTGCAGAATGGCATTCCTCTCCTATTTGACAATTTTGGCACTACACAAATCACCTTAACTTCCAGAACATCCATTTCAACAATCCTAAAAACCTGATTTTTCAACAATTCTCCTAGAAATGCAGATAATCTGGTAAATTTTAAAGATAATAAAACTCAATCCTTCTGAGTACATACAAAGTGACCTTTGTATGTACTCAGAAGTTCAAGTTCTGATAGCATCTGATAATGTATAATTAATTTCTTCCTAGTCTATAAAATTTTGACACCCCTTATTGGATTATATTGTTTATTTTAATAAACCTGTTATGTTTATAAACATGTGGCCTCAACACCAAAATTAACTAACGAACTGCTAAACCACAGAAATACATTCAAAACGCTAAGGATTTATTGTTTTTAACGATACTTCCTTAGCATTTAAACACTAGAGAATTATTCATGCTTGACCACCAAACTTCCAGAATTTTCTCTTTCTCTCTCTTCACTTCTGTCTTTTCATTCATTCTGCAGTTGTATTTTGACACATCGTTCCATCTTATCTATTTGCTAACAAGTCTTTAAATCCAATGTTAAAAAGTTTCTTCTTTCTTTAGGTTCAGTAACCTGCTATGGCCTGGATTATGATTAAAAAGTGATATTTTGGCATGGTTGTGAAAAGAAAACTTGTTCATTTATAGATTCAGGTTTTCTTATACAGTATGAGCACTTAGATCAGAGTTTGTAATGGTTTTCAACCAAAATAAAATGTTCCTCTTGGAACAATTCAAAAGGAACTGTTTTTTTTTTTTTTTTTTTCTATTCATAGGAATTAATAATACCAGATAGAAATTTTTTTTTATTGTGAATTTGTCTATTCAAATTGGAACAAATCATTTCTTCCACTGAAGATATATTTCCAGGTCAGATCAAAAAATTTCACTCAAAAAATAATGCCCCATCCAAAACACACACTGGATGGGACATTTTCTAAGTGAAATTTTTGATCTGACCTATATATTTCCTGGAAATATATATTTCCGATGTGTGTGTGTGTGTGTGTGTGTGTGTGTGTGTGTGTGTGTGTGTGTGTGTATTTCTCAGTAAATAAAGCATCTACTGAGAGTGAAATTTTTTGCTCTGAACTAGAATGATTTACCAGAGGGGGGGGGGGGATTCCACTCCTCTGGATTAAATACACAAAGATATCTTAGAAAGATATCCTGTTCTATCCTAGAACCAAACATAAATTGTTTCATTAGGATAGAAATATACTTACAAAAAAAATATATCATTGTACTCCAGAATAACTGTCTGAGGATAAAAAGGATTTATTCTTCAGATATTCCCGACTTAGATACATACTTATGTTTTAAAATTCTGTCTAGCTGAATTAAGGTAACTTCCATTAGTTAATGTGAACATAAATCATCATGTACAATTAAAAAAAAAAAAAAAGCAGTGCAAAATAAAATTTTATTGTAAATGCTTATTAAAACGTGCTCTAAAATCAAACACTAGTTTTCTCTCCACCATTGCAATTATATTTTAAATGTGGCTATGGAATTCATATAATGATCAAAATTGAACATTTCTTTGTAATTAAATAATCCAGCTACAATTACCTCAATGTGTGATTTCCTGATCAACCATGGTCTATGCGCTAATATTTTATTTACTTCATTCAAATCCCTTAGCTTTTGTGGAATATAATCTAATCCTTGGAGCCATTTTTCATTTCCACCTTGTATTAGAAACTCTTGTTTATGCATGTTCAGAAGGAAGGTACACTGGTGTCTAGCAACAGCCTAAAAGTAATAAATAAAAAGTTCTGCAATCATTAGAAACAAAGCAATATTATAAAGCACTAATTCATGTTCAGAAGCTAGAATAAAAAAAAAAATGAACACATTATTATTATTAGACATCTCCAGGCAATGTTCCCTCTAAGCTGTGCGCACGCACACGTTTTACAACTAGTGAACAAAGCAAAAAATATGCACACACTAGATTTTCAAGATGAAATTAAAATTCATTAATTAAAGAAGTTCCACCTAAACATTAACCTATAAATTCTTTAAAAAATATGGTAACTCGGCAACACTCAAGCCTATAACCTCGCATTTTCTATTACATTCTCGAAGTTGCACAAAACTTATAAATTATTAACAGTAACCCTATTTGATGCCAAAGTGAAAGGGGTGTGGCAAAAATGTATAATTTTTAAGTAGCATATAGAATGGCATGCGGTTTGTTTACATCTCAGGCCCGACTCATGGAAAATTCCCAAACGTGATTGGCTGATCAAATTAGTTCAAGATCATGACGAATTAAAACAATGGTTTCATAATTTTAATAAAAATAATTAAATACTTTTAAAAACTTAAATTAGAGTACAATTAAAAATATTGTAGCATTTCAAAATTCTCCAATTTTTAAAAGGAATTTTAAAATAGTAGACTAAATAATAACATTCATGTACATGCATGGAGATACAACCAAGTTAATTAAATCTAGCCTCTAGGCATAACTTTTAGCTCTTGTGTTGCCCTCAGCAATGTTTAGTGTTGGTTCAGCTTTTGCCTTGCCAAGTTATTCAGCGAATAGTGTACATTTGTAAATTTATAAAAACAATAAAAAACATTCTTCAAATAACAAAATTGCAAAAAACTCATGTCAAATTCAAAGGAAGCAAAAGGTGTGAAGCGAAAAAGAATTGCTAACTGCTTTAAAAGTGAATGGCTGGATGAAACAGTGAAAACTGCTACGCCAAAAGCTCATGAGTTGATAAACATTCAGCTGCGTGAAATATTTATGTATGATGCTACAAAATGGTGTTGTTTGTATTTATTGTCGTGATGCAAAGGTTACAGGGGATTTTGCTAATGGGAAGAAGTTTGATGTCACTTGGAAGTTTGACTTTTTGAAATGCCATTTGATAAGTAAAATACATCTGGATGGTGTACACAAACTTAGGCAATAAAATTGTTCATTGCCAGCTACAGGTGTACTGCGTATGCTACGTGAAAGTTCAGATGGCCGAGAGAGAGAAAACGATCATACCCAGAGCAGATTAAAGTTCTTATTGACAGTGTCTTATGAGTTAAAATGAATAACTCTTTACTTTCAGTTCAACATATTAATGAACATACAAAAATTATGTGTTTGAATTTCTGGAAACAATCAATTTAATTGTTGAAAATGGCATGTTTGAGCAAATTGCATCTGCAAATTTCCACACCTTAACCATTGATGAAAGCACTGATATAACCGTTAACAAATGTCTCATTCTCTATTTTAAGTTTAGACCTAAAGATTGTAATGAATATAAAACATATTTTGGCAGAATAATTCAGTTGCAGGCATGTGATGCCTCCTCCATATTGTGTTAGCTATTAAACAGTTTTATCAAGAAAAGAAACTTGATCTCCAAAAAATGGCGATGTTTACCTCTGATGGAGCCGCAGCGATGCTGGGCAAAGTTAATGGTGTCACTGCAAAACTTAAATTAGAAGTTCCACATCTTGTCCAGCAACATTGTGTAGCTCACCGTGAGGATCTGTGATACGTGGAAGGAAATTAAACTAATCAGAGATATTGATACATTAATGAGAACAGTGTACACACTCTTTTCTCATTCCACAGTGAAAAGACATGAATTTAAAGAAATTGTTGAGGCGTCTGAAAATGAAGCTATTACCTACAGACCACTCAATGAAGTGCGGTGGCTATCCAGACATTTTGCATTACAGGCAATAATAAGAAACTATGAGGGACTGATCACATATTTTGAAAAAAGACAAATCAAACGATCCCGTGGTTAATTATTGTCACAATAAATTAACTAACGTGACATTCAAAGTAGCTGTTAATGTTTTAAGTGATGTTTTTGAAGAAATGGCTTCCCTGTGCAAAATCTTACAAAGGAGTAACCTTACACCACTAGACAGTCATCATTTTGCCAGAGGGAAGATTAACAAAATCAGGAATCAGTATTTAGAAGGTGACACTTGCTGGAGTGACAGAGTAAATGCTTTACTTAAACAAGATGAGACTGAACCAGTAGATACTAGGTCCCTGTTAAATTTTATAAATTGTTTATGTGCACATTTAGAGGGCAGATTCCCTGAGAATGAGATACAAGAATGGTCAGTATTTGATATCTCCTCTATTCTCTATTTCACATTGTGATTTCTCATTTGGTAGTGAACATGTTAATGCCCTTTGTCTTAAATATCATGATTTTCTGGATGATACTACAGAAATAATTAGTCAGTTTAATGATTTCAAATTTTCTGTACAAGAAAAAATTTTGGAGGAACCTTCCTTGCATCTAGTGCAGACTGTGAGCGAGGTTTTAGTCTAATGAATCAAATAAAAAACCAACTTAGAAACTGTTTAGGAGAATGTCATTTAGATATGCTAACGAGAGTGAAAAGTTACCAATTATATGGAAATTCAATTAATTTAGTGTGTATAAAGAGTGGGTGAATGCCAAAGACAGAAGAGAGAAAAAATAAAGAGATAGAAGCTAGAACTAAACAAGATGAGAATTAGTAACGGACTTATTATGAATGTTTAACAAGGTGAGAATTAGTAATGGGAATATTTGATTATGTATGTTTAGAGTTATTTGCAAAGTTAGAAAATTTAATTAAAGGCAATGTCACTAGTGTTATCTTTTTTTTTTACTTTAATTCTTACTTCTAATCAGATCAATATTAAATGCATAAAAAATATTTATGTTAGCTCTGTGATTGATGTCACACAACTTACTTGGTGATGGTAATAATACACACACTTAGAATCCTATCTAGTACAGTCGGTATCGTGTTGGCCGATACCGACTGTACTAGATAGGACAGTCGAAGCCCCAGATCGAGTCCTGCCCAAGGCTTGTGAATCATGATTTCTGACTGTTTACTGGGGAGGCTACTGCCATGTGTGGGAACACGGTGGGGAGTTGGGGGTGACCTGGCTGACGTCCCATTGACACCAGAAGGTAAAGAGTGAACTAAAATCTTAACTTTTTTTTGCTTAAATGATCAGTATGGTGACTCGTATAGGTGCGCACATACTTTTCAAAAGAAGGCAAATTTTGCACACACGCAAATTTCTGCGCACACGCACAGCAAAAAATTAAAGGGAACATTGCCTCCAGGGGTGTCCAAAAACTCAAAGGAGGGCACCTGGTCTACAACTGTCTCCACCACTCAATCCACTAACTGACTGCAACTACACCAACACCATCTACAGTCGACCACCACAACTAGTATTTCCAAAGACAATCACAAACATCCATGCCCACGGCAGGATTCGAACCCGCAGCCTTTTGGCCGGAGAGCAGATACACTAACCACTCAGCCAGGCTGGCTGGCTGGCCGAGTGGTTACCGTATATTATACTGACTAAAAATAGTTTTCCTTTAACTAGTATATCTTAAACATGTTTTATCATCTACCCTGCAAAATATTTTATTCATTTTTCAAGTGCTAATAAATGAAAAATGAGTATTTTAACACCCATTTCTTGTAACATTATTATTGCATGTATAATGAAGTGAGGACAAAGGTTAAAAATACAGTAAAGTCTGTTGAGAGCTCTTGGGAATCACAGGAATAGTCTGGTACAGTGAATTTTCATGAATAGCACTGTGCAAACAAATTATGATCAGGACTTTTTGTTAGTTTATTGTGACTGTTTGCTACAGTGAAAGTAAAAGGTAATTAAGTCAAGTGTGACCTGATATGTGGCATGTTAATAAACTGAAACTAAAATTTAGGTTAATAAGAAGAAATAAAGCATACAAAGAATTTTCTGCAAGATCAACTAAGATTAAAAGAAGGAAAATATGATATGAAAAGAGAAGCAGATAAAATCTGTAGAAAGAAGAAAATACTATCACTTAGCAAAACAACATGCAGAATAATACAAGAAATGAACAAACGTAATCATAGACAAGCAATATAACATAAGTAAATTAAAGGAGGATATAAACCAGGTGTATATGTGGAGAGAACAGAGTATGGTGTATAAATTTACTTTCTTTCACACACTCCAAGCAATTAAAACTCAAATTCAAAATAAAAAGAACACACCGAAAATAAACTCCAAATCTAGCTTGCACACAGGTTCATATCCCAGGATCTTATATGTAACTTAATCTCTTAATGGGCTGTTAACGATATTTAAGAGGTTGAGTCTTCAAACACTGAATAACCAAAATAAAAAGCTTTAATTTACAAAAAACATATATATACACATAAAATCAACTACTTAACTGTGCACCAGTGTATTCTTCATATTACATCAAGGAAAACTCTTTAATGAGCTCAACTTCCTTTCAATCACATAAACAAGCCGTTATTATCCTATATGGATAAAAATTTCTCGAACCCACAGAGGAGAAAAACTAAGAGAAAACAAAAAGTGTCTATATGAGAATAAAACAAGACAAGCAAATTCTTGCATCTTAAATCACAAGAACACCAAATAAAACATCTTGCCTTCTTCCAAGCACTTCTATAACTTCACTTTCTATATGAAAGTAACAAATGCCACTGAATAAACCAATAAAAATCCTATCGACCATATCACTTTGGAATGAGTTAACTTTCTATATGAAAGTATCAACACTCTTCTCGAATACTTCAACATTCATCCGCCTTCTATATGAAAGCATTTGAAGAAATGACAAAGATGGCAACAGTTAGAAATCACTTATCAGTCTGAGAATTCTAAATAAACTTTACTGGACCCATTTCAATATGAATTGTCAAGCAATAAAGTTCGTTTTCAGCCTTAACTGAACAAAAATAATATAAATAAATGACTACAAAAAGTTCACTTATCTCTTTTTTAACAAGAATATCCTTTGTCTTCTATTTTTAACTTTTCTTCTAATTTCTGTCCAGTCTTCATATAATGAAGACACAAAAACTTCAGTTTTTCTACTGCTGTGTTCCTTTCCTATTCTTCAGAAAGCTGAATGCTTTGTTTGATAACATTCCTTTTACTTCTGTGCATGCCTGGAAATGAACTGAGAAACTCCTGTTCAAGTCCATCATGCAATGCCATTACTGCTTTCTAGCACAGGCATGAAACTAAAAGTTTTTTCTTCACAGTGCAGGAAAGTTTAATTATAATTTTATTATGAAACAGCCAGAAATCATAACAGTTCTTCATATCACAATGTTTGCACACTGAGGTAAGCTCATTTAATCACTTCCAACAATATAGAAACAACTTGGGTGCGAAATTTAAGGATGTAAGTGAGAGTATTAGAGCGAAAAAAACGAGGGTGAAAGAATTGATAGTTGTACGAATGAATTGAAAGGAAATAAATTTTTTATGAGAGAGGGCTTGAAAGTATTGTTAAAGGTAGCGAAAGAAAAGAGGGACAGAATTAGGATGGCGAGTCTGTTGCTGCGGTACGACAGAGAGCAGTTTAGGAGGAGGGCCATAATTGTAAATGACTATGTGCAGGTTATGCAGACAGTGTAGTGTGGAATTTGTGGATGTGTGGAATGAGTTTGATGGGCAAAAGGATTTATACAAGATGGATGGCCTGGCATTTGAATGGATTTGGTGTGCGGAGACTGGAAAAGTATTGCTGAATGAAGTGAAAATGGATGTGCAGAACCAGAGAAACTAGAACGACCGAGGAGGGGGGGAGAAGTGGATATGCGGACATCAGTGAGACAGTTGAGTGTAAAAATGTATATAATGTACCCGAGCCAGTACTAAAGACAAGTAATCAGAATGGGATAGTTATAATAGTGCATCAAGATAAGGGTGGGACAAAAGGACCTCTGCATTTCATGTATACTAATACCAGGAGTATTAGAAACAAGAAGGAAGACTTTTTGGCCTTGATTGGCTCTTCCTGGCCACAGGTTATTGGCACTAGTGAAACATGGTTGACAGAAGAGGATATAGTTTAGTGGGATAGAATGTGTAGGTTATAGTGTGTTTAGGAGGGACAGAGAGAATAAAATGGGGGGGGGGAGTGTTATTGATGATAGCTGATGAACTGCAGCCAAGGAGAATTGAAGTTGTATTGCAGGATAGTGAAAAGAGCTAATTTCAGGCTATTTGGTGTGAGATTGTGACTAGCAGAACAAAATATACAGTTGGGTGCTGCTATAGACTAGGTGATGGAATAGATGGTGGAGATAGTGTGCATAAACAAATTGATGAAATGAGTGGAAGGAAGGTAATTATTATGGGGGATTTCAACTATGGTAACATTGATTGGAAGGAGGAGAGGACACATGTGAGGAAGGAACTGGATTTTATTCAATTATTAAGGGATGGATAACTATCTGAGACAGCATGTAATAGAAAATACTAGGTGTTTGAGAGTGCTTGACCTGGTAATAGCATCTGAGAATTTGACTGTAATGAATATGATCATGTATCTATTGGTGAGAGTGATCATAAGGTCTTGACTTGGGAGGTGGCTAAAGGTGTGGAATTTTCGAATAAGACAGGGTATATGTGGAATTACTGTGCTGGCATGTATAAAAGCTTAGGAGATTGCTTGGTATAGTGCCATGGCATGTAAAACTGCAAGGGCTGGATGTCGACAGAGCATGGGAAGTGGTCAAGGAATATTCACAGGAGGTTATGGCTGACTGTATACCTAGGGTCCGAATAGTAAAACAAGTAGGGGTTAAATGGATGAATAACATCATTAAGCTTGAGCTGCAAAAAAAGAAACAACTGTGAAGGGAATTTAAAGAGAAAAGAGACCTGCAGGCACACGAACGGTATAAAGCGCAGGCCAGAAGGGTAACAAGTGTGGTAAGAAAAGCAAAAGTGGATTATGAAAGGAAACTAGCTATGCAAGCTAAAGAGAATCCCAAACAGTTCTTTAAATATGCTGCAAGCAAAAAAAAAACTGTACACGGCAGAATGATTTTAAGGAATGCCGATGGTAAGGAGGTCACTGAATCAGTCGATATAGTGGAATTACTGAGTGAGCACTTTGCAAGAGTATATCATCCAAGTGGTGACACTGAAAGAATGAAGGAACCATTAGTTTATACAGGAATTGTGATGAATGAAGTGGAGGTGAATAGTCTATTATAGAACCTTAATGTGAATACATATGTGAGATTGGATGGTATACCGGCATGGGTCTTACCTGAAGCGGCTAAAGAATTATTAAACTCAGATTAAACAACATGCCTTTGACCATGTTGTTTAATCTGAGTCTCAGGTCTGGTTTAGTGCTGAAGGTGTGGAAAGAGGGGAAAATAGTTCCACTGCATAAAGGAGGATCCAAGACTATTGTTGCAAATTACCGACCGATCAGCATATCAGGAGTCGTTGTCAAGGTCTTGGAGAAAGTAGTCAAGGGAAAAATGCAAGAATGAATTGATGAAAATGAGATACTGAATGGGGGGATAGCATAGTTTTGTGAAGGGTAGATCATGCCTCAGTAACTTGCTCAAGTTTTATAACAGTGACGGCTGAACTGGATAAGGGTAATGGGTTTACAGTGATACTGCTGGACCTGGCTAAGGCCTTTTGACATGATACCAAATGGAATTCTAATCCGTAAACTGCAACATATGGGAATGGATATAGGGTTGGTGAAATGGATAGGTGGGTGGTTGATGGAGAGATATCAGAGAGTAGTTTATTCACGAGTAGAATCCAAAAGACGGCCTGTGACTAGTGGTGTTCCACAGGGTTCTGTTCTTGGACCACTGCTATTTAATTTGTTCATTAACGATATAGGGAAGGATCTAAGAGGAATGGTTCATGTGTTCGCTGATGATGCAAAGTTAGGTAGGGCAATAGCGAATGCAAAGATGTCAAAATCTTGCAGGAAGACTTGGATAGATTTCTGGGCTAAGGAGAGTGGATGTCAATTTAATGTGACAAAAATGTAAGGTTATGCATTTTGGGGTGAAAAGATTAGCAGCAGTATACCACATTGGTGGAACTGTATTCCAGGAGATTGATGAGGTGGGAGTGTTGGTGGATAGGGAGATGAAGTTTAGGGGACACATTGCAAAAGTGGCTAAATCAGTTCATCAAATCACTTGGTTGCTGAAAAATACTTTGATGAGCAGAGACAAGCAAGTTATTGGTCCTCTGTACCGAGCATTGATAAGACTTCATCTCGACTACTGTGCCCAGATTTGGTCACCTAGGTTTCTTCTTGATGGGGAGGAGGTGGAGAGGATCTACAGATGAGTGACCAAGATGATAGCAGGTCTATGGAATGAACCTTATGAGAACAGGTTGAAGATTTGTGGGTTGCAGAAATTGGTTGATAGGTGGAAAAGGGGCAATATGATTGAGACATTCAAATTGCTGAAGGGTTTCTATAGGATTAATTCAGAGGATATTTTTGAGATCAGGACTGGTGGTGGGAGAACTAGGGGACATCTATGGAAGCTGGGCAAAAGTGTGGTTAGCAAGGGTGTTAGAGCTGGGTTCTTTACTTTTAGAGTGGTCAATGAGTGGAATAAGCTGCCAGAGTCTGTTGTGGGTGCTATGACAGTGAATGAGTTGAAGGCAAGGTATGATAGATACTGTGATAATGTCGAATATTTGTGGACATGATGTTTAGGGCTCTCTCGATGAGTCTGAGGACTCCCTGGAGTCATCCATAATAATAGTAATAATAATGACTCTTGCTTCCCTTACTATTGACATGTCAAAAAATGTTTATTTACCTATACACTAACAGCACAAAACTTTTGACAGCTCATACAAAATCACAATTAAGCTGTAATATCTAAGTAAATTTATTTCATATCTAAGCAACACTTCAATAGCCATAAATAAACCACAACATATAAAAACATTTTGCTGATGACATACAAAAATGAAACATACACTAAAATATAAGAATGAATTCAGGTAGTTAAACTTGTGGGATATCTGAATTTTAATAAGAGATATCCTACACTTGGCTAGATATATACAGATGGACAAGGAAACATGTTAAAGATGAAAATTAAAAAAAATGGAAGGAATATTTCAATGAATTACTGAATATGAACATTATTATTATTACGTGACACTTCCAGGGAGTCCAAAGACTCATCGAGAGAGGGCACCTACTATACAACTCTTGTCTCCACCACTAAATCCCCATACACAACGAACAGCAACTACACAAGTGCCATCTACTGCCCACCACCACTAGTATTTTCACAGACGATCGAAACATCGATGCACATGGCAGGATTCAAAAACCTGCAGCCTTTTGGAGGAGAGCAGATACACTAATCACTCGGCCAACCAGGCTGCCTAAATACCAGCTACTATACTAAAGATTCTGTATGGTTCCCATCAAGGCAAGAATCTCCTGCACAGTTCCTGAAAGCAGAAGGGGAAGAAACTAGAAGACAAAATATGCAAATTTATTTTAACTATACAGAACAGAGCAAATGCCAAAAGAATGGAGAAAGTCTGATCTGTCCAATATATAAAAACAACAGAACAGTTTCTGGAAATTAGAGGTATTTCTGCTATGTACAACATAAAGTACAGTAAAATCCCGAAGTTAAGCGGTAGGTGGGACCAACAAAAAAGCGCATAAATCGAATTCGTGTAACTCAGGGTATAATTTTGCATGTAATTTATATATACAAACATACAATTGGGACCAAAGGTTTACAAAAACACCTATATTTTTTAAGAAATATAATCATAATTGCAGTTTTTCGTACATAAAAAAAAGAAAATTATTTCGATGTCAATGATTTCATAAAATCTAATAATTCGTCTGATGGCATAATGTCTTTTTCTTGTCACACAAAATTTCTTCATAGCAAGCTAATGATTTTTTTATTCCTTGCCTTGTAGCTACAATTCGTTCCTCATTAGAATCTATGTCCTCCAAAATCTGTAAACCTTTCTTTTATCATTGTTCTTACTGTGGATTCCTGTAGATCAAACTTCTTTGCTAGCTCACAAATTTTCATTCTGCCTTCAAAATCCTTCATAATGTTGAGTTTTGTTTCCAAAGTCAATGTTTTTCTTTTCTTGCTAGCAGTAGAAGAATCAGACTTACTTCTTTTGGATGACATTATTATTTTTTATGTGATAAAATTTTTACCAAGAACATTAAACAATCGCAAGGTTTGTAGACTATAAAAATCGTGTATGAATGGAGACCACGCGAAACACATCAGTGCTTGTTCACAGCATGTGCGACACTGGCGAATGTGGCCAGCGCCTGAAAGATACGACTAGTGGTGAGGCATGAAGTGAGACGGGAATACGTACATACAAGAAACCGCGTAACTCCAGATTCACGTAAGTCAGGGTATGACTGTATTTATTTTCGTTTTGAAGAACAGATTAAACCCACTTTATGGAGAAGACAACTGGTATCTACTAAGCAGGTTTCAGGAAAGGCAAATCTACAACTGATCAGATACACAGTTAAACAATTATTAAAAAGTTTTGGGAATTTGGCATAAAAACTAGATTTTTGTTGATTAGTAACAGAGAAAAACTGAGATCACAAGACACTTTGAAATACCAGATAAGCTTGTAAGCTTTTACAGGATTAGCAATGGAAAACTCAGAAGCACATGTTAAAATACTGAATGACTGAACAGATCCCTTTCCAATAACTCAAGGAAAACAAGGAGAATCTAGCTCTACAAATACTTTTTACCTTAGCTCAAGAATGTTATCCAATCATTGCCATTCACACTAATAAACAAACCAATGCAAACTATTATATACAGATATTAACCTCATGTCAAGAAGCAAACAAACAGAACAGAACCTTTAGAATTAGCAAATTCAACACACATAAGATAAGCTAAAAATTAATCAACAGAAAATTAAAATAATGATTAGTACCAGACTCAATCAGTAAATCAATTTAAATGGGAAAATTGAAAACCTGGAAATAGAAAAGTAGAACAATTCAAATATTTAGGAGTAATGATAACAAGTCAACTAAATGAGATGATGGAAATGCAGAATCAAATAAAAAAGGACAATCAGGCATTTTATCCTCATGTATTCAAGCTCAAAAGGTATGAATTGGAAAATCGTTAATTTGCCTAACTGTCTAGTACAACAAAGTTCAGAAAGTTGTAGTAGGCAGGGAAAACAAGATGGATAAGATAGATACTATTAGTCAAGATAGTAATATCATACTGCAATTTCCAAACTGGAGTAGTAAGGTCCTGGACAGAGAGGGTTGGAGGCAACAAACCCAGGAGGCCATGGCTTGATTTGGGCTACAGATCCATAGAAAGATAACCTGTCAAGTGGTGCCCAAATGTTGGATTTCTAGAATTTCCCCGACACCCAGATTGTCTAATTCTTAGATGACTCACAGTACTAGCATGATAGGTTTCTAACCTTATGAGGGTAGGATTAACATAAAAATAATTATAATTATTTTCAATTAATTTACATAATAATATTCTTAAAATTACTGTAATGATCCAAGCATGACATGCTTTTGTTTCCTTACTCCATTTTACAGTTTTTGTATTGTAATGTATAAAAGATGGAAAAGCTACTATTACTGGTTTAACATATATGCATAATCCTCAAAGTTAAAGATTCTACACAATTATATTCTGTAGAAACAGAACTGTAGATGAAGCATGATCCAGAATTAACTGGAAAATTCCATCCTCTAATAAACAGTATTGTCATCAGTATTGTATTATCCTGAATTATGATACAAATCACTGAAAATTAATATGAATTGTTCGTAATTGGTAATTCTAGTACGCATCTTATACCAGTTCATTCTTTACACTCGTTTAACTATTCCCTAGTATTAGAGGGATGGTCAATATCTTAATTTACCAAGGGAAAAAAAAAAAAAAAACACATTTTATACTTTTCCTTGATGTATGGAGTAATTGCTAAATGAAACATGCAGTGATGACAGCAATGATAAAAAAATACTGAGCATGCAAGCAATCAGGAATACATATCCATACTTGAAGTAGAAAAAGCCATCAAAAGTCTGAAATGTGGAATGGCAACTGGAGTAGATTATATTTGACCAGAAATGCATGTATGGAGGTATAAGTCTTACAGTGACTGCACTGCATAGTTCAGAGTTTCTGGACAGATGTGCAAATTCCAGATGATTGGAGTGGAGCTCTCATAGTACCCATATATATATATATATATATATATATATATATATATATATAAAGGGAAATTAAACTGAACGTGATAATTACAGAGGTATTTCTTTACTGAGGTAAGATTTATGCCAGTATACTTGAGAAAATGTTGAAAAGGATTATGGAAGGGAAGCTTGATGAAGAACAAGCTGGATTCATGACAAAACAAAGGCTGTCAAGATCAGATTTTCATTTTAAGACAAATAGTTGAGAAATCATGGGAATATAACAAAAATCTGTATTTACGTTATTTAGACTGAAAAAGGCATATGACAAAGTGCCAAGAGAAAAACGTTATTCGAAACGCTACAGTTATATGGTGTCAATGGGGCATTATATCAAACAATACTTAGTCTTTGTTTGACTTGTAAGTCAGCATTTAGAATTGAAGTACAGGAAGATTGTTTGATGTTAAATCTGATATCAGACAAGGATACACATTATCCCCTCTGTTATTCATTATCTATATGGATCACATTATGAAGTGGTAATAAATCTGATATCAAAATTGGAGATGTTAATCTCAGCTCTTTACTTTATGTAGATGTTATACTTTTAAATTAATCCAATAAAAGTCTGCAACATTCCCTGACTAATTTGAATAACTGTTGCATTCAATGTGGTATGAAAATAAGCAATAACAAGAGAAAGACAATGAAAATAGGCAGGAGCATTGAAAATATCAATTACATTGTGAATGGAGAACCTATTGAACAAGTAAAACATTTCAGCTACTTAGGCACGGTTTTTAGCAAAAATGGATAAACAACAGAATCAACAAAGCTAGTATGGTAGGAAGTCAACTGAATGAGAGATTCCATATTCTTATATGAAATTAGAGAGAAATTAGTCAAAACACTGTATAAAAGCAGTGTTCAAACCAATTTTAATTTATGGATCTGAGAAATGGGTTAGAAATAAAACACTTGACCAAAGTCCAGGGGTGCTTAAGCGTCAAAGCTGTATAACTGAGAGGAGACCTCCACATAGCCTTTAAAGGAATGCAGAGAACCGACCAGGGCTTCTGACCTAATGTCCAATCCTCACCTTCTCGTGGTGCACGCTGTTGGATATCTACCTCGATACTGAACGAGGATGGGCTGGCAATTTGTGATTTAGCCGACCAAATTGTATTCTTATTGCCTTAAACCAATATTGAAAATGATGGTACAACATGACAAAATTTCACGCCCGGTTAAACAAGGCCCCCATTGTTTTTGCCAGGGGAACCAGGGCGAACAGCGAAAAGTCAGCTACAGGAACAAAACTGAAAACACACCCCAACTCAACATCACCAGAGTTAAAGATCAGTACTATCAATATAAGAAGCCTGAATGGCAAAGAAATGGAGATAGCTGAGGAATTAGATAAGTACCAGATCGACATAATAGGGGTGACAAACAAAAAAGACAAAAACTGATGAGATCTTTCTGAGCAATAAATACAAAATGTTGTATTCAGGAAATGACAATCAAGGAAAGGAAGGAGTAGCCATAGTATTCAACACAAAATATGAGGCTAATCTTCTTGAATGGCAGTCAGTCTCAAGTAGAGTAATGTGGGCAAATATGAAAATGGGGAACTGGACAATGAGACTTATTTGTGCCTGTGGTCCCACAGAAGGTTCTACTCAGGTAGGAGTGGAGGAATTTTTTGAGGCTTTAGAAAAAGCAACTGACACAATTAAAAACGAAAAGTTGGTCCTTCTCGGGGATCTAAATAGCAGAGTAGTAAATGATTGTGAGACACAAAAATATTTTGGGAAAATTTGGAGAAAAGAGCAAAGCTAATAATAATGGCAAATACCTGTTGGATTTCTGCTCAGGACATGGACTGGTTATTACTAACACAATGTTCCAACATAAAAATGTGCATAAATTCACATGGAGAGAAGAGGCAAGGAATAAGAAAAGTCTCATTGACTATGTTATTGTTGATAGTGATGTTTTCTCCCTGGTGCAGGACACCAGAGTGTACCAGAGGATTTGAAATTGGAAGTGATCACTATTTAGTCTTGAGCAGGATAAAATTGAATTTCATATTGAAAAGAATAACATGTAAGAAAGTTTTAAAGCGAATAAAAGTTGAGCAGCTGTCAGATGTGAACTGTAGACTAAAATACACAAAGATTATTGAAGAAAAAATTAAAGAGTTTGAGAACAGGAATCAAACCTTGGAGATTCAGTGGCAAACTCTGAAGAAAACATTGATTGATTCTGCCAGAGAGACATGTGGTGAGGTTGTCTGCAAGGATAAAAAAAATCAGAACTCCCTGGTGGACACAGGAAGTTAAAGAGGCAGTGAAGGAAAAGAAGAAAGCATATCAAAAGTTCCTGTCAAATAAGTCAGCTTGTGCTCTTAGAGAATATAGAGACAAATGCAAGAATGCTAAACACTGTAAAACTAAGCAAAAGTCATGGGAGGACTTTGGCAAGAATATAGAAAATAAATATCAAGAAGGTGGCAAAATATTCTGGAGGTTGTTGAAGAAGCTTATGAATGGAGGGAAGAGTGCTGTAAAACGAATTAGAAATGATAAAGGTAACATGAAAACGGGATAAAAAGATATCCTTGAAGTATGAAGTAATTACTTTGAAAAACTGCAAAATGAAACAAGCAGTGATGACAGCACAGTGGTAAAAAACACTGACTAGGCATGCAGTCAGGAATACATATCCATACTTGAAGTAGAAAAAGCCATCAAAGGCTTAAAATGTGGAAAGGCAGCAGGAGTAGAGGATATTCGACCAGAAATGCTGAAGTATGGTGGTATAAGAGTCTTACAATGGCTGCACTGCATAGTTCAGAAAGCCTGGACAGAGGAACGAATTCCAGATGATTGGAGTAGAGCTCTCATAGTACCCATATATAAAAAGGGAAATAAAACTGAATGTGAGAATTATAGAGGTATTTCCCTAATGAGTGTTGCTGGCAAGATCTATGCAAGTATACTTGAGAAACAGTTCAGAAGAATTGTCGAAGAAAAGAAAGCTTGGTGAAGAACAAGCTGGATTCAGGCCAAATAGAGGCTGTCAGGATCAGATCTTCACTTTACGACAAATAGTCGAGAAAGCATGGGAATATAACAGAGATCTGTATTTAAGTTTTGTCAATTTGGAAAAGGCATATGACAAGGTGCCAAGAGAGAAGCTATTCAATACGCTACAGTTATATGGTGTCGATGGGGCATTATATCAAGCAATACTTGGTCTTTATTTGAGTTGTAAGTCAGCAGTTAGAATTGAAGGAAGTACAGGAAGATGGTTTAATGTTAAATCTGGTGTAAGACAAGGATGTACATTATCCCTTCTGTTATTCATTATCTATATGGATCACATTATGAAGGAAAGTGGTCTTAAACATGATATCAAAATTGGCGATGTTAATGTCAGCTCTTTGCTTTATGCGGATGATGTTATACGTCTAAATAAATCCGCTACAAGTCTGCCAGATTCTCTGACTAAATTGAATAGCTGTTGTATTAGATAAGGTATGAAGTTCAGCAATAAAAAGACAAAGACAATGAAAATAGGCAGAATCATTGAAAATGTCAACTGTGTTGTGAATGGAGAACCTGTGGAACAAGTGAAACATTTCAGCTACTTAGGCACGATTTTTACTGAAGATGGTAAATTAAATATAGAAATAGACAACAGAATCAACAAAGCTGGTATGGTAGGAAGTCAAGTAAATAAATTCATATGGAATAAGAGAGAAATTAGTCAGAACACTAAATTAGCTGTATAGAAGACAGTGTTCAAACCAGTTTTAACTTATGGATCTGAGAGCTGGGTCAGAAGTAAAACACTCGACCAAAGACTAAAGAGCGCAGATATGAGAGTCCTGAGAAAGATTATAGACGTGAACAGATGGCATCAATGGCAATATCATATTAAAAACGAGGATATTAGGAAAGAACTTGACATTGTCAACATCCAGGAATGCGTTAGCAGAGCTAATCTCAGGTGGTATGGTCACTTAAACAGAATGGGCGAAGAAAGATTAGCAAAACAAGTGTTCTCTGCCAGATTGGCAGCAAAACGACCCAGAGGAAGACCAAGATATAGGTGGATTGATATGGTACAAAGTGCCTTAGACGATAGAAATATAAGATCTGATAATGTTGGAGTCTTGACAAGTAACAGACTGATTTGTAGGAAAATTGTAGATAGGAAGTTAGTAATGATGTAATTTTTTTCATGTAGTACTATCATATCCTGTACACCCCCCCCCCTTGAGGGTACGTGGCAGGAATTTGATGATGATGACTAAAAAGCAAAGATAAGAAGGTCATCATACCATACCTCTTTATAAGGCCTTGATACAGCCACATCTTGATTACTGCACACAGATCTGGTCACTTGGGTTCCTTGGAGATGTAGAGGGGAAAGGATCGGGGGGGGGGGGTCAGCAAGATGGTGGCAGCTCTGTGGGATGCTCCCTATGAAGATAGATTGAAATTGGCAGATAGGAGAAAAAAGGGATATGATCGAGATATAAGTTATTTAATGGGTGTTACAAGTTTAACACAGATGAATTTTATTAATATATGACTAGTATTGGGAGAACTAGGGATACCCTGGAAATTAAGAAAGTTTAGTTAGCAACGAAGTAAGGGTTATGTTTATTGTTTGGAAAGTGGTGAATGAGTCGAATGGGCTGCCTAAGTCATTTGCAAGTGCTGTGATAAATGAGTTCAAAGCAAAGTATGACAGGTATTGCATAAATGAAGGTTAGTATTTGGTTTCTGTAATGTTAATGGACCTGCAATGAGTCTACAGACTCCATGGAGGTGTCCATAATAGTAATATCTTACTAATGCCAAACTAAACCTCTCAACTCCATACTTCAATATTTGACAGTTTTATATATACATGTATGTGGCTATAAAATACAGTTGGTTCTTTTTATTTTCACATGGCAAGGTGAAGCATTATTACATATTTTTCAATCTTCCTTCATTCTGCAATTTAGCCAACACACCAAATATTCGGCAGAATCATACTGAATTAAATTTTATATGTTTAAAAAATGTCCATAAAATTCAGTATGCTTTGGCCAAATATTTGGTGCTTCACCCAAATTTCCAAGTATTCAGTCAAATCATGGTTCAGTGCATCCATAGTTACGAGTATAATTAAGCGAAGAAAGCTCTTCTAGTTTTGCCTGAAATATTAAATTTTAGCAGTTTTTAGTATCTCTTTAAATTAAAATAAGAGATTCTATATCTTAATTTATCATACAAATTAAGACTGCCAAATTAATAATACTGTGTTAAGCTATGCATATTAACACGTTCATGACAGCAGGAACACTTTTCGTATATATGTCAATTTCTCATCGGGTGGACACGTATCTCGCAATTTTATTAGTAAAATTACATTCATGAACTGTCTTAATAATAATGTAAATCTCAAATGCAATTCAAACGGATTTTGGTGTTGTGTCTTTATTTGTTCAGAAATTGGCTTTTTTTATAAAACTGCTTGCATTCCTTACCCAATGACTACATTACATTTTAAACAGTTTGCAAGAAGATGTTAAGTTAAACGTATTTAGTAAGATACTGTATTTAGTGCTACAATGAAACTGTTTACTTGCATACATGCAGCATAGCATGTGTGAGACAGATCATCATGAAGGATCATTTTGATCCAATTGTCTCCAATCTCTAATTATACTGTCACCAAATATAGTGTATGATGTAATTGTCCATGTACTATATTTAACAGGTTGAAATGGATTTGAACCAAAATAAAATTTCATCTCTAAAAAATTCCAAAGTAATTTTTTTTTTCCAATTGCAAAAACTGGTAATCCATGGGAAAAAAATTCATGATAACGAAAAAAAATTATTCATCCAGATAAGAACAATTTATTTGTTCCTGTGCAAAACAAAAAAAATTTCACTCCCAGAAAATAATACTTGATCTGAAAACACACATATATGAAAGAATTTATTTATATTTATATAAATTTATCGATTATTTCTTGGCTATATGGAATTAATTTAAGAATAATATAAAAAAAGTTTGTTACTAAGCACCTGTGTAGCTTCAGTGGAAGTGGCATGTGCCATCCATGATGCTAGACCATTCCCCCCCCCCTCCCAAAAAACGTCACAAGTTGTATATTCTAGTTACTGACTAGAGGAACTTTTACTAGGCCTTTTTTCGACCAGTTCCCGAGTTGGGTAATCTGTGGCACATGCAAGTTTTTTCTCCCGTAAATTTGGGTTTATTTTCGTTTCCCATAAACTCAAGAAAATCGACCATAGAACCCAACACTATTTTCAGACAGTAAACTGTTAGGATGAGGGACCACAAGATGGCAGCACTTCTCATCCATCTCTCTTCACTAGATGCCATGTATAATTAATGATAGTCTTGGGCCAGCTATCTCTGATTGGCTACAGTGGAGATTGAACTGTCCCCTCAGTCCTCAGAACTGCCCTCTCTCTCACCCTTACATTTGCCATTCTCACATGGCTTATTAATGTTGGTCATGTATTTACACCTATTTGTAATTCAAATATACTAAGCAAATAATACATTATCCTTAATGCTATATTTGCTTAGTGTTTCTGTTTTCTAAAATATCTTTTCCTCCCATATGTTACACTCAAACCTGTCATGATTTGTGTCATATCTGCTGATATGCAAACAGGAAATTTAGGTGCTATGAGAAAATTTCTTGTCACCAGAAAATTAAAGTTGTGGAGTCTCTCTCTGGTGTGAGATTGTTAAAAACTGTCTATGCTCTCTTTGAAATGGAACTAACTCGGAAAATAAAATTGTTTGAAACCATTTATCATCCCTATCTAAGTGAAAAGAGGCGTCATTCCTCTTAGATGTCCTCTGTTTCAATAAAGCAGTATTAAAAAGAATATTATCCTCATAATTTTATGATATTACAGAAACAGTGAAAAAAAAATGAATTAATGATCTTTTTAAAAATTCTAAAATTTTTGTTTGTACTCAAACACCCATGTAGGGATACAAATTTGTATTTTCATATAACTATGATGCACAGACTGTATGAGGAAAAGACAGACTTAACCTTCATTTAAAATAATAAAAAAAAAATTGCGATCATACCATTATAGCAATGTAATGCCTGTAATCATATGGCAGTGGTCCATCTCCTTTGAGAATAAAATGCTGTGTTTTTAAGAAAGGCTCCAAATACTGAGGATGATAGGCAACTAGTTGTGCAACATGATCTAGCTGATTATTCTGAAGAAATGCATCTATGAAAAGCAGTTCAGTCTGAAAAGAAAAATTAAGAACATAGGTTGTGAATTATAACTGGAAGAATATCAAACTGATGAATTAATAGAAATTTATATAATCCAGTTAACTCAATATGAAAACACTGCATATTTAAATGACAAAACTATTACAAAAAAAAAAAAAAAAAGTTAAATTAAGCTAAGTTACATATATAAGAAAGAACTGAGTTAACTGAAGTTCTTAAAGTGAAAAAAAAAATTAAAATTAAAATAAAATAAATACTGGAAGCTGACAAGCCTCAAGGTTATCTTTTTAGCTTGTTTGCAGGTAACTACATATAATTAAATTATCAAGACTGATTCTTCTGCTTCAAGGTGGTTACAGGGTTGACACTGGGGAGTTCTTTCGCTTGGTTGAACAGCGGGAAGGAATGATGACAAGAGGCCATCCCTGGAAGTTAAGAAAGGAAACTGTGAGCAAGAGGATGAGAAGTGGTTTCTTTGCATGGAGGGTGGTTGAACCATGGAATGCACTGCCTGATGGAGTGGTGAGAGCAAGCACGGTCAATGAGTTCAAGGAGTGGTATGATAGACTTTGTGTTTCTTGGGGGGGGGGGGGGGGGAATCTCCCCTCGATGAGTCTTTTGACTCCATGGAGGCCTCAATAATAATAATAAATAATAATAACAACTGTTTAAACCAGAGGTCTCAGCACATTGTTAATATTGTTAATCCACAAGTGGTTTTCATCATATAACAACTATTCTTTTCGTTTTATTTGCACCATGTCAATTCTTTAATATACCATGTGCTGAAAAAAAAAAATATTAAAATTTCATTTCATTTTCAGAAAGAAGAAATCTAAGTGAACCACACCTGAAAGCCAATTGTCTGCCTAAGGCAACATACTCAAAAACTTTGAATCTACACATGCCATACCTATTACTATCCTTTGTAATTCTGCCTATATCACAGTACATAACCCCAGTGAAAGGAGGAACTTACAATAAAAACCTTGAATTTTTTACTTAAGAATTTTATGCTATCATCTCCCATTCATCCTAGTAGAGCTTTCAACATCAAGCTAATAAACAGTCAATCATGCTTCTTTTTTTTTCTCCCAAGAAAAAAATATTTCCTTTTAAGCTATCCTAGGACGGGTTTAGTCCTCTCCTAATGAGGGATTACTGGCGTATTAATGCAACCGATTCGCAACTCCTCTGCTGCATCTCCTAAGGGCCATCCTAAGGGCTATATTCATGACTGTGATCCATGTGTGTGTGTTCATGGGGCAGGTTTGCCTGCTTGTGGGATGAAAAACCCCAGATAAACTGGGGAGAAAAACCCTGCTGTCCACGCCCCAAGACCGGATAACTTGGCTATAGCTGAGGAAGATCCTTGAGCTCCTCACATCATCGACGGGAATCGAACCTAGGACACTCCTTCCCCAGGCATATGGTTGCGAAGCACATAGCCACTAGGCTAAATTCGTGGACTTTAAGCTATCGCTATGAAAATATTAGTTTCCAAAACATCCTATAATAGTATCTGTTACCTTTTGAGTAAAATCTACCCTATATATATAAAATGATACGCTTTTTTATGTCACATTTTTTAACTCAGGGGCTACCCTGAGTGGGGGTTCTCCGAGGGAGAAGTACCCCCTCCCTTTTTTTTCTGATGACTCGAATTTTGAGTCTTCAAAATTCGAGTCATCAGAATTCAAGGAGAACTGGGCTACCAGTCCAGAACTCAGGGGGCCCCCTCCCCACCTTTTGAAGCCTACACTCAGGGACTACCTTGAGTGTCGAGTCTTAAATTCGAGTCATCAGAATTCAAGGAGAACCGGCCTACCAGTCCAGAACTCGGGGGTTGGGTGCCGTAGGCACCACTCAGGGTAGCCCTTGAGTGTCGAGTCTTATTGAAGAAAAAATGAAACAAATTGAAAGCAAGAACCAAACCTAGCAGTCTCAGTGGCAAACTCTGAAGAAGACATTGAATGATTCAGCTAATGAGATATGTGATTAAGTTGTCTGCAAGGATAGAAAAATTAAGAACACCATTGAGGATACAAGAAGTTAAATCAGAAGTCCTGAAAAAATACGAAAGTATACAAAAAGCTCCTATCAAATAAGTTGGCAGATAGCCTAAAAGAATACTGAGAAAAATGAAAGAGCTAAGCTATGTGTAAAAGTAGTAAACAAAAGTCATGGGAAGACTTTGTTAAGAATATGGAAAATACATATCAGGAAGGTAGCAGAATGTTCTGGAGACTATTGAAGAAGCTTAGAAATGGAGGCAAGACTACTGTAAAAGGAATCAAGGATAATGAAGGCGACATGAAAATTTAAGATAAGGACATCCTAGATGTCTGGAGTAATTACTTTGAAAGAAAGCTAACGAACCAAGCAGTGACAAAACAGTAGTAGAAAATTTTCATGAGGAATGCAAAGTGAAGTATATATATCAATACTTATTATTATTATGTAACACCTCTAGAGAGTCCAAAGACTCATTGAGGGAGGGCACCTACTCTACAACTCTGTCTCCACCACTCAATCTATCAACTACAATGAACCACAACTACCATCATCTATGCCATCTACCGCCCATCATCACTAGTATTTTCACAGACAATCACAAACATCTATGCCCACAGTGGGATTCGAACCCACAGCCTTTTGACTGGAAAGTAGATACAGTGACCACTCGACCAACCAGGCCGGCATGCCCTCTTTTTCTTGACATTAACAGTTTAGCACCAAAAATTTATTAAACTATATTAATCATAACACAGTAATGATAATGGAATATGAGCACCAATGCATTTTGATGTGATGTTATTTTGAGGTACCATTGAGAGATATTTCTTTTCTCAGTTCTTAAAAATACAGTTTTATTTCATGTCTTTTGACTGTCAAAAGTTTTTTTTTTTTTTTATTTATTAATCCTTTATTTCTTTCACTGTTAGTTTTTACCTTTTTCCTTACTTTCACTCCATTTATAGTTGTTAAACTTATTACAGTAATCAACTGTTCATCTGACTTTAAAGCAACAATCCTTCAATTAACCCTTTCATATCACACGACTTCTGATACAGCACCACATAATCATTCATTCACTTATCCAACAATTCAATTATTGGAAAGGCCAAGCTACATTTCTGCAGTCAGATAAGTGACAGCTTACTGTATGTTACGAGTTTACTTTAATCAAAGTATTAATGTATTATCTGATTCTCTTGCAAGAAAACATTCACAATAATAATGAAAAAATTCTGATTATTTGCAAACAATATGAACAATCATTTTATATTAATATAAAATACACTGATGTTCTCTTATTAACTGCTGTACTAGCTTGACATGCGTACACATTAATAACATTAAATACATGGATGTAAAGTGTCCACTGAAAATAACATTTGGATGCCATTACATCAACAAGGATACACACCGATATTTTGATCAGTATGCCCATAAGGGTGGTTAAATTTTTTAAAAAACTGCATTTTTAGGGAATAATAAAGAACACTATGTATACACTAAAGTGACAATGGCTGTTCAAATCCAAAAAATATACACTTGAAGTAGAAAAAGCTGTGAAAAACCTGAAATGTCGAAAGGAAGCTGGAGTAGATGATATTTGCCCAGAAATGCTTAAGTGTTCGGTATAAAAGTTTTGCAGTGGCTACATTGCATAATTCAGAGGGCCTGGTCAAAAGGGCAAATTCCCAATGCTTGGAATAGAGCTCTCCAAGTACCCAATCTATAAAAAAAAGGAATAAAAGTGAATGCGAGAATTAAAGGAATTTCTCTACTAAGTGTTCCAGGTAAAATTTATGGAAGCATACTGGAAAAGAGGTTGAGAAAGATTGTGGAAGAGAAACTTGGAGAACAACAAGCTGGGTTCAGGCCAAATAGAAGTTGTCAAGATCAGATTTTTACTTTAAGACAAATAATAGTTGAGAAATCTTGGTAATATGACAAGGATCTGTACTTAAGTTTTGTAGATCTAGAAAAGGCATATAACAAGGTGCCCAGCAAAAAGCTTTTCAAAACTCTACAATTATATGGGGTAAGAATATTATATACAGCAATAGATCGTCTATTTAAATTATCAGTCAGTGGTTAGAATATAGAAAGATGGTTTGATGTAAAATCAAGAGTAAGACAAGGATGCACATGAAAGAAAGTGGCATCAGGCCTGACTGGTGCCACTTTCTTTCATTAGAATTGGAGATGTCAAACTCAGCTCTTTGCTTTATGCAGATGTACTCCTAATTACATGTAGTGCAAGTCTCCAGAATTCACTAATTAAATTGAATAACAGCTGTGATACAAAAATCAATGAAAAAACTAAACTATAAAAATAGACAGGAAAATAGAAAACTTCAGCTGCATTCTGAATGGAAATCCTATAGAACAAATAAAATATTTCAGCTATTTAGGCACAGTTTTTGGTATAGATGGCAGGTTAAATCTAGAAGCAGACAACAGAATAAGCAAAGCTGGTATAGCTGAATAAATTTATATGGAATAAGAGAGAAATCGGCCAGAACACCAAACTAGCAGTATACAACACCAATTAAAATTGGTTTGAACACATTGGTGTTCAAACCAATTTTAGTTATGGATCTGAGTTAGGTTAGAAATAAATCACTTGATCAAAGACTAGAGACAAAGATGAGGGTTCTAAGAAAAATTAAGAGAGTGAACCGAATGACATCAATGGCAGAATCATTAAATATGAAGATATTAGAAAGAAACTTGACATTGTAAGCATTCAAGAATGTGTCAGCAGAGCTAATCTAAGGTGGCATTGGCCACTTAAATAGAATGGGTGAAGAAAAGTTAGCAAAACAGGTGTTTGATGCCAAGATGGCAGGAAAGAGACCCCAGAGGAAGACCAAGGTCTAAGTGGACTGATTCAGTCAGAAGTGCCTTAGAAGCTCGGAATGTTAGATATGATAATATTGGAGTGCTCAAAGTAATAGTATGATTTGGAGGAAAATTGTTTATAGGAGATAAATAATAAAGTAAACTTAATTAACCTGCAATGCAAACCTGAAAACCCCTTGAAGGTATATATCAAGAAATTGATGATCCTACTTTTTTTTTAAGATACTCTGTTCTCAAAAAAACTAGCTATTCAGTCTACAGAAAGGCTATGCATACAAGAAGATATCCCACATGAACATAAAACTACAAAATTAATATGAATAGATATTTTATAATACCTATTTCTATCCCACCACAGAAAAGATATAAAAACCCTACAAGTCAGATCTTTTAACAGCTCCAGCAGTGCAGAAAAAATAAACCAAGTCAAACACATTCTTTTTCTACAAAGGTTATAATCAAAAATTATAAAACAAAAAATGATAGAACCTGTTTTAAACTGATAGACAAAAAACATGGATATGGAGAAGTAAGGTCCCTTATACAATCCATCACAGAGAAGATTTCAAAAGTGATATTCTCCCTATTAAATAAGATCAAAACTCTCCCATTCACCACTCAAAAAAACCAGGGGCTAAAAAATAATTTCTTTATGTGGAATTTGCTATGTAACCATGTGGAACAACTTGGAGTGCCTCAGCAACAACGCTTCGCTGCACTGCTCTTGGCCTCGTTTACTATACAGCTGAATACTGCTCACCCATATGGCTGAACAGCACCCATGTGTATTTGGTTGATGCCCAGCTTAACACCACTATGCACCTTATTTCTGGAACTGTAAAATCAACCCCAACCTACTGGCTCCCAGTGCTAAGCAACATCCCGCCTCCACACATCCGCAAACCCAACTTTCTTCTACATGAATACGGCAAAATCATGGAAATCCAAAATCTTCCAATCCATTAAGACATCCCACTCCTAGAAATAAACAGGCTAAAGTCAAGGCATCCTCCAATCTTAACAGTAAAAAATCTTGCAGAGACAAGCTTCAACATGAAGGAGAAGTGGAAAGAGTCCTGGTGTAACACTTCAACAGGAATCTTCCATGAATTAGTGGACCCAACACAGATACCTTCAGGTTTTGGCCTACCTCGGAAAACTTGGTCTGCCCTTAACCGAATCCACACCAACCATGGCAGATGTGCAGACCACCTTTACAAATGGGGCATGATTGCCTCACCCAGGTGTGACTGTGGATCACCCCGCCAGACAATTAATCATATTATAGCAGAATGTGTCCTTACGTGCATACAGTGGAAACCTGTCAGACTTCATTCATGCTACACCAAGTGCAGTCAGGCGACTGGATAATCAATCTAGACATTCAGTTGTAGCCTATTCTTGATTTTTGAGTGTCTCTTTTATGACTGTATTATGTCTTCTTATTGTACATATGTATATTACTATGTCCATATATATTAAGGATTAATGTAATGTAACTTTTCATGTGTGAGTCACACGCTAAATAAATAAATAATGCTATGTAACCCAGCAAACAGGCCAGTCAGGAGAGAATGCATGTTAGAACAATATCACGGATGTGGAGAAAAGTAAACATCAGAACTAACTACACATGAAAAGAAATGTGCATCTACAGAAATAGCACATAATTATATTTTATTCACTTCTAAAAATCTCAAATGTTAAACCTCAATGTATGAAACAAGGCACAATCCCACCTCAGATTCATTCACATTCAATAATAAAAAAAAACACAGTACACACAATTGTGTACTGTGTTCATGATGTGTTATAATTACAATATACTAGTAATCATAACACATCATGAGCAGAACAAATCAACATTCTTGGTCTCTTTCAAAATGTTTCTTCTTATTGATACTGTAATATCAGTTTTATTTCACTCCCATGAGTACTATAATACCCATAAAACTAGCAGATTATAAATAAATTGTGATTTGTTCAAATAGCATTCTCCATATGGTAAAAATACCATACATTAATTTGATTATTATTATATATTATTATAAGCTATCACCATGGAGTCAAAACTCACTGCAAGAGATCCCCACACATTATTCACACAATACCTATCAACTTTTCCCTTAAGCTCATTCATTGTTGAGGCACTAACTACCTCTGGCAATACAATCCACGAGTCACTCTCCAAGCAAAAAAATTAATCCATACACCTTATCCTGTTATCAATTATTTGTCCTTCCCAGTTTTGTATCATCAGCAAACAACCAAATATCCCCTTTAAATCTTTCCTTATATTATTAATATACAAATTAAAGCCTTAGGGCACTCCACTTCACTTGATTCCACTCCACCATATACACCCTCTGATATCTTTCAGCCACCTCCCCTATCCATGCTACTACCCCTATATCCATTTCAATTTGCTCCAACTTATGTAACAGTTTCTCATGTGGTATTCTGTCAGATGCCTTGGCAAAGTGCAACAGTATCATGGTGTAATCATTTCCTTTATCCAATTGTGGTGTCACTTTATTATAAAATGTGAATAAATTACTGACAGGGGCACATTTCACAAAGCAGTGCTGCCTCCCTCCCCAAACAGAATATTATATTCATGTCCACTCGTTCCTGAATTTTACCTTTAATCAACTTCTCCAGGGGTGCTTAAGGGTCAAAGCTATATAACTGAGAGGAGACCTCCATATAACCTTTAAAGGAATGCGGAGAACCGACATTGGACATTAGGGCAGGGCTTCTAACCTAATGGCCAATCCTCACCTTCTCGTGGTGCACCCTGTTGGGTATCTACCTGGATACCGAACGAACGAGGACGGGCTGCCAATTTGGGATTTAGCTGACCAAATTTAAACCAAAATACAAAATGATGGTACAACATGACAAAATTTCATGCCGGCTGGGGCGTCGCCCAGTTAAACAAGGCCCCTGTTGTTTTCGCCAGGGAACCAGGGTGAACAGCGAAAAGTCAGCTACTGGAACAAATCTGAAAACACACCCCAACTCAACATCAGAGTTAAAGATCGGTACTAACAACATAAGAAGTCTGAATGGCAAAGAAATGGAGCTAGCTGAGGAATTAGATAAGTACCAGATCGACATAATAGGGGTGACTGAAACAAAAAAGACCAAAACTGGTGAGATCTTTCTGAGCAATAAATACAAAATGTTATATTCAGGCAATGACAATCAAGGAAAAGAAGGAGTAGCCATAATATTCAACACAAAATACGAGGCTAATCTTCTTGAATGGCAGTCAGTCTCAAGTAGAGTAATGTGGGCAAATATGAGAATGGGGAACTGGACAATGAGACTTATTTGATCCCACAGAAGGTTCTACTAAGGAGGTAGAAGTGGAGGAATTTTTTCATGCTTTTGAGCAGCGTTTCTCAAAGTGTGGTAAGCGTATCGCGCGGGGGGGTACGCGAAAGGTCTTCAGGGGGTAAGTGGAAATTTTCGGCAATGCATCATTAACACATGGAATCGTTATATTATATGCAATTAGAGACAACCGGGATAAAAACAGCACTAACTATTGAATCACATCTCCCCTCCAACAGAAACTGCTGTATTGACTCAAAGCAAAACCATATGTTGCACCAACAACACATGGTTTTGCTGACACCATCCCGTCGTGAACGTATTAAAACTAAGAAATATCTAGTGAATGTGTTTCAAATATCATGGAATTCAGTTGAAGAGAATTAACATTTCACGTCAACAGTTGAAATTCTAATTTGCCTTTGGTTTGCGCGATCTTTTGTTAATACTGCACCAATCATATGCACTTTTTCATAGCTGCTATACGTATCTCAAGTCTTGTAAATTACTGGTAATTTTTGCTTGAAATAATGGGAAAGAAGAATGAAGCTATTTGGGTAGATGACTTTGACGATGCACACAAGGAAACAGTTTCGATGCCTAAAGTAGCGATAGCGAGTAGGAGCTTCTTGGTAAGTCACGCCATTTGCATTTTTTTTCTGAAAACTTTAGTTTTCGAAATTCCTCGCATATATCTTGCACCATGATTTTTTAGCTTTAATTTTAAGAAAAAAGTGCGAGTTATATTCGAGTAAATACAGTAATTTTTTTAGCTTTCAAATTGAGTATGGATCGTTAGTTAAAGATTGGATTTATAAAACCCACAAAAGAGAGGAATATAGCAAATGCAAGTAGGTGTAAGCAACAAGAAAACGTTGATATTGAATCTGGATCAAATGAAATTGATAAGGGTGTGTCGTCTGACATCTCTAGAGAACCAACTAGGAAGAACATGAAAAACTTCGTAAGTATGATATGAATTACTTGAAATGTGGATTTTCATGGACAGGAAATGAAGAGGAACCCATTCCAAATTTTGTTCTATTAAAAATAAATCATATTTTTTGTTTACTTGAACATATAAATTCAAATAAAATAAAAATTTACAATGAAATATACTTTATTTATTTATTATTTTGATAAAGGGGTGCTTGGTAATAATAAAAATTAAGAAGGGGTTACTCAGATATCTGAAATTTGAGAAACATTGCTTTAGAGAAAGCAACTGACAATGAAAAAGGAAAAGTTGGCCCTTGTTGGGTAACTAAATAGCAGAGTAGGAAATGATTGTCAGACATACAAAAATATTTTGGGAAAATTTGGAGAAAAGAGCAAAGCTAATAATAATGGCAAATACCTGTTGGATTTCTGCTCAGGACATGGACTGGTTATTACTAACACCATGTTCCAACATAAAAATGTGAACAAATTCACATGGAGAGAACAGGCAAGGAATAAGAAAAGTCTCATTAACTATGTTAGTAGAAAGGGGGGTGGTAAATCGCGTTTTATTTTAAATTCGCAGGTAAAATAGCCTTTCGGTTTATTATCTTAGTGACTATGTTATTGTTGATAGTGATGTTTTCTCCCTGGTGCAGGACACCGGAGTGTACAGAGGATTTGAAATTGGAAGTGATCACTATTTAGTCTTGAGGATAAAACTGAATTTCATATTGAAAAGAATAAAATGTAAGAAAATTTTAAAGTGAATAAAAGTTAAGCAGCTCTCAGATCTGAACTGTAGACTAAAATACACAAATATTATTGGGGAAAAAATGAAAGGGTTTGAGAACAACAACCAAACCTTGGAGATTAAGTAGCAAGCCTTGAAGAAAACACTGACTGATTCAGTCAGAGAGGCATTTGGTGAGGTTGTCTGCAAGGATAGAAAAATCAGACCTCCATGGTAGACACAGGAAGTTAAAGAAGAAAGCATATGAAAAGTTCCTGGCAAATAAGTCAGCTAGTGCTCTTAGAGAATACAGAGACAAATTGAAGAAAGCTAAACACTGTGTAAAACTAGCAAAACAAAAGTCATGGGAAGACTTTGGTAAGAACACAGAAAATAAATATCATGAAGGTGGTAAGATATTCTGGGAGGTTGTTGAAGCTCAGAAATGGAGGAAAGAGTGTTGTAAAAGGAATTAGAGATGATAAAGGTGACATGAAAACTGGAGAAAAAGATATCCCTGAAGTATGGAGTAATTGGAGAAATGCTTTGAAAATTGCTAAATGAAACAAGCAGTGATAGAACAGTGGTAAGAAACACTTAACAGACATGCAATCAGGAATACATATCCATACTTGAAGTAGAAAAGGACATCAAAGGCTTGAAATGTGGAAAGGCAGCAGGAGTAGATGATATTCGGCCAGAAATGCAGAAGTATGGTGGTATAAATGTCTTACAGTGGCTGCACTGCATAGTTCAGAAAGCCTGGACAGCGGGACAAATTCTCGATGATTGGAGTAGAGCTCTCATAGTACCCATATATAAAAAGGGAAACAAAACTGAATGTGAGAATTACAGAGGTATTTCCCTACTCAGTGTTCCTGGCAAGATTTATGCCAGTATACTTGAGAAATGGTTCCGAAGAATTGTGGAAGAAAAGTTGGTGAAGAACAAGCGGGATTCAGGCCAAATAGAGGCTGTCAGGATCAGATCTTCACTTTACAACAAATAGTTGAGAAAGCATGGGAATATAACAAAGATCTATACTTAAGTTTTGTTGATTTGGAAAAGGCATATGAAAAGGTGCCAAGAGAGAAGCTATTCAATATGCTACAGTTATATGGTGTCAATGGGGCATTATATCAAGCAATACTTAGTCTTTATTTGAGTTGTAAGTCAGCAGTTAGAATTGAAGTACAGGAAGATGGTTTAATATTAAATCTGGTATCAAACAAGGATGTACATTATCTCCTCTGTTATTCATTATCTATATGGATCACATTATGAAGGAAAGTGGTATTAAACATGATATCACAATTGGAGATGTTAACGTGAGCTCTTTGCTTTATGCAGACGATGTTATACTTCTAAATAAATCTGCTACAAGTCTGCAAGATGCCATGACTGAATTGAATAACTGTTGTAATAGATATGGTATGAAGGTCAGCAATAAAAAGACAAAAACAATGAAAATAGGCAGAATCGTTGAAAATGTCAACTGCTTTGTGAACGGAGAACCTGTGGAACAAGTAAAAGATTTCAGCTACTTAGGCACGACTTTTAGTGAAGATGGTAAATTAAATATGGAAATAGACAACAGAATCAACAGAGCTGGTATGATAGGAAGTCAATCGAATACATTCATATGGAATAAGAGAGAAATTAGTCAAAACACTAAATTAGCCGTATACAAGACAGTATTCAAGCCAATCTTAACTTATGGATCTGCGAGCTGGGTCAGAAGTGAAACACAAGACCAATGACTAGAGACCACAGATATGAGTCCTGAGCAAGATTAGAGGCATGAACAGATGTCATCAATGGCAATATCATATTAAAAACGAGGATATTAGGAAAAAACTTGACATTGTTAGCATCCAGGAATGCATTAGCAGAGCTAATCTCAGGTGGTATGGTCACTTAAATAGAATGGACGAGGAAAGATTAGCAAAATAAGCATTCTCTGCAAGGTTGGCAGGAAAACGATCCAGAGGAAGACCAAGATATAGGTGGATTGATACAGTAAAAAGTGTCTAAGAAGACAGAAATATAAGACCTGATAATATTGGAGTCTTGACATTTAACAGACTGATTTGGAAGAAAATTGTAGATAGGAAGTTAGTAATGATGTAAATTTTTCATGTAGTACTATCATATCCTGTACACCCCTTGAAGGTACAGGACAGGAATTTAATGATGATCAACTTCTCCAATACTTTAACCCCCCCCACACACACACACACTCCTGAGATACTAACTGGTATGTAATTTGCTACTTCTGTCTTGAAGCAACTTTTTTTTTTTTTTTTATGGAGCTATCTTACCCTCTTTCCACTCCTTGGAACCTTGGCAGAGCCGAAACATTAAAACAACTTTGTCAGAAACTCTGCCTCTAAAAGCAATCATCACACAAACACCATCTCTCATCACTGTAGCTGCTATTCTATATCTTCAGAGTATGCAAATATGGTAATTATAGAAACTAATGACTAATATGGCTGCTGATGATAATATCTCAAAGAAATTTGGCTACCTTCAAACTATGCAATATTTCAGCAAAAATGTTTGGGCATGAAGTATCCTCATGTTACAGCAAATGATGGAAACGTTTAAAGAGAACAATGGGAGCTATATCTGGTGTTTACTGATCAGCAGAAAGCGTACGATAGAGTGCCAAGGCAAGAAGTCTAGAGGTGTCTGAAGGAGAAGAAGGTACTGAAGAAATGTCAGGTTGGTGCAAGAGATGTACAAAAAATGTGAAGACAAAAGTTTGAAGCTGACTGGGGAAGAGAAAGTTTTCAAGTGAAGGTTGGCCTGCATCAAGGGTCAGCATTAAGTCCATTCCTGTTTAATATTGTGATGGATGTGAGAGAAGCCACATCTTGGACAATGTTGTATGCAGATGACATCGTGCTGTCTGCAGAATCAAGGAAAGAATTGGCAGTTAAACTGGAAAGATGGAACAAAGTGAGCAGAAGTAAGACAGAATATACATGTGTTGCAACGTGAATGACAGCCAGGAGACAGATCTGGAGTTGGAAGGAAATGTCATCAGGAAAGTTAGGGAATTTAGAATCTAAGATAAGGAGAAAAAGAAAATGGTTCAATTTAAGTATGGAGAAAATTACATCTAATAAGTGGCATCAGTAAAACTTGCTATAGATCAGGAATGAACTGTTACACAAGGTGTTTTAAAAGGGGGCTATACAATTTGAATGACAATAGAAGGTAAATAGTGATAGAATAGATGAAATTTTTATTACTGTGCAAATGTAGTGTAACACTTGAAATTTTAACACAGAGAGTTAAAGTTCAATATGACTGCCTCCAGTAATTCTGCAGACATCCCATCTATAGTCAATTTCCTGCCACATGCAGGAAATATCTGGCATATCTGGCCTAACTTCAGCAATGGCAGAAGTAATCCTCGAATACAGGTCATCAAAACTGGCTGGTAGTAGTGGTGGTACAAACAATATCTTTTGCAAAGCCTCACAAGAAAAAAATCTTATTGTGTAAGGTCTGCAAAACACAATTTCATGCAACATGCACCCTTCTATCAATCCATATGCCTGGAAAAACGGATGTCGAGGTACGACCTTACATCTGTCAGGTAATGAAGTGCTCCATCTTGCTGGAAAAGTAAGCATCCATCATGGTCACCATTGTCTAATTGTGGTATTACATACCCTTGTAGTATGTCCAGATAGACAACACCGATAACGGTAGACTCAAAAAAAAAAAAAAAAGAGTCCATACACTTTTTTTCTTGCTTATGGTGCAAAATATGTTAGGCTTTGGAGTGTCGTGAACATGTTCTACAATGGGGGGTAGATTTTCGCTTCCTCAAATTCTGCAGACATGTGAAAAGTGCACTTGAGATGACCCTTTTCATCACTGAAAAGGATCATATCCAAAAAGTATTTATTTTGTTCTACCCTGCTGATCATTTCTGTACAGAAATCTTGACATATCTTCTTATTGTCTTTCTTCAAATATTGTACAAGAGTAAATTTGTAGGGCCTTAAATATAGATGCAGTCTGAAAAAAAACATGCCCCACAGTCATATGTGGAATTTCAATTTGACAAGAAGCCATCTGGTTGACTTTCTAGGGATTCTATGGAAACTATAACGAATTTCTTCCACAACAGTATCGGCCTTCCCGTTGACCTTGGATGATGAACAGAGCAGCCAGTTTCCACAAAATTTTTGTGCCACGTGGATTGTGCACTTACTAGGAAGTTCTTTGTCGTATTGCATGCAGAAATTCCTCTGAATCTGTGTAGCAGACTTCGTTTTCTCAAACCAAAACACACAACATTTTCACTCAGGACCATCGAAAGTCGCCATTTTCAAATGGTGTAACGTATCATGCCATCTAGTGTCATTTGGTAATAAAATTATGTGACCAAAAATTTATGTGTTTCACTACATTATGACACCCACTCAGCTTTTGTATGTCTTCTGAGTTATTCTCTCTATTCTCCTGCAAAGTTGTATGCACCCTGTTGAAACATCATGTATTTGTATACAAATGCTAGAAGTGGAAAAAACGAGCAAAATGAAGTGGTTGCATTACTTGAGTCTGTTCACCCAAGAATTGTTGCAATAAGTGAGACATGGTTGGATGAGAATGACATCCTGACAGGAATACAGATGGAAGTGGATGATGTGATTTGTGAAGACAGAAAGGGTAAAAAGGGAGGAGGAGAGTGCCTAATGATGAAAGAGAAAGTTATGTCCATACAAGGTAGAGATGCAAGATGGAAATAGTGCCAGTGATTTTGAGGCAGGATAGTGTGAAATAGAGATCAACAGAATGAAATACTTAGTTGGATGTTGTAATACACCTGATAACGTGGATAGTAGTGATCGTTAAAGGCATAATCAAATTACGAAGTAAATAAAAAAAAAATGATGATCATTATGGGTGATTTTAATTATGACAATATAGACTGGGATGATAGGACCTGGAAGTAAAGAAAATGAGTGTTTTTGAGTGACAACTACCTCAGACAGTATGTAACAGAAGGCACACGAGGATTGAGGATCTTGTATTTGATCATCTCATCAGAGGATGTTATTATAAATGAGGTATCGAATCACCCTCCAGTTGGTGAGAGTGACCATAAAGTGATTTCATGGGTGGTTACCAACAGTGTAAGGACCTCTGTGAGGAAAGGGTATATGTGAAACTACAAGGCTGGTGATTATGAAGCTCAGGAGGCAGATTGTAGGTGTAGCATGGAATGAGGAGTTGGCTGGAAACATCAATGCAGTTTGGGTGGTATTTAAGAACTATCTAGTAGAAGCAATGTCTAAATGTATTATTACTATTATTACGGGCAACTCCAGGGAGTCATTAGACTCATCGAGGGAGGCCCCAAATCATATTCATCACAACTATTTGACATTCATACAGTATCTATCATACCTCGCCTTAAACTCATTCACTGTCACAGCATCCACCACAGACTCAGGGAGCGCATTCCACTCATTCACTACTCTAAAAGTAAAGAAATCAGAATTCATCACAACTATTTGACATTCATACAGTATCTATCATACCTCGCCTTAAACTCATTCACTGTCACAGCATCCACCACAGACTCAGGGAGCGCATTCCACTCATTCACTACTCTAAAAGTAAAGAAATCAGCTCTAACACTTTTACTAACCACACTTTTGCCCAGTTTCCATGGATGTCCCCTAGTCCTCCCACAACCAGCCCTGTTCTCAAAAATATCTTCTGAATTAATTTTATAGAAACCCTTCAGTAATTTGAATGTCTCAATCATATCTCCCTTCCTCCGCCTATCAACCGATTTTTCCAACCCACAAATCCTCAACATGTTCTCATACGGTTCATTCCACAGACCTGCTATCATCTTGGTCACTCGCCTCTGGATCCTCTCCACCTCCTCCCCATCAAGAAGAAACCTAGGTGACCAAATCTGAGCACAGTAGTCTAGATGGGGTCTTATCAAGGCTCGATACAGAGGAACAATATCCTGCTTGTCTCTGCTTGTCAACGTATTCTTCAGCAACCAAGTGATTTGATGAGCTGTTTTGGTCATTTTTGCAATGTGTCCCCTAAATTTCAATTCTTTATCTACCAACACTCCTAAATCTCGTGCCTCATCAATTTCCTGGAGCGGGGTTCCACCAATGCAGTAAACTGCCGTCAATCTTTTCACCCCAAAATGCATAACCTTACATTTTGCCACATTAAACTGACATCCATTCTCCTTAGCCCAGACCTCCAATCTATCCAAATCATCCTGCAAAATTTTGACGTCATCTGCATTCACTATTGCCCTACCCAACTTCGCATCATCCGCAAACAAATGAACTGTTCCTCTCAGATCATTTCCTATATCATTTATGAACAAATTAAACAGCAGTGGTCCAAGAACAGATCCTTGTGGCACACCACTAGTCACAGGCCGTCTTGTGGACTCTACTCCCGAGTAAACCACTCTCTGATATCTCTCCGTCAACCACCCTCCTATCCATCTCACCAACCCTATGTCCATTCCCATATGCTGCAATTTACTGATTAGAATTCCATGTGGAATCCTGTCAAAGGCCTTGGCAAGGTCCAGTAGAATCACCGTAAACCCATTACCCTTATCCAGTTCAGCCGTCACCGTGTTATAATACGTGAGCAAGTTACTGAGGCATGACCTACCCTTCACAAAACCATGCTGTCCCCGATACAGTATCCCATTTTCTTCTATCCAATCTTGTATTTTCCTCTTGACTATTTTCTCTAAGACCTTGACAATGATTCCTGATATGCTAATCGGTCGGTAATTTACAACAGCAGTCTTGGAACCACCTTTATGCAGTGGAACTATTTTCCCCTCTTTCCACCCGCTCGGGACTAACCCAGACCCGAGACTCAAATTAAACAAAATGGTCAAGGGTACTGACAATTCTTTAGCTGCTTCTCGTACAACACGAGCTGGTATACCATCCAATCCCACAGATGTATTAACATTGAGGTTATGCAATAGACTACTCACCTCCACTTCATGAACCACAATTCCCGTATAATCTACTGGTTTATTCGTTTCTGCAATGTCACCACCTGGATGATATACTTTTGCAAAGTGCTCACTCAGTAACTCAACTATCTCAACTGATTCAGTTACCTCCCTACCATCGGCATTCTTTAAAATCAATCTGCCATGTACATTTTTCCTTTTACTTGCTACATATCTAAAAAACTGTTTAGGATTCTCTTTAGCCTGCATGGCCAATGTTCTTTCGTAATCCTTTTTTGCTTTTCTTACCACACTCGTCACCCTTCTGGCCTGCGCTTTATACCGTTCATGTGCCTGCCGGTCACCCTTCTCCTTAAATTCCCTCCATAGTTGTTTCTTTTTATGCAACTCAAGCTTAATGGTGTTATTCATCCATTTAACCCCTACTTGATTTATTATTCGGACTCTAGGTATACAGTCAGCCATTGCTTCATGCAAGCACTTCTTAACTACCTCCCATGCACTATCAACTTCTAGTCCTTGCAGTTGTACATGCCATGGCACTGAACCAATCAAACTCCTAAGCTTGTCATACTTTCCAGCCCGATAATTCCACATGTACCCTGTCTTAATTGAAAATTCTACACCTTTAGCCACCTCCCAAGTTAAGACCCTATGATCACTCTCACCGATTGGTGGCAATGTGGTCATATTTGTTACAGCCAAATCCTCAGATGTAATTACTAGGTCAAGCACTCTCTGACCCCTAGTATTTTCCATTACATGCTGTCGCAGATAGTTATCCCTTAATAACCGCATAAAATCCAGTTCCTTCCTCCCGTGTGTCCTCTCCTCACTCCAATCAATGCGACCATAGTTGAAATCTCCCATAATAATCACCCTCCTTCCACCCATTTCTTCTATTTGCTTGTGCATACTGTCACCACCATCTTTTCCATCACCTGGTCTATAGCAGCACCCAATTGTATATTTAGTTCTGCTAGCCACAATCTCACACCAAATGGCCTCAAATGTGCTCTTTTCTCTATCCTGCAATTCAACTTCTATTCTCCTTGGCTGGAGCTCATCAGCTATCATCAACAATACTCCTCCCCCCATTTTATTCTCTCTGTCATTCCTGAACACACTATACCCATCACATTCAATCCCACTAGTTATATCATCTACAGTCAACCATGTTTCACTAATACCTATAACCTGTGGTCTGGAAGTGCCAACCATGGCCAAAAACTCTTCCTTCTTGTTCCTAATACTCCTAGTATTAGTGTACATGAATTTAAGACCCCCATTAGCCCCAACCCTACCTTGATGCCTTATATTAACTATCCCACTCAGATTTGTTGTCCTTATTTGCTCTGGCATATTATATTCATTCTTACATTCAACTGCCTCCATAAGGACTGTATCTCTACCCCCCCCCCTAACAAATCTAGTTTCCCTGAATTTGCACATCCACTACATTCAGCAACACTTTCTCAAGTCTTCTTACACCGTAACCATTCAAATGCAAGCCATCCATCTTATATAGATCCTTTCGCCCATCAAACTCACTCCACAAATTTCACACCACTCGTCATACATAACCCACGCATAAAGTCATTTGCAATTATAGCCCTCCTTTTAAACATTTCACTGTCATACCGTGGCAAAAGACTAATCATTCTAACTCTCTCACTCTTTTCTTTTGCTACCTCAAACAATTCATTCAGGTCTTCTATCATTTCCATTTTATCTCCTTTCAAATCATTCGTACCTGCCACAACAATCATTTCTTTCACCCTTTCCTTTTGCTCTCTAATAGACGCAGTTACGTCCTTTATGGTCGCACCAGGTTGGTACGATTTTGTCAAATCCTCTACTAACACACCTCGTACTAACGAGTCTCCATACAGCACTCTATCCTTCATTTTGTTCATGTTCACATTCATACGTCTAATTTTTCCTGTCATAACTTTTATTATTGGTTGGTTCATTCAGTCTACTTTTGTTCATGCACTCTAGCTGCTGTTTTGCTCTTTCTATCGCACTATTCAACAACGCGATCTCACTCAATGCATCTATCTCATCTTTTTTGTTCTCTGAGAAACCATTTATACTATCATTCACACTTTCTACATTCACACTCTCACAATTTTCATGTACAACCTTGCCGTTTCTTGTCATATCCCTATTTCCTTCATTCTGAAGGTTGACAAAAATATCACACTCACGATCCGAAATACACTTCAATTCCGCATTCTCCCTACATTTTCTACACACATTCAATCCTTTATTATCATCTAACCACACTCCGCAAAGCGTACAAGTGAGAGTGACCATAAAGTGATTTCATGGGTGGTTACCAACAGTGTAAGGACCTCTGTGAGGAAAGGGTATATGTGAAACTACAAGGCTGGTGATTATGAAGCTCAGGAGGCAGATTGTAGGTGTAGCATGGAATGAGGAGTTGGCTGGAAACATCAATGCAGTTTGGGTGGTATTTAAGAACTATCTAGTAGAAGCAATGTCTAAATGTATTCCAAGTGTCAGAAGATTAAATAAGGTAGGTGTGAAATGGATGAATGAAGAGATTAAGCATGGGATACCGAGAAAAAAGGCATTATGGAGGCAGCATAGAGCGGTAATAATCAATTCCATGAGAATCACACCCTCCTTATTATGCTGTAATAAGGAGGACGTGAACAAGCAGTGAGCAGTTTTTTTACATGCAAAGTTGTGAAAGATTAGAATGCCTTGCCTGAGAGTGTGGTGTCTACAGAGAATTTGAATGTGTTTAAGGCACAGTATGATGAGCTATGAATATAACAAAGGGATCTTCCTAGATGAGTCTGACTCCATGAGGGTCTTTAGAGTGGTAATAATAACTTTTCTTACACTTGAATAAACCAAGAATATAATTTCTTGGGAAGTAGAATTTACTTCAGAACAAGTGCAGACACTTTCTACATTATCTGATCGAGGATATTTTAATAACGTGACACACCTTTTCACTACTTGTGAAAAATATGACCTACATTAATTCGACCTTGGCATCTTAACCCTCTCATACATGAATTTTTATATTCATTTTTTAAAAAATTATGATGATATAGTACCATTTAATCTTACAGTATTACCATGAATTCGTTAATTTTGCTAAATTTGTGCCCTGTATATGTTAAAAATGATGTCCTCAGATGAGGACATCATTTTTATGTGTCCTCATATGAGGCCCTTATGCATGAGAGGGTTAAAGTCCAGCTCCTACTAATAAACCTCAAAACTGGGCAAGGTAGTGAATCCCCTTCCCATTATGTGTAGCATTATATACATCCAAAAGGATGTGTGTTTTGTATTATGGGATACCAAGGCAATTGATGTGAAGTCATCAGTCTCTATATAGACTATAGAGGGAGATAACTTCACATCAGCCTCTATACAGTCATGAAAATACTACATTCATAAACTGTGTTCTTACACTTGGAGAAAGGAACAAACAAGAATATTTCTTGACAAGTATCATTTACCTTCATAACCAAGTAAAAAAAGCTTCCTAAAAACCACATCCTTTAATTCAGTCACAAATGAATAATCTACAACCTAAGTATAGCAAACACGAAACACATTTCATGCAAGAATTTAAAATACAGAATTTCATGATCATAACTGCAGATCAAGATATACCCTAAATTACAAATATTTTATTAAAATGTTAATCTTAAAATACAAATTTTATATGAATTCATACAAGCAGGAATGAAATTTAACTTTCTTGGGATGTGAAAACTTGCAATGAAGAGAAAGTTGTCTTTCTACTTCTGGGTATAAATAAATTCCTATTATCATCCTAGAGTGGTTTCCCACAATGAATCCTTGGAGGTATCACAATAATTCTGTACTACTACTTCTACAGCTTTTCTCTTCATGCTTCTTTTGACCCATGATTGTTACATGCTGAATATCATGTCTTCTGCATCTTCAATCTTGAATGAAAGTTTTAATAACATTCCACCCATAAATAGTCAAAAAGAAGAGGAAAAAAAACCTATGGCACAGCATATTAATAGTTAGACTAGAGGGAGGGAAATCCTGATCACGAAGGAAGGCGATGGTCTCACACGCCAAGTAATAAAATTTATTTGCCATCTTAAAACATTCAAACAGCATGTTGGCAGGAGAGATGTTATCCACTGTTTTCAGAAATCTGAAACCGTTTTCTTCAAAAATTACTTCACGTTTAAAATTTTTAGTATACTTTTTCAGGAGTTTGATGTTATCCACAAACTCAATTTCTCTCCCATTTCTACATACGACATTACAAAATAATTCATATCGCTTACTTTGTCAGCAATCAGAGAGGAATTTCATACTTTATAAGGCACCCGGGTGACAAAAAAAGTTTACCAGTGCAATAAACCTATACTCATTTTATTGGTTATAATTCCTCTTGAAGTCAACTCATTTTTGCGATATTTTTCTAATATTATGCAGAGATGTTACGAACGTTAATTGTGGAGAGCAATATCAATAATCTAATTGTGGTTAGAAGGAAACATGTAATAATAATTATATTAAGGTCTAAACCTTATAGATATTCCTAAACTTTAATAAACATTGAATACTTGGATGTTTTGAAATTTTCATGAATATATTTATTTAGAGAACGGCATTTACATATGTCCTACTTGATTAAAAAAAAATCATCAATTCATTCTATATTCCTTATATTAGTATCTTGTTTCTATCTCTTGAAGATGAAACCCTGAAAACATTGCATGCACATTTATTAACAGTGTACGTGTACAGATTTAAACCATATATTTCATAAGCAACTAGTATAAGTTATTTACAAAATGTGGGAAACATGAAAATAAAACTTTCTGCACTAATTGAAAAATTAAACTGACAATGCTCGACTCATTACAATGCTGAGAATATATCACGAATTCGCGATAACTGTCGCTAAAGCTCTACAAGAGATGAGGAGAATGTTATCTTCAAAAACTATTTGGCCAATGAGGAAGCTTTGCTGTTGCTAGGGCTAGTCCAAGGACCTTGAGAGCCAATGACTCATTATTCGAAGTTGAAGCTTGACAGGTGCGGTGTTAAATATTCTCGCAAGAATTCAGCATTAACGTATCTAATATATTTTATTATTATTATAATATGTTAGAACTAATTAGTCCAGATGAGAATGAATGCCGTCTACGCTACTTTATTTAAAAAAATGTAAAGATTTCTAATGTTACATTATTTGGATTCGTAAAATCATGCCATAGTTTCATTTTATAATAATTTAGAAACATACTCCAAAATTTGCTTCCGATACAACGATCATATTTTACATATGCATTCTAACCACACACTCATTAATGAGGATCAGAAATGGGAATTTAAATTGCTTTCTCTCTCTCTCGGGTTGGTTGCTCTAGGGATTATCCATTCAGAATTTTCAATTTAATTAATCTTATGCTTGCTATTAATACACCAAAAGACATAAGCTTGTTATACAGCAGGTAAAGTAATGATGATTAAACTTTTGAGTATAAGATGGAAATTTGTTTATAGTTAGTTTTACACAAGCTATTGTCTTGAGAACCTTTACTTAAACCTATAATGGATGCTATCAAAATTAAGATCAGCAGACATACATTTTCAATATTTTACACTCAAAATTATGCCACCCAGACCGATGAAATTTAATCGGGACGTAACTTAATCTAGTGAAGGTTTCAATTAGGAATTCAGAGTTCAGTTAGTCTCTGAAGCAAGCAATGATGCAACGGAACTATACATTGCATCCACGTATTTTTTAGAATAAATAACCTCCTAGAATCAATTTTATATCCATATATAAATACAGTTCAAACTGATTTTATAATTTACTTACATTCTTGTCTCCTATCTGTCCCATTGTAGACCGGTCTATTTTGACAAGAGTATCAATTTCTTCAGGTGGCTGTAAAATCATTAATTCGTACCACTGCGGTTACATATATCGTGTTGGAAGGAAGAAAATAATTGTAGAAGATTAACACACTTAAGTCTTTTATTTTCTTTGTATACTATATCGGCTTTGAATGTATTAAAATGATATTTCAGATTATCGATAAGCACCAGAATAGTTATTATATATATATCAGTCAAAACAGTTCATAACGAAAACCGGCCTACACACACATATCCACCGATCTAATGCATTCAGTTCTGTGTGATACCTTACCAACAGCTGAGTCGAATCAGCTGGTCAGGAGACCTAGGAACAGCCAATCATCATTCGATTTGCTGCAGACGCGACCGGTTGTGCCCATTGCGCTGAGGGTAGGTTTTCAGTTACATTTGAAGCATCACTTCTTACGTTAGTGGTTTCTCTAATCTAAGGGAAAACTAAGAAAATTTTTCATTGTGTGTATTTTTATTTCATTGAAACACTCCCAAAATAAATAACGGAATTCTTTGATTCATCTTAATTTATATAAATTTTCGTCATAAAGCAATTCATTTTATCATGGAGATTTATATAAATAAAGTTTTTGCACTTATTAATCATATCACTTATTGCATCATATCGCTGCATTCTTAACTTTCAAAATAGCATTGACATTATACTGAGCTTTATATATACTGTGACCGAAGCGGGTATAACAACATTACTCCACGCTCAGTTGAATTATCGTTCTTGAAATCCAATAGTGACTAACAGTTATCATCGCCAACAACTCTGTTGTCATACATGAGGGATATTTAAAGACTTTTTTTTTTAAGGATTTATAAAAAATGTAGTTGAGTTAGCTGTTGGTCTCATAAGAAGGTGATATATAAGTCATTGTTTCCATGAAGGTGTCAGGGGAAGACAATAATATATATTAAAGAGCATAACTTTTTTTGCTTTACGCAAAATAAATTAATATATTTTAAAAATAGTAATGATTTGCATATGAAAATTCATAAAAAACTGTTATACTTTCTATGCCCTATTTTTAAATGTTTTTTTCTTTTAAAAATGACCATAATGTCTTATTATATGTAAATATATTGTATGTGGCATATTCGAAAAATGCCGTGTTCGTGAACATCTCAAATGCAATTTTTAATCGAATCTAATAATGCAATCAAAAGTCACGGCAGTGACTATTAAAACCAAGTACTATAGAAAGTTACTAACGGTTATTACAATAATCATTGCCGCAAAAATTCGACTGCTGTAATTCCCATTTTTAGAAGAATATTATCAAATTGCCACTTTTATTCGACGGGGATATTTAACAGGTCATTGTTTGTCAAATATGGTGCATTAAATCCAATTAATAAAACACTAGAACACTTTGAAATAACGCCTAAAAACGTTATTTTATTTCCTTCTCCGCCGATACTTCTACAGGAAGCACAGTGCAACCCATTTAACAAATAATTTGAATTACAGTTATATTTTACGTAGCGGAAGGCCCTCTGAGAAATGCAACCCAATGAGATTAAAATGAAGGGTATAGGAGTTCTGCGGTTGTAATGATTCAAACAATTTGGAAACTAGTTCCTGCGTTGTATATATTCCCCTAATAAATTTATACTAGGTGGACAGAAATGGTGTAGGAGTGTAGAGAAGACAGTTCATTCGCATAACTCCATAGGTCGCAAAGTACAACCGACTGCGATCACGTTTAGAATACTTCTGACTTTGTTTAACTTCCTCCGAAAAATGAGATTAAATGATGAAGACTGTAATGACGAAATCGCTTTCTCAGCAGACTTCTGCACATCGCATCGCTCAACCATTACAAATTGAAAGCCTTTTCTTTAGTAACTACTTTTCCAACATAATTTTTAATAATCAGTGATTCTGTTGTGGTGGTTATTAATGGTTCTGCTTGAAGTTTGCAGGTGAATTCTCGACAAGTAAACGATAAGGTATGTCAGTCAGCAGCGTAATTAGGTTTTGGAGCCCTTGGCAAAATGGTATCTACGTGCCCTTTTATTTTGAAAATCTCAATAATTGGTAAAATATCCTGACACGATGCAGCAAGTAGCCTCTCCTAAATTGAAGTTGAATCTCTTTACTGAATACTTTGCTCACTATATATATATAGTTTTTTTCTTTCTCCACACTTTAAAGTTTCTCTTCTAACTGTACCTTCTTCCTATTTCTGCTTCACTTATTCGTGCTGAATCTCTTCTATTCTGATGTTGGGGTTTATATTTCTTTTTTAATTTCAACTTGATGTTTGCAATCACTAAACTATGGTTCGAGTCTATATCCACTCCTTGAAAAGTTCGACATTGCTGTACTGATGTTATCCTCTTCTTTTAATCATAATCATATCAATCATGGTTTTCGTTTTCCCATCATTTGATCGCCACGTCCATTTTCTACACTCCTTTTGTTGGAATCTTGTGTTACAGATCATCATCTTGTGGTCCACAGCAAATTCTAACAATTTTTCACCTCGTTCATTTCTTTCTCCGAAACCATATTTTCTCATGACTCTATCCCAACCATCATTATCTATTCCAACTTTGGTATTCCAATCTCCTTCAATAATTAGCACATCTTGCTTTGGTATTGTTTCTATTGTCTCTGTCAGATCTTTGTAGAATAAGTCAATATCCTCATCTGTGCTGTCAGATGTGGGTGCATATATCTGGACTATTGATATGTTGAATGGGTTTGCCATTCAGTATATCAATTCACATATCTATGATTCGTTCATTAACTGATTTGTAGCCTAACAGTGCCTCTCGAGCTCTTTTGCTAAGAAGGAAGCCAACTCCTGCTTCGTGCATAGTATCATGCCCTGACCATATTACTTCGCATCCATTGATCTCTCCAGATGATGTCCATCTCATCTCTGCCAATCCTAGTATATCCCACCGATATCTCTTCATTTCCTCACGAAGTAGTTCTAATTTTCCTGACATCCAGAGTGTCCGCACATTCCACGTTCCTACTAATAACAGTTCTGTTACTTTCAGTTTCTGTTTCTTTTCGGTATCCCACTTTTCGATCCAACCCCGATCGCTCGATTGGTATCGCAGGCCTTGTTTATCCGGGCGACGCCCGAGCCGGCATGTTGTAGCTGTTGATTGTATAGGCATTAGATAACAATCGTGTTTTTCTTTTTTCTTTACGGTCAGAGCATCGACACTCATCTGACCGACCCTCCTCCTTTATCCAGGCTTGGGACTGGCATGAAACTCCTAAGGATCCCATGGCGGAGTTAGATGTATGATGCCATGCATTAAAGGCAAGGGGGCCACTACCCAGACCGGTTTCGACCTTTATTGAGGTCTCATCAGTAGGACCCAGGCTTAGAAATACCAAAACTATATATATATATATATATATATATATATATATACAAGGGGGATTCCCCCACCCCTGGTGCGCCCAACTCCCCGAGTTCCGAGCTGGTAAGACAAAAAACGTGACATAAAAACGTTTCAAATTTCGGCTTATCTTTATATATATATATATATATATATATATCATATTTTATTTACCCATTCATGAAAGCTGTGCTATCATTTTATACTTAAGCCAAAATGAGCTACATGAACCATGGGTGTCAGATATTACTACGAGGTCATGATATATTACTTTTTTTTTTTTTTTTTGAAAATTAAGGAGATTAAAAAAAAATATCAGAAATCGATTGAATGATAATTTGTCATTTATCCCATAGAAATGCGACAGCACTGTCGCATTTACCTTTATTCTTTCCTCTGCATTTTTGCAGATATTGTCAGACTTCAAACAATTTAATATTCCAAATTTGGTAGTGAAATTGTTGAATGATTTGATTTGCAGAGCAGTTTGCAAAGAAAGCCATCCCTCATTTCCAGACCATGCATGAAACAACTTTATTCAAAAGTTGGTCGAAAACGAATGATGCATTTAGCACAGATATAATTTCTTATGAATTTAGTTTTCTCAGTTCTTCTGGAAATTTTAAATTAAGAAACAAATGATTTCCCAAGTTGATCAAAATGTTAAACGAATCAGCGCCTTATAAAGAGGATTAATAACTTCTCTATCTCTGCATGTTAGTGTATTCTTCAATGCCAAGTAATCCTATGAGCTATCTTGGACACCTTAGCAATATACCCTCTGAAACTTCAACTTTCTATCCACCAACATCACCAAGTCCCTAGCCTCATCAATTTCTTGGAGTACAGTTCCATCAACGTGGTACACAGCTTGTAATCTTTTAATCCCAAAATGCATAACTTTACACTTTTCCACATTGAACTGACATCCATTATCTTTTATCCATATTGCCAGCTTATTTAAATCATCCTACAAGCTCACTACATCAGCTTAATTAATTATTGCGCTACCCAACTTTTCATCAGCAGCAAACAACTGAATATTTCCCTCAAATCAGTTCTTATATCATTTATGTCCAAATTAAACAATAATGGTCCAAGCACAGATCCTTGTGGCACATTACTGGTCACCTGTTTCGTCCTGGACTCTGCTCCTCCATACACTACTTTTTGGTATCTGTCCATGAGCCATTCTCGTATCCATATTACCAGTTTACTATTCATCCCCAATTGTTCTAATTTGCGTAACAGTATTCCGTCGGGTATCCTGTCAAAAGTCTTAGCAAAATCCAGCAATACCGCTGTGTAGTCATTTCCCTTTCCAACTGAGTTGTCATTCTATTATAAAAAGTTAATAAATTACTAAGGCAACACCGACCTTTAACAAATCCGATATGTGATTGGTTCGTAATTTTCTAGTTGAACGAAAAAATAACGGTTAGCTAAGAAGTTGTCTTTCTTTAGTTTCCAGACAAGTTGGGTATAATTGTGATCAGGGCCGCGCAAACCCGAGGGTGCAAAAGGTGCACCGCACCCAGGCGACAACATTGATATTTTATTTATTGTAGTAAATGCTACATGCAATTTCTTTTAGTTATTTTTTTAAAGGGCGACCGATAAAAGTTTGTACCCGGGCTACAAATAACCTTGGCGCGCTCCTGATTGTGAGTTGCAGTTAAAATTGAAAATCCCGATATTATTTAAAATATACAATACTTATTTTGTTTAAGTATAAATATATTTAATATTTATGATATCTAGTATACTCTCTTATTACACCAACGAAAAGTAATGTGCACTGGTTTAGCGTTTAGGTGAAACATGACATTCTTATATTAATTTCATCCAAGTATTAACTCTTTTATTTATTATTTTTCATAGAAAAAATCCCTCTTACACTTCTTAAATTGCATTTAGACAATGTTCTTAGGATATTAATGGAAAATCTTATGTTGCAATCTATGTGGTGTCACCGTATTTTTTAAATGGCTTAAATTTTTACAAACATTTACTTCCCTGACGTGTTATTAATGTCCCGATACAGTCAAATCAGCCATTCATACTATCATCCTATTACTCTTATTTTAGTTCTCTATGGCTCAGTAGGAAGACGATGCAATTCGGTTGGGAAGACGATGCAATTCGGTTGGGAAGACCTGGATTTGAATCACGTTTCGGGCGCGATTAGAATAAAATGAGATTAGCCAATCTGGATGGAAGCTGTAGATTTTTCCTCCAGGAACTCGGATTTTTCGTTACGTCATACAGGCAAACCGGTCAGAAGGATATGTGATATTAAGAGACATATTATACTGCCCTCATAACCTTGGTAGTTTCCGCAATTCAAAATAATCCTCACTTCTCCAGAAAGGTATTAGCAGTTCACTTCTACCTGCCTGGGATCCACCAATTAATTAATGACTAACAATATGGATTCCGCAACTCTTGAACATGAGCAGAATTCCCTATCCATCACCACCCACAATTGGACACAAATCATTAAAGGTTTAGTGGTGCTCGGGTGATCACTTTGTACATTACTGGAACTTACCTCAAATCTGCTCTATATTCTGTTGAAAACAGTACCCACCATTCCTTTTCATTTGATAGAACTTTGAAATGATCTGGGCATTAAGAACTTCCATATCTAGTGTCTTAACCAGTGATTTCCTGGAAATTTTGCAGTGGGTTGAGGACAGCTTTGTGAAATTTAGTGCTACTGAAATACTTCATGCCTTAGCCTTGATAATATTCATTATTTCTCCAGCATGGTTAAATTTTTTCCTTCTCGGACTGACTTACTTCTAGCTCAAGACATTATTTTTCATCTACTATATATAACTGCTAACATTACATAAATCCCAATACTATTGAATACTGTTATTGCATTTGGGCTGGTGCACCAAAATCTCTCTCTTTAAAAATGTAAAAATGAAAAGTGGTCACTCCTTCACAGACCTCTTCCAGTGACTTTCACATAGATGCTGTTTTTCTTTTTGTCGTCTTTTCAACAGGTTTTTCATTGCCGCTGTTTTTCTACTCATCTGGCAACCATAATTTCTATACTTTCCTTTAAGCCTGTATGTGTATATATATATATATATATATATAATGGAGCTGTTTGTTGACAATCATGCACAATTCAGCTTCAAACATGGCAAACTAACTTGTAATTCACTTTATTCCACCTGTTTCATTTCCTTGTAGTAGCTTACTCGACACGGATTTTGTTTTCTTATTCTACAAACTTCACCTGTTCAAGAATCATACCAACAGATTCCTTTTGCTAAACTTTGCAGGAATGCATTGCGTGTCATGAGTAAGCGATATCTGAGAAAAATACACTTCCAAAACTCACCACCAGGAGCATTGTAAATACCAAATGCATGGAATTTGCATATCACACAAATAGACAGGTGCTAGGAGGGTTGAAAAAGATGGACACAGGATTTTTCCCTTCATACTTGTTAATAACGTCCACAGTGGTAGCACTATGCCCAACATGCTTTGCTTGTGAAGCTGTATATGCTGTTGCTGCACTCCGCGAATTTCCTCTCTTGAAAAAATGTCGAGGAGGTCCACTATTTCATGTGCTCTCCAACGAATGATTGGTCATTTTGAAGAAACAGGATCGTTGGGAGTTAGTTCACAACTTGTGGAATGAAGTTGCTACTTCCGTTGTGGAGCAGGCACAAGTAATCGGAATGGGATAGTTAGAATAACGCATCAAGATAGGGGTGGGAAAAAGGGACCTCTGCATTTCATGTATACTAATGCCAGGAGTATTAGGAACAAGAAGGAAGACTTTTTGGCCTTGATTGGCTCTTCCTGGCCACAGGTTATTGGCATTAGTGAAACATGGCTGACGGAAGATGATATAGTTAGTGGGATAGAATGTGTTGGTTATAGTGTGTTTAGGAGGGACAGAGAGAATAAAATGGGAGAGGAGTGTTACTGATGATAGCTGATGAACTGCAACCAAGGAGAATTGAAGTTGTATTGTAGGATAGTGAAAAGAGCTAATTTCAGGCTATTTGGTGTGAGATTGAGACTGGCAGAATAAAATATATAGTTTGGTGCTGCTATAGACCGGGTGATAGAATAGAGGATGGAGATGGTATGTATAAACAAATTAATGAAATGAATGGAAGAAGGGTAATTATTATGGAAGATTTCAACTATGGTAACATTGATTGGAGGGAGGAGAGGACACATGTGAGGAAGGAAATGAATTTTATTCAATTATTAAGGGATAATTATCTGAGACAGCATGTAATTGAAAATACTAGGGGTTTGAGAGTGCTTGACCTGGTAATAGCATCTGAGAATTTGACTGTAATGAATATGACCATGTTGCCACCTATTGGTGAGAGTGATCATAAGGTCTTGACCTGGGAGGTGGCTAAAGGTGTGGAATTTTCGATTAAGACAGGGTATATGTGGAATTACTGTGTTGGCAAGTATGACAAGCTTAGGAGATTGTTTGGTATTGTGCCATGGAATGCAAAACTGTAGGGGCTGAATGTCGATAGAGCATGGGAAGTGGTCAAGGAGCATTTACAGGAGGTTATGGCTGATTGTATACCTAGGGTCTGAATAGTAAAAGAAGTAAGGGTTAAATGGATGAATAACACCATTAAGCTTGAGCTGCAAAAAAAGAAACGACCGTGGAGGGAATTTAAAGAGAAAGGTGACTTGCAGACACATGAACGGTATAGAGTGCAGGCCAGACGGGTAACGAGTGTGGTAAGAAAAGCAAAAGCGGATTATGAAAGGAAACTAGCTATGCAAGCTAAAAAGAATCCCAAACAGTTCTTTCATTATGCTGCAAGCAAAAAAAAAAAACTGTATACGGCAGAATGATTTTAAGTAATGACGATGGTAAGGAGGTCACTGAATCAGTCGATATAGTGGAATTACTGAGCGAGCACTTTGCAAGAGTATATCATCCAATGGTGACATTGAAAAAATGAAGGAACCATTCGTTTATACGGAAATTGTGATGAATGAAGTGGAGGTGAATAGTCTATTACAGAACCTTAATGTGAATACATCTGTGGGATTGGATCGTATACTGGCACGGGTCTTACGTGAAGCGGCTAAAGAATTATCAGTGCCCTTGACCATGTTGTTTAATCTGAGTCTCGGGTCTTGTTTAGTCCCGAAGGTGTGGAAAGAGGGGAAAATAGTTCCACTGCATAAAGGAGGATCCAAGACTACTGTTGCAAATTACCGACCAATCAGCATATCAGGAGTCGTTGTCAAGGTCTTGGGGAAAGTAGTCTAGGGAAAAATACAGGAATGGATTGATGAAAATGAGATACTGCATGGGGGGGACAGCATGGCTTTGTGAAGGGTAGATCATGCCTCAGTAACTTGTGTTATAAAACTTGTGCAAGTTTTATAACACAGTGACGGCTGAACTGGATAAGGGTAATGAGTTTACAGTGATACTGCTGGACCTGGCTAAGGCATTTGACATGATACCACATGGAATTCTAATCCGTAAAATACAACATATATGGGAATGGATATAGGGTTGGTGAGATGGATAGGTGGGTGGTTGATGGAGAGATATCAGAGAGTAGTTAATTCAGGAGTAGAGTCCAAAAGACAGCCTATGACTAGTGGTGTGCTGCAGAGTTCTGTTCTTGGACCACTGCTGTTTAGTTTGTTCATTAACGATATAGGGAAGGATCTAAGAGGAACAGTTCATTTGTTCGCTGATGATGCAAAGTTAGATAGGGCAATTGTGAATGCAGCAGATGTTAACATCTTGCAGGAAGACTTGGATAGATTAGAGTTCTGGGCTAAGGAGAATAGATGTCAATTTAATGTGACAAAATGTAAGGTTATGCATTTTGGGGTAAAAAGATTAGCAGCAATATACCACAATGGTGGAACTGTACTCCAGCCAGGGACGTGGGTGTTTTGGTGGATAGGGAGATGAAGTTTAGGGGGAACATTGCAAAAGTGGCTAAATCAGCTCATCAACTCACTTGGTTGTTGAAAAATACTTTGACAAGCAGAGACAAGCAAGTCATTATACCTCTGTATCGAGCCTCATCTGAACTACTGTGCCCAGATTTAGTCACCTAGGTTTCTTCTTGATGTTTCGGAGGTGGAGAGGATCCAGAGGCGAGTGACCGTGACCAAGATGATAGCAGGTCTATGGAATGAACCTTATGAGAACAGGTTGAAGATTTGTGGGTTACAGAAATTAGTTGATAGGCAGAAAAGAGGAGATATGATTGAGACATTCATATTGCTAAAGGGTTTGTATAGGATTAATTCAGAGGATATTTTTGAGATCAGGACTGGTGGTGGGAGAACTAGGGGACACCTATGGAAGCTGGACAAAAGTGTTAAAGCTGGGTCTTTACTTTTAGAGTGGTAAATGAGTGGAATAAGCTGCCAGAGTTTGTTGTGGGTGCTAGCACGGCGAGTGAGTTCAAGGCAAGGTATGATAGATACTCTGAGAATATCGTATAGTTGTGTGGACATGATGTTTAGGGCCTCCCTTGATGAGTCTAAGGACTCCCTGGAGTCGCTCGTAATAATAATAATAATAATAATAATAATAATAATAATAATAATAATAACAAGAGCAAGCGTGAATTTCAAACCAGCATTCTCCCCTGCGGTACATCATAGAGCTTCCCTGGTGGGTGTGAATTTTTTCTCAGAAATCGCTTCTACATGACGCGCAATGTATTTCTGCGAAGTTTCGCAGCATTTGAATGTGGGTGGCGCTCACCCAAGGCCTTAAAGAGGGATGCTTTAATTTTGATCACCTTATATATATATAGAATGTAACTTGTGGGATTACAATTCTGTTGATTTTATTAGACTTAGAGTCAATTTGGAGTAGTGTCGTGTCAGGATATACTGCACGGAAAAGATGTCAGTGATATATGAGAAATATTTCATGGGTATTTGAACGTAGCAGAATCATACTGCATTCCTAATGTGAGAAGAATAAGAAAAGTTGGAATTAAATTTATAAATAATACCGTCAAGCACGAGTTGTGAGAGAAGTCGTGGAGAGAATATAAGCTGAGATGCGACCAACAATCCCAAGAATACTACAAGGTACAGGCAGGGCCTGCTGGAGGTTTTTCGGAGCCTCGAGAAAAAGTTATTAATGGGGTCCCTCTTATTTGCCGACGCCTTTCATCATTGCGGGTATCAGGTACTGGCAATGATAAAAGGACAAAGAATCAATATAAATTTAATTAAAATATTTCCCATATCAATACATCTCTGCAACATCAAAAATTCTATTATCAAATTTTCTTAGAAATTTGAAAGTGCAGGGTCCGACTTCTGTGCCGGCCCTGGGTACAGGCAAGAAAGGTGACATGTATGGTACAGAAGGCTAATCACATTATGAGATGAAAATGGCTGAATATTTCAAAGTAAAGTCAAAGGAATTCTTTTGCTCTGTTGCGAGTAAAAAGAGAAATATTTATTGCGAAGGTAATAGAATCAAAAAATATAGTTGAATTACTGAGTGATTATTCTCTGAAGATTCTTCATCGGGATTAAATTTATAAATAATACCGTCAAGCACGAGTTGTGAGAGAAGTAGTAGTTGATGAGACGGGTATGATGTGATTTTGAAGTATACTAACTATAAGTGCTTGAGATATTAGAAAAGCTCAATGTGAATTCTTCCATGGGATTAGATGGGATTTTGGCATGTGTGTTGCGTGAATGTGCAAGAGAACTGGCCTTGCCATTGACTAGGCTTTTTTAATTTAAGTCTCAGCTCAGATGTAGTTTCCAAGAACGTGGATGAAAGGCATAATAGTTCCATTATAAAAGTTGGTTGAAAACTACAGACCTGTTACTGTCTTGGGAATGGTGGTTAAGATTTCGGAAAAGTTGTTTAAAGCCAGAATTCAAAATTGGGTGGGAAATAATCTGATAATATTTTTTAGAAGTCAGCATGGCTTTGTTAAGGGGAGGTCCGGCCTTAGCAATTTACTTTGTTTCTATAATAAACTTTCTCTAGAGTTAGATAAAGGTGATGTCTATATTATTATATTATAAAAAAATGCAAAACAGTTCAGATCACTTGGATGCTCAAAAATACGCTGACGTAGGGACAGAAAAGTCATTATAGTCCGCATCTGGACTATTATGCTCAGGTTTAGTCACCTCGGTTTCTTGGATATGTGGTTTCAGAGGCGAGTAATCAAAATGGTTGTGGGCCTGTGGAATATTCCGTACGATGACAGATTGAAGATTTGTGGGCTACAAAAATTGGCAGATCGAAGGAAGACAGGTGACATGATACAAACATTCAAGCTTCCAAAAGGGTTTTACAGAATGTTGGTAAAGTTTTAGTTAGGAAGAATGTGAGATCTAGTTTTTTTTTTTTTTTCCTTTTTCTGCAAGTGCAGTAAATGGGTTGCCTGAGATGGTTGTCAGTTCGTTGGTGAATCGAGTTAAGGAAAGGTATGATAGGCACTGTATTAATAATTGTTACTTTCTTACTCCAGAAACATCGATCACATAAATATGTGATCGATTTTTCTGTGCCTTACGCGATGAGCCTTTGGACTCCATGGAGACACCCGTTAACAAAAATAATAAATTTGCTGGTAGAAATATAATGATATGATAGGGCGGTTAACCCTATCCAGGTAGTCTGACATGTTTACATTATGCCCCTAGTCCCCCCAAAAAAAGAAAAAGTTAAAAAACACTAGAAAATTTTCCAAAAATCTTTTCCTAATTAAAATTCATTTTTTTATTTATGTTGTGTCGTGTCTTCTGTTTCTATACTACTTATGAATTAGTGGTCACATAAGGTGGGCATACTCTATAGATCTCGGGAATCATGGCAGCTGGGAACGCAAGGCGAACGAAGTCGTGCTCGGGCGGACAGAGGCTATTTCGTTTGCTTGAGCCGGGCCAGAGGAGATCACGGGTATCATGTATTGGTGATCACTGCAGATGCTCAGTCATAGGTCGTATGCAATGCGTAGTGTGTATTCTCAAATCATCTACTCAACTCGGCCCACCCCAAAGAATAAATCCTGAGTGCGCCACTGCTCTGACCTGTTTGTTTGTTTGTCCTGCAGTTGAAACCCAGAGTTTGCGTGAGGAAAAAATCCTTTTACTATCATAATGAGGCTGACATGCTATTTCACAATCAGCTGAATATCCCCACATTGGTTCTTTGTGTTCTGGACGAGATTCCAACATAGCTCTTTTCATTTAAATAATATTTTGTAAGCGACTGAGTTACGGAGACTTTAACATATGTTTACGTTAATTCCTATAGGAATTTCTTGAGGTAAACGTTCTCACTAGAATTAATATAAATATATGTTAAAGAATCTATATTATCATAATATATGGAAGTGTTAGTACCTATATTCTCATAAGAACAATCTTTTTTTTCTTTTCAATCTTGTGTTGTTGTTGTTGTTTTTTAATTTCCATATAATTTTTAAAACAATTTTTAAGTAGGTTTCAGTCTGTTACTAAGTTCTGAATACAGGCATCTTAATATAGCGTTTATCATTCCAAATCAGTTGGAAATAGCCCTTCTTAAACCTATTATTGCATGTTTGAAAAAAAAAAAAAAAAACACGGGGTAGGAAATGTAGAATATCTCTCGATTCTCTGATCACAACAAAATGTAACATAACTTTGAGAAACCGCATTTTCTCGTCACCATTAATGAGGGAAATTAGAAAAGTAAGTATATTATAATTTTTATTTTTTTTTAAAGCAGAGTTACTGGTTCTCCTAGAGATCTCGATTCTCTGGCGTATTAGCGTAGTCAAAGAAAATCGAAGGGGAGGGGGAATAGGACTTCCTTAACCGCAAATCTAATTTGCACAGACAGATAGATCTACGGTTGAGGAAGATATTTTAAAAATATAACCATAGATTACTTACTAATGGAAGTTTTAAAATTAAATAAATTGAGGAAACGTAATAGATTTTTTTTTTAATTTATGAAGTAAAAGGAAGCATTTTCCTTTTCTTTATTTGTAATCTAGACTTTTTTTCTTTTTGAAATACGAAGATGTGAGCGTGACTAAAGCCAATTTACTGAAAAGAACTTTTGTGAAGTACCTTTTTCTCGCATACTCACACTTGTATTTCTGATTTTTGAGACTTTTTTTTGCGGATCCTTCCGCCATACCAGAGTTTCCTGAATTAATCTATTCTGGATGAGTCTCTCATAGCTACTTTTTGGAACTCATTTGGTAGGCCGAAATATCCTGGAATTTTTTATTCAGTAAATTTGTTCTTACGAAACAATATGTCAAGATTTCGTTTGAGCCATTTCTGATTGGAATGATGCGAAGCTTAAAATACGAAGAGTATGCATTTCACATATTATCTCCATGCAGTGCTGAAGAAAATTTGGTCACTCCAGTCATATACCCTCTGTCAACATTTTATATTCATTCTTACAGTAGATGTGGCCGCCGGTTAGTTTAACAAAAGTCGTTTCTCGTGACTTTTTAAGATTGTCTCGCCTTGTTACGCTTCTGAGATGGAGTAATAATTGTAGTTACTGGACAAGACTGGTTTTGCACATCTAGAAACTACTCTCATCTCATATAAAAAAAATAAAAAAGATAACCAGAAAAGCTAAGGCTCAAGATCATCCGTAAAATAACGTCACGTTTTTTTTTGGGGGGGGGGGGGTAAATAGCGAGAGATCAGTCTCATGTACATAACCAGAATTTCATTACATTATTTCATTATTTATATAAAAACACTGTCGCAGAGGGGGTAAAGGTATAAAATTCTGAATAGCATGATATAATTAAGTCCATCTTGAAATCTCCTAAAAGGAAAAAAACTTCTGGAATTTCAGACATACAGGTGATACTAGCCGTACAACACCTGCATTATACGTGAAGTTTTTTGAGGTTTCTTGAGTCTGCTGTATTTTTTATTTCATTACATTTGGAAAAAATCGCTTTCCCAAGTTCTGTATTTCTTTCTGATATATAGAAAGAAATACAGAACTGGTCAAAACATAAAACAAATTAGCAAGTCAAGCATGAATTAAACTATATATATCATAGTTATAATTCTTAAACAGAAATTTAGATGGTTTGGGCACCTCCAGAGAATGTCCTTTCAGAGATACCAAATATAGTCTTTAATGGAATCACTGGAGAAAGAGTTAGAGGCAGACCAAAAAGAACTTGACTACAGTCTTTGAGGGAAAGGTCACAGTTATTGAGCTTCAGAGAGATGACCGAAAAGCCAGATGGCAAAGATTTCTTTTCATAGGGGACTCAACCCGTCATCTGAAGGGTGAGAAAGAAGAATCGCTAATGCAATATCATTTTCCTATTTTTAATTATATTAAAGCTAAGAATCCTGAGTATAGAAATACTTCAAGAATCACAACCAAACAACTGTGCACGTTGCTCTAACTCTTTTAATTTGCTTTATTGAAATCAAAATCAAAATGATTCTACAAATTCTAATAAAGATATCAAATTTCTTAATTTCATTTACTTCGAACTGCTTTCTTATATATGTTTAACAGTAGCTTCTTTATTTCATTAAGAATGAACTAATGACGCAAGTCCTAAGATTTGCTACACCTTAAATGCTACATCTCGATTTCCCACACCTAAATGAATTATTTATCACTGGTAACTCCACTCTGAACACGCATACAAAAAAAAATCTCCTAAAAATACAAACTGGATGTAATCGTCATAGGACTCCTTAAAAGTGTCTTCGGCCGGAATTCCAACCGATCCCAATTTGTATAATCATTTGAGATCATATAGAATGAAAAATCTCGTTTCCATTAATTGTTACAGCAGAAACACTGATCCGGCAAACATGAGATACGATAAATCCATTTTGCATGTAAAATAAAAACTTTAAGCAATTTAAAAGCAAAGCAACATTAAATATACTGTATGTATACACTGGTGTAGCTAGAGCTTTTGTCGCCTGGGGCGGTCCTTGAGTTTGTCGCCTCTCTCAATACACCAGAAATACTACAAAAAGTCAAAACGACGTATAGGGAAATAAATTAAAACGCTATGTTTATTTTTGAAGTAAAACTTTAATTTCAACATTCTAAAATGTTATTTTTCTTGCTTTTCTGTTAGCAAAATCGTCGATGACATTGGCGAAGTCTATTTCATAATAATGTAGGTAATTCTTAATCTATTTTATTTAGAAAAACACCTCGCACAACTAGCAACACTTACAGCAATTGTGAGGAAAATTCGCAGCAGTATTACAATATTTGGAACTGAGTTCTCGAGACTGTATTTTGCTATTAATTGTAAAAGTTCAAAAAGGTTCAAAGTGCCGCCCGAGGTGGACCTCCCCCCTAGCTACGCCACTGTATGTATGTATATATACAATTTGACATTTCGTTTAATTTCTGTAGACATGGTGTCTCATATTATGGGCAAGAAAAAAAAAAGTAAGCGGAGAAGAAAAAAAAATCCTGTGATTGAACGAGAACGAAGTCAAATCGAGCAAATTACTTCTTATTTTCAAACAAACAAAGTCAGTTACATCGCTCAGACCACTTATGGCACAACCTTAAATTGAGAAAGCAAATAGCCAACATGTTCAAGAATGTTGTTTACTGCTACGCTCCAGAACGTATGCAAAAGAAAGAAAGAAAAAAAAAAGCACTTCAGCTGTTGTTCTATATTAAAATACAGTTACGAAAAAAAAAAAAAAAAAAAAAAAAGTTCTCTAGAAAGTTCTGCTAAAAATACTATGCTCATCTATTTAAAGCACAATCATTAAACACCTTCTTTGTAAACTAAAGTAAACGTGTAATGTTCCTTGAATGATAATAAATTATTTAATTCATAGCTCTTCGATTTCTGGTTATCAGTGTTTACCAAAAAATAAACTTATCCGAAATTGCTATAATAAGCGAGTAAACAAGATTATACCTATATATGTCACGTATGAATCACATGGAATTATTTACATGGGTCATATTCTAATGGAAAGTTCCTTTTCGCAAAGTCCAAAGTTCAAGATAATACCCTCCATGCACAATATACTCAAAAACGTTAAAAATTTTGTATATTTATCGAACTTCGAATACATTTTTCACGAAAACAATTCGTCCGAACAATATGATGCGGTTACAACTTCTTATGCTTCTTAAAAACATGGAAAACTTACTTATCTTACATATACGAGTAGAACTTTTCCATGGGAGTGTGCAAGAACATTGAACGAAAAAATTCTAAAATGATAATGGGATCAATTCTTTTAAACATAAAAATATATTAATATTTGGCGTATATTTAATATGGTACGGACTTTTGATATTTTTTTAGTCAAACAATCAAAGTTCATTATTCATGTGTATACATGGGTATATACAAGTAGCTTTTATATTGTGTATATATTCAATGTAAATTAGAATCCTAATGTTATTTTTTAAAACTTCTATGCTGTATTATAAAAAATACTATATTTGCAATATAGTCAATTTAATTACAATAAATGAACTATTTTTCATTTTTATAATATTGGTTTTGAAGGAGATATAACGTAATGCATCTCGGAAGCTTCTATTAAACATATCTGAGGATGACATTGATTTACTTATTAATTTATTGGTTCTGTTGCTCTGCTGGCAACACTTCAGTTATTTATTTATTTTGAAATGTTATGTAGCTACGCATCAGTGGCATAAAATTTCAAAAATTCATTTATTTATTTAATTCATTTCACTGAAGATATTGCCACTTCTGTTTATTCTATTATGTAGTAGCGAAATGTTAAAAATGCTTTGATCAAAGCTTTAAAAATTTACAATAGTGTAAATTATAAATGTAAATAATTATAATTTCAATGATTTCATATAAATACGACTATGTTTCATCCATATCAGTAGCAGATCCGGGGGAGGGGGGGAACTCAATCCCAAAGAAATTAAAAATCATAAATCACAAAAGAATATTATAAATTTTCAATTAACATGATAACTACTACTAATAAATAATAGTGGTCATTTTAATTTAAAAAAAAAAAGTAAACCTATTTATATGCTTTTTTTGAATTCTAATCAAAATTAAAATTTGAAAAATATTATTAGTGAAAAATTGAGGTATATTACATGTAATAAAATAGAAACATAAAAAAATATAATAAATATTTCTCAATCCCGCTTACTATGAAACTAAAGTCTGGATCCGTACTAAACTCTCTCTCTCTCTCTCTCTCTCTCTCTCTCTCTCTCTCTCACACACACACACTCAGTATTTGTCATGTTGATATAGGATAATCAGCAGAAAATAATCTTGGTAATGAGAGATGAGCAAAAAAAAAAAAAAAAACTTTCTCGTGAAAGATGAAAAGAACTACATGCTTTTCTATGTGCTATAAAAGTTATTATTATTATTATCTGCGACCTCTAGAGAGTCAAGGACTCATCGAGGAAGGCCATGCATTATCCACACCAGCTGTCATGCCTTCTCTTAATCTCATTCACGTTAGCTGCACTCAACACTTCAACATGTAAGCTATCCCACTCACTCACTTGTGTGTCAGAAAAATCTAGCTCTCACTGCTTTCTGAAATCTCCCATAAACTCATCTTCCACTGATACTTTGATGTCCCCTCCTCACTCCATAATACTCTTTCAGAAGTTTACAGATTTTTATCATATCACCATCCCTCGCCGACTTACGTCTGGAATCAATATATTCTAAATTTCTCAGTACATTCCATATTACCTTTGTAACTTCGTTCTACAGCTTCATTCCTTCCTTCGGAACCCAGGAGACCAATTTTGCACAGTAGTCCAAGTACTGTCGTATCAAGGTCTTGTAAAGAGGCAAAACGACATCCTTCTTCCTACGCTTCAGTGTTCGTTTCAGCATCGTAATGATCCTCTGAATTGTATTTGGTCTTATTGCGTCACCTTTGAACGGTCCCTCGCCTCATGAGTTCCTCAGATACAATATGCTGTTGGAAATATTATCACTTCAAAGTGCATACATTACATTAACTAGTATTGAATTGACAACCATTATCATTTCCCCACAGTTCCAGCCTGTTCGAGTCATTTTGTAATGACTGCAGCTTAGTAGCTTTTCTGATTGCCCTTCCTATTTTTTCATCGTTAGCAAAAGTGAACATCTCCTGTCAGGTCTTTTCTAATAACATTAATGGAATTGATCAACAATGGTCAAGGACTCTGGTCAGAGCTCGGCAAATAAGCTCGCCTACTCGCCAGTGGCCAGCAGATTTTGCCAGCTGGCAAGTGGCTGCAGACTGCACGAAATAGAATATTTTTTATTTAATAAAAAATAACTCTCTTTACAAAATATTTCCTTTTTTAACTTTATGATTATGCATATTCTGTATGCATAATGCAAAGAGCAATTCTAGTAAAAAAAATGTAATAATTATATTTTCAAAAAAGAAATCAATGCGGTTTTTACTGTTCCTCTTATTTTTTACTGACTTCCGGTCTGATTAGTGTTCACACAAAAGAGATGTCCGCTATTCGATAGATCACCACTACCCATTTATGAACTATTACTGACTTATTGGGCCATATGATTAAAAATGGGGAGGAAGTCTTGGGCAAGTACTTTTTTTCTTTTTTTCTTTTTTTTTCTGGCGAGCAAGACTTTGCATAAGTTGTTGCGCCCTTAGTTGTATGTAAAATAGTGATCTAAGGTATTATTATTATTATCATTATTATTATTATAAAACAGATGGAGAGTTTTTAAGTCTGCTTGTTCTTAAATAATTATTTTTTTTAACTTCATCTCTCTAATTCCATAGATCTCGTGACATAAGTCAAAAACTAATATATACAATGGCTAATAACTACTCCTAGCTGGTAAGAAGCTAGTAAGATCAGAATTGTGTGAAGAGAAACCCTACGTTTGTGCTCTTTCTATTGTCAAATAGAATGACTATGCAAATTTGGTGGTGTTGGGTCCTACCGAGTTCAAAATATAAGTTTAAAAACTTCATAAACTCAGAAATAAATTACCCTTGAATCCAAACATAGCCTGCCGTACCCAGTAGTGAATGTAGATATCAAGAAAAAAAAAACGAGTTTGGTAGGCTCAACAAGAGAATTCTTGAGGGAAGATGCTCACTTATCCATATTCAGCCCTCGTGTCATTCCTTTTAAGCAATAAAGTCATTTTCATTAATGACCTTACGCGTTATCTTTTAATTCCAATTGGTCCTTCTCCTTTTCTTCGCTTGTGCTAACTGAATTAGTCAAGACTATTGGAGGAGAAACGAACTAATACAAGCCGTTTCTTAAGGACAACTCTATAAAAAGTAGGAAAGACAGGAGCGAAACAAATGCACGCGCGGCACTTTGGTCATCTAGCGGTAAATAGAGAAATGGAAGTACAGTTGAGCATAAGTTATGCCCATTTATTTATGGCATTTATTTTATTTTATTTAGTATTATTTTGTTTTATATTGATATTTGCATTTATATTTTTATTTATGGCATTTGCAAAAGACCAGAAGAAAAATTTCTACATTTCTACATTTTGCAATATCAGAGGTGAATTCGTTGATGAGTCCTAGGAGTTCATTCACTAACAATCTAATATAAATTATTATCTAACTTACTAGCGCACCAAATAATCCAAACAGTAGCATAATTACCATCTCATAGCTCCCACTGTTGAGCACACACACACACACACACACACACACACACACACACACACACACACACACACACACACACACACACACACACACACACACACACACACACACACACACACACACACACACACAGTTTATCATACCGCGCCTTAAAATAGGCTAATGAATGCGTATACAGAACTAAATTCAAGCAGGCTGTCTTCTGAACTGAGACCACAACGTACAACCGAGAATAAAACATTTAAATTAGTATGAATGATTTCTAATAAATGAATCAGCATAGTTTACTTTTTATCGAATAGTTTCTGATATCCAAAGTTCTACGCAACAAAATATTGCATACATATTTGCGTTATGTATATACATAAATAAAACATCGCTGTGCACGGATCGCTTCACAGGCGCAGAAAAATTAGTCTACAGACTGCGTTTAGAGCGAACGGTTATAGTTTGCTTCCCCCAGTTTAATTTGTAATTATTTACAATACAGTGCTGCATATATTTTCTCAAAAATGTTCAGAAAGAGGAAGAGTGAATTTGAGAATACAAAGTGTTTAAAGAAGCGGAAAGTAGCAACATTAGAAGAGAAACTTGAATTTTTAAGAACGTAATCCCTATTCATGACATGAATCCTATGGGAAATTAAGGTTCGATTGATCACGGCTCACTTAACGACAGTTTTCAAGAACTAAGCGGGTCGTAAAAGCGAGGGAATCTACTATTATATACTGTAGATCCCACCAAAGAAGAGCGACAATCTGGGGAAACCCAACATTCATCAAAGACGGTCATGTTTTTTATGCAAGACCAGTTGATTTGAGTTATTTTAGGCAGTTAAAACAAATATTTGCTTATTTTGTGAGGCAATTAAGGAAAAACCAACGACATCTGGTATATTGAAGAGAATATATTTTTCGGACAAATATTCCGAAAGCGTTGACCCACGGCAATGGCCCACGAAAAATATTTCGTGGGTCATTGCCGTTCGCAAATAATTTTTAATCAGTTTAAGCTTGGAAAAACTTCTTTTTCGCACTTGCTACGCTAACAGAAATTGTTAGCGTAGCGACGGCGCCTATCGCAATATGGCTGTACGAGCGCCCTTATTAAGCCGCGCCGTGAGGCAGGCTGCCTCTATGCTACACCCTGTCGACGGTACTGCCCTCAGCCTTGTCAACCGCACTCTCATTTAATTTCCAGGGATGACCTCTTGCTCTTCCGCCACTACTAGCCAATTGCTGAACTATTTCTCTTGCATCAATCCGATAAAACCCTTTTAGTAACTTAAATGTTTCTATCAATATCCTGTCTTCTCCGCCTATCAACCAATTTTCTGCAACTCACAAACTCTCAATCTACCAATGTTGAGAGCATTCCTTAACCATTCATCAATTGATAACTCGCCTCTGAATCTTTTCTACCACTTTCTCATCTGCAAGGAATCCAGGCAACCAGACCTGAGCACAGTGGTCCAGATGTGGACGTATTAACACCTTATAAAGAGGAATAATAACTTCTTTATCTCTGCATGTTAGTGTGTTCTTCAATAGCCAAGTAATCCTATGAGATATCTTGGACACCTTAACAATATGCCCCTTGAACTTCAACTCTCTATCCCCCCCCCCTCCCAATTTCCTTAGCTTCATCAATTTCCTGGAGTACAGTCCTGTCAACGTGGTAGACACAATGTAATCCTCTAATCCCCAAATGCATAACCTTACACTTTTCCACATTTGCGAGCCTGGCTGGCCGAGTGGTTAGTGTATCTGCTTTCCAGCCACAAGGCTGTGGGTTCGCATCCCGCCTTGGGCATAAATGTTTGTGATTGTCCTTGGAAATACTAGTGGTGGTGGTCGACGGTAGATGGCGTTGGTGTAGCTGGGGTCAGTTGGTGGATTGAGTGGCGGAGATGGAGAACTGTAGAGCAGGTGCCCTCCCTCGATGAGGCTTTGAATTCTCTCTGGAGGTGTCTAATAATATTAAACTGACATCCAATATCATAGGTAAATTAAATATGTATAACAAATAAAATGTTTTTATTTTTATTTTAATTTAAGTGTCTCCGTCCCCAAAATGCCAAGGAAAAAAAAGCGATTTTATTAAAATATGGACTACATGTAAGGAATTAAATATAAATCATAATTTAATATAAGATGAACAAAACTTATAAAATATTCATTTATAAATCAGATAATCACTAGAAAGCAAAATTTTTTAAATTTATTGGTCGGGTTTATTAGTTAGTATTAGTACAAGACAAACTCATACCTTTAAAATTTCAGCTAACATTTTCGATGGGATAATTGAATTTTCATCGCATTTATAATGTGCTTCTTATCCCATCTGATATGCAATAACAATATATTTTGAAGTGCAGTTGGATCGAAATTTATTTAGATAAATCCGTAGTGAGACTGCAATGTGTCATATTCCATAGGTATATGCTTTCGTTTATCCCATGAATGTTTTTAACGGGCAGCTCGATAACTTGACATTTCCTTAGCACTTTCTTCTCTCCTTACAATATGCGGTACTGTGCTATTGTGTCATTGTATAGTTCTGAAACAAATAAATATTCAACAGTAGAATAAGAATTATTTAATTGTCTATTAGTCACCAGAGGAATAAGTTTTCCGTATTATTTAGATGATGTTCATAGTTACACATGGACTATAAAAGGCTGAAAATTTCTGCTGGACGTGAGCTTTATGGGTAAATTTATGATAGGTATGTATATTTTTCAGAGATTAAAAAAAATAAAAACCTTAGCTTTAAGTGTTATGAATCATCATTATTCCTTTATTCAAAAAGGATTCATCGGGACTCCTTATTATAAAGCTGTTCTGAATGAAATTAATCGTATTTTTTCCTACCCCATCCAACTAACTCTTTCATCTAATGTGCATCTCGGTAACTTTTAATTTCGGTTTTCTTGAAGGCATCGAGTTGTTTGTATTTACATGAGGAACTAGCTGTACATTCAGATTAATTCGGATTATCATTAAGCGTAACCAAAATTCTCAATTTAATTCCTGCTAATGAATAAGTAAATAAATAGTTGCAGTATTATTAGACTATTATTTAAATTTTGTGATCAATTAAATTATCACAAAAAAGAGGGGGAAAAAAACGAGGTGGCAGTGTGTTATATGCATACATTCTTAGCTAGTCTGGTTGTTCTGCGAAAGGTAAAAAGCCGAAAAAAGAAGTACCAAATCTATCTCAAGTCAGTTTAAGCAGGCGTGGAATTAAAAAGCTTAGGTTCCTGGAAATATTTCTAATTATATATATATATATATATATATTTTTTTTTTTTTTTTTTTTTATTTTTTTTTTTCAGGGAAAAATATTGAATGTAGAATTTTTAAACTAACATTTGCAACCTGGGATATCTGTAAGAAACTCATCATATTACCAATATTTCGCAAGATGCTTTGCTACCATTAAAAAACTGTGAATTAGTTTCATCATTTTCAAGATCATGAAGGACATGCAATGGGATAATCTCCTCCTCCTCCTTGATGTTATGCAACATATGTCACTTCTTTCCGAAGCAACTTTTTTTTTTTTTTTTTTTTCAATAAATCTCTTTCTACACAGTGCGCCTATACAATCTGGTTGCTGTTTCACAATTTGTGTTTTCCAGTTGGAAATCTAAGTAGGTGAACTTTAATTTTTGACATCTAGTATATTAATGTGGGTTACATTAACTTCTAGTTTTCTCTTACTACATCCAAAAGTACTTTTATTTTTAACACATGATTAAAAGCGTTATTCAGATTGATATCTGAATGACGCTTTCAAGAGTCAGATAACAGAAATGAATTCGTTTCGAGAGATAATATGAAACCCGATACTCCAGGTTATGACGTTGCAGAAATAAGTGCTAGTGATGTGTTAATACTATTCGTGATGCTTCTCATCCATGTTACTAAATGCATAGCATTCAAGGTGTTCTCTCTCTCATATTTTATTAACGTATTTCATTCCTATATATATCCTCTTTCCCACATCCCATTATTGGCATTATTATTATTATAATTATTAAATCGAAAGAAACACCCCTAATTTTAACTCCGGCTAATAAAACAAGACGAAAGCGCTATTAAAATCATTGCACTAAATAAAGCATCAAAACATTTTTCATTTTTTTGTTTTCAGCTTTATATGTATAAATCTTGTAAGAAGAGGGAATGAGATTTTCCAGTAAATATTTATTCATAAATGACGCCACACTCTTTGGGGTGGAGGGAAGGACATTGAATAGATGTGATACCTCACAGTATCACATCTTTCATCATAAAATCCAAATAAATCACACGCGCGCGCGCGCACACGCACGCACACACACACACACACACACACACACACACACACACACACACACACACACACACACACACACACACACACACACACACACAAATAATGAAATAAAATATTGAATTTTTCATTTAGAAACAGTAAAAATATATTTTTTCTGTTTTTAATTAATATTTTTCCATTCCGATTCTGTCTATATTCCAATACAAAATATATATAGAATCCAGTTTATAATTTATTTTATGATTTCAAAATATGGTATTGTGAGTGTTATTATATTTGATAACTGTAGTTAGAAAAATAGAAATCAGTTAATGTGAATAATTTAAAGAAAAAATAGTTTTGTGTTTGTTTTTGTGACATATGTCACAAATTGAAGGAGAAAGTTTTGCAATTCTCAACTCTTTATAACAAAGGGAAGGGTTAAATATTCACAGTCTCCTGAAGGGGAGGGGAGGGGGGGAGTCACATAATTTAAGGAATGAGATTGTAATTGGAATGAACAGTCAATGACTTTTGAAAGGAAGAACACTGATAAATTAACAAATATTGTGAATGAGTTACACTTAAAAGTTACGAATATTAATCTTTGAACCTTACCTTTGAACCATACCTCTGAGACTAATTGCCGTGGACGTTAACCTTAACTGCAGTTTTTCAGAAAACATTAAGGTTCACACGTAGATTACGCTTTTCAACTGTGTTTGATTGACAAGACCTACCAGAATCAATAACAATAATAATTATAATAATAATAATAATAGATAGATAGAGTGAGAAAAATAAATACACCTGTATATTAGATCAGTTATTAAATCGTGTCTCCAGGATTTCGTTCATCTGTCATTTTCATAAATTTGTTCTGGAAATCTGTCCTTTCAAAAACGAACTTACCATAGGCCGATGATAACAATAACATTTTTACAAAACAACAGTGTTTTATGAAATATCGTTGTTTTGTAAAAAAAACTTTGTAAAAAATTGAAAATTACAGTAAAAATACTGCCATTTTTCAATACGATTTTCCTTTCTATATTTATAAAGAAGACGAATGACATGGAAAAAATTTTCACGCAGTCATATTTTCCGAAACCCTAGAGCCGAAAGTGAAAACTATGGAATAAATTAATACTAACAAGAAAGCAAAGAACAGTAAGTAATGGGAATAGGCAGACAAGCTGTTATCAAAGTTTTTGAGATCTGAGCAGTTTAGAATGCATCAAACACAGAATCAGAATGGCTAGAAAAGCTTTCATAAGATTTTTTTTAAATGTTAGAATGGATTAAATAAAAAGTTGGAAAATATAAAAAGATTTCAGTACAAGTGAAATAAAAAATTACTCTACTAACGTATTGTTATCCCGTATTATTATGGACATCAACAAACCTCTTGATCTGATTATAAAACAAATAACCAAATATATATATATATATATTTAATTGCCATCACTACATCACACAAACACACACACACACACACACACACACACACACACACACACACACCTAATTGCATGGACCATTTCAGCGGGTGTTACTTGAAAAATATCCATCAATAGCACTTAAAAAAAATGACACAAAACAACTGACAAACCAAGGAGAAGTTGGATCAGATGCTTAAGAGAAAGTATCTGATTCTCCAGTTTCTGAGGAATGACACTACAGGGTAGTAACAAGGAAAAAATAGGGGGGGGGGTCCCTGGTCAACGGGGAAGACTCAACCCATCCTTTGAATATTTTTTTAATCTAGCATAGCATCTCTTACTGGGAGGACGAGAGCACAATGTAACCAAAAATAAGGCTGTTTCCCAAACTAAAATCAGTGATCATAATTAACGGGGGGGGGGAATTATATAGAAAATAAACCATTCAGTCCTAGTTATCGAATATATGAATTCTTTTAATATGCACATTGAAAATATACCTCATCGAAGATGATAAAGGAAGTTTTCCTTCCTTCCCTTCTCTTCCGAGGGCATTCATGACTGTAACCGTGTGATCTGTGTGTGTTCATGGGACCGGTTTGTCTATTCTGAGACACGAAAAACCCTATTTTCTGGGTGAAAAAAAATCCTCTACTGCCGTATGAGACCGACTAACTCACCTTTAGTCGAAAGAAACAGGTAAAGATCCCTCACATCATGGACGGGAATCGAACCCGGGTCTTATCGACCAAAGGGCTTCGTCTATACCGACTGAGCTACGGTGGTTCCAAAGGAAGTTTTATCCTGTACAAAAAAAAAAAAAAAAAAAAAAAAAAAAAAAAACTGTAAAAGAAGATTAGTATTTTCCGTATTTCGGAATCATATTTTTAATTTGTATTGCAATCTATAAAAATCTATAGGCTATAGATACGTTTCTTTTTTTTTTTTTATTTAACTGAAAATTCAGATGTATAATTTTTTTAAAAAAAAAATCATAAACTACTTTTATTTTTAGTAGGGTCATTTCTCATGGGAGACATTTTCTCCTTGGCTTCCCCCCCCCTCCCTCCGTGATTACACATTGTCACTATGACTGAGGTATTAAGCGGCGAACTGAGCGATGTGTTGGTTAGCGGTTTAATATTTTAACGAGATAATTTATACAATGAGTTGCATGCAATGTCTATCACACTTGTCTTTATTTGCGTGTCTGAGGGAGGGGGGCGGGACTGAGATTACGGTTTAAAAAATAATAATCAAAAAACCTTGCTGCCATCTACCCAGTTAGTAAAATCCAAATTTAGAAAAAGCGATTAGGCCATTATAGGCCAGAGCCTATAATGGCCTAATCGCTTGAGAATGGCAGTGCTTTTGTCAGCATTCACAGCTATTCTCCATTTCCTGAGCCATTTTTCTAGGTTTGTTGCTGCGGTTTGTAAGCGCTGCGTAGCTAAATACGGTCTGAGAGATCTACTCAGAATTGCTTATGTAGTCCGCATAGCAAGCTATGGTGGTTGATGTCGTGCTAGGGACATCAGCAACAAAGATGTTAAAAACCAGCGGCAAGAGCAACGAGCCTTGGGGAACACTTGCAGTGATTCTTTTCGAAGAGGATTTGAGTCCTCTTAACTTGATTTCCGGTTTTTTAGAAAGGAATCAATAAGCTTAGTAAGGTATAGTGGAACGTTGGCTGTAAACAATTTATAGATGAAGCCTTTGTGCCAAACCTTATCAAAGGCTTTTGCAACATCTAAAAAGATAGCTCCTATATGTTGTCGCCAGTTAAAACCGGTTGTGATGAATTCTGTGAATCTGTTGTGTAGTACTGTGCCCGGGTCGAAACCCAAAGTGCTCTTTCGGAATTATGTTGTTTTTGTTCACCACATCTTGAAGTCGATTGAGGATGACTTTTTCCACAATTTTCCCCAAACATGAAAAGAGACTGATGGGTCTGTAACTTTGCGGTAATTGAGGCGATTTTCCTGGCTTATGAATGAGGATTATGTCTGCTTGTTTCCATCGGGCGGGAAAATAATTTAATCTGAGTATTGCATTTATAATGGCCACCAAATGCATGACAGCTTTGTGCAGAAGGGCCTTAATAGTCTTGTTAGTAATCTCATCAGGACCGAGGACCATTTTATTATTACGTTTTCTAATTATTGAGTAAACTTCTTTAGGCGAGGTGTGACAAATATTTTCACGGCTGGTTGACAAAGCGCAATACGAACGCGTCGGTGGATTTTCTCAATGAAAGGCAGGTCCGCATATACGTAGTTGGGACTGCACTGAAGTTCTAATGCATCTGCAAGATCCTCTGCCTTTTCATCGTCCCTATAAACCAGTGGTTCTCAAACTTTTTTGTCTGGCGGCACACTAAAATCAATAAATAAATTTCACGGCACCCCTAGTATTATTTGCTTTTTATAGAGAGTAAAGTGCCGATTAATTGATTCTGAAAGATTCGCATATATAACCCATAAATAAATTGATATTACAGATACTAAAGATATGAAGGAAAGCGTGTTTAAAAGAAAACACATTTTATTTAAACTAAATTGGCTTATTTTCAAACCCAAAAACATACAAAACAAAAGCTATTATAAAGGTTCAGATAATAAAATATGAACTTAATGTGAAATATGTGCCTGATGTTATTTGCATATTTCTTTGATATTAGGCCTTGTTTTTGAGAGACATTCTCATCTCAATTTCAAGGGCCTTTAGTCTTTCTCTCTTCTTCGTTTTAATATTTACGCATGCAGAAAAACCCAGTTCCCACAAATAAGATGTAGAAAATTGCAATAAGATGTTAAGTGCTTTGAATCCTATATTGGGGTACTCCTTCACAGTTGTTATCCAGAATGAATTCAGACACATTTCTGAATGCTTCGATCTCAACGTACGATCGTTACTTATTTCAATTAATTCTTCCTTCTATAAGACTTAACTCACTCATTGCTGATGTTGACTCTACAAATGGATTTCGAATCCAATCATATAAATTGACTGAAATGTCTGGAAAATAATGGTCAATTTTTTCTTCTAACGATGTTAAATGACCGTAAATAAGCTTTTGCAGATCAGTGTTCTTACATTTTCTGGAGGCAACTTTAAGGAACATTTCTACATTGTTGGTGCTTAATTTTATCTTCCACATTTTTATTTTATCTTTAAAAGCTTTAATTTTATCTGTAGATGTCAAAATATTCTCATTTTTTCCTTGCATGTTGGAGTTCAGCTTGTTCAGATGATCGAATTTGTCTGTTAAAGAGGCTAGTTTGGAACACCAAAAATCATCTTGTAATAATTTATAGAATTCTGGTTTGTCTTCATTTTGGAAAAACATTAATATTTCTTCTTTAAGTTAAAAAAAAAACGATCCAATACGCGACCTTTTGAAAGCCATCTTACTTCGGTATGAAGAAGAAGATTCTCGTAATGAGATTGCATCTCTTCACATAGTCCTGCAAATATCTAGATTTTAATGGTCTGGCCTTGATATAATTAACCATCTGAATGATTTCTTCTAATACACTTTTTAATTCCAAGCCTATATATTGTCTTTGCCACCAATGATTCACGATGAATGAAGCAATGAGTCGTTATAATGTTCTCATTTTCTTTTCTAGCAAAGGAAACAAACCCTTTTGTAATTCCAACCATAGAAGGTGCACCGTCTGTACATACCACACAAGTTTTCCAAGATAGACCATTTGTATTAAAATATGTGTTCATTATATCAAAAACATCTTTTCCCGTCGTAGTTTTTTCGAATTCCTTGCAGCATAGAAATTCTTCGATAATTTTATCATCTTCAATGAATCGAGTATAAACAAGTGTGCTTAACCACCGTTGACTCATCTAACTGCAAACTGAAAAATTTTGATTCGATTATTTTGGTTATAACTGACTTTTCAGTATCGACTGACAGATCATTAATATGTCTACTCATAGTATCATTTGATAATGGAATCGTCTTTATTTTTTCTTCTGCCTCAGTACCAAAAATTGTTCTCACAATTGCTGAACAGGCCGGACGAATCAAGGTTTCGCCGATAGTATGAGGCTTCATTTCCTTCGCAATTATTTAGTGACTAAATAACTCGCTTCTTGAACTCGTTCAGAAATTGTAAACTTTCTTACAAAACTTTTATTTTGTTTTTCTTGTAATCTTATTAACTCTTTGAAATATTCAGGATTTTTATTCGACAAGTTGTCATCATGTTTTGTGGAGAAATGTCGCAATAATTTGCTAGGAACCATAGCCTTATTTGATAGAACCAAACCACACAAAATACACTTAGGTCTGGGAATTAATTTGCCACCACACCACATATATCCCATTTTTAGATAGCTCTCTTGATATAAACGAGTTTTTACATTCTTTTTCATTGTTCCCTTTTTACATGAACTTATTCTTTCTGTTTCTGTTGTTTCATTAGTGTTTTTTTGTTGCTGAACGTTAAAAACAGTCAAATCTTCATTAATGCAAATATCAGTTTTTGATAATTTATTAGTGCGAATTGGTTCGTTAGCTTTGCTACAAGTAAACATTTCGTGATCGTCAGAATCTTCACTTCTTTTTTTAAGGAAAAAATTATTCACGATTTTGAAGGGAATATGTAACTTTAATATTTTATTTTAAAATTTATTTCAAATAAATAATTTTTTTTCCGGATGGAAAAAGGAAAAACATTTGTTTACGATGTCTCTCGTTATAGTTGGAATATATAACAATAAGAAAAACCTCTACTCACTGAATTTAACGACTTTAGTATCGTACTTCGTTTATTCTCACCGATGACAAAAGACTCGTGATTTTTGTTTAGGGGAAATGATCATGCATAATACTTGTCACACTGAACAGAGAAATACTAAAACAGACAGCAGGACAACTAACCATTCATTAGTTCATTTTCCCCAGTATTTATGTGCCGTCACATATCTAGTTACTACGACACGCGGTGATCTAATGAAATCCCAGGATATAATATAAGAGTGATACAAGAAATGATAATTTTTAAATACGCTTCATCCATTAAAATCAAAATATATAATTTTTTTGTTTTTGATTTAGTTATTTGTGGCAATTGAATATTTTGCTTTTTTCAAATAAACGATTCAAAATTTCGCGGCACCCTTGTGGCATATTTGTGGCACCCAGTTTGAGAACCACTGCTATAAACTATACCTCTTTCTCCATGAATGGGCTGGATATTGGAACGATCTGTACGGAGAGCTTTTGCCAGTTTCCATAAAGAGTTACTTTCAGCTTTCAGGGAACAAAGTTTTCTTTCCCATTGCTGATTTCTGTAGTCTTTTAGTACATAACGAAGTAAGTTTGATGCTCTATTCAGCTCTCGGCGGTCTTGAGGAGATAGCGTGTTGTGAAAACGGCATCTGATTTTGTTTTTGTTTCTGATTAGAGCAAGGATTTCTTCTGGAAGTAAGTTTGCTTGAACTGGGGTGGAAACAGAAGAGGCTGCGGCTAAGCCAGTTTGAATTTTGCTTTCTAGGTTGTTGACTGCCGCATTAATTTCTTCACGGGAGGAGATATTTGGTACTGAATCTATGGTGGTGTTGATTGTAGCCTTGAATTTTGTGATATTAGTAACGGATTGACTGGGAATGAGTTCTAGATCTTCTCCCAGTTTTAAAAGTACTGGGTTGTGATCTGAACTGAGGTCGTTAATCACTTGCAGCTGGAATTGATGAGATGTGTTTTTGAATATAGCTACATCTAATACATCGGGCCATAGTGTGTTGGTTCAATCGGACCTGCGATGATAATATTTCTCAGCCTAGCAAAATTGTGAAGGATTTTTTAGTTGTAATTGTAACACCTGCTATTCCATAAGGAACGCTTTGAATTCAGATCTCCTGCCACTATTGTTGCTTCTGTAGTGTCAAGCAGCCGAGAAAGATCAGAGGATAGCAGAGTTCTGCCTGGAGGGTTATAAACAGAAAATATTTTCAAAATGCCTGCATTATTGGTATGAATTTCTATGTGCCAGTTTTTTCCAGATTAGGGATCTCTTTTATTTCATTGTAACGGATGTTTTTCTTGGCAAAGATCGCAGTGCCTCCACCTATGGCATTGAGCCTGTCATTTCTGATTAATGAGTAATTCCTCAGCTTGGGATTATCACAGGGTCATAGATGAGTCTCAATGATTAATAGGATATCAATTTTGAAGTGATCAGCAAATTCTTGAAGTTATGTAATGTTGTTACTGAGCCCATTAGCATTCCAGAATGCTACCTGTATGGAATTTATTGTGATGGCCAGATTATCCATTAATGATTGAGAATATGACTTGGGTATTTTTGAGAAATCTGTTTGTATCAGCCTGGTTTGGATTTGATTTGCTAAAATTTGTTAGTATTTTTCCTAAAATGGCGGCAAGCATCGCGGCAGAGTTTCGGCAAAAAGGCAAAAAGGAGAGTGTTTAAGTTCACTGTAGGAGAAAGTTTAATTCCTTGACGTAAATTTTTATTCCATTTTATTATTATTTCATTTAAGTAGATATTAAAAAGAGTTGCTGAGAGGGGACATCCCTGTCGGACCCCTTGATTTATTTCTCTCGTATATGATAGCTAGTGATTTAATCTTATTTGTATTGTTATACAAATACTTGTGATAGGTTTTAGGATATTATTTGGTATTTGTCTTTCTTTTAATATGTTAAGAATTAGCATTTCAACTCAACAATTGTCGGTTGCCTTTGTCTTTGGGTCGCACGAATCTTTTGTTAATACCGCAACAATCATATGCACGTCTTCATAGTTGCTCTCTCGTGTAAAACAAAATTTAATTTGTACGTATTGTAACAATAAAAAAAAGGGTTCAATAATTTATAAGCGTATAAAAGGATAAAAGGATCACGTGAAAGAAATAGGAACATTTACATATGCTTCATAGACTTTCAGAAGGCTTTTGACCGGGTAAAACATAATAAAATGTTCAATATATTAGATAAATTACACATAGAAGATCATGTACTTAAGAGTATAAAAATGATTTACACCAAACAGAAAATGCAGCTGTTTAACAATGAGACTTCTGTAGTGAAAATAAAAAGAGGAGTTAGACAAGGTTGTATCCTTTCACCAAATCTATTTAATATCTATAGTGAGACAGTGATGAAAAAGATTGAAAAACAAAAAATAGGAATTAATGTCAATGGTACAAAATACAACAATCTTCGATATGCTGATGATACCATTCTAATAGCAGAAAACAGAAACAAATTAATCAAATTACTGCTGCTACTAATTGAAGAGGTTAAGAATTTGGATTAGATATAAATGCAAAAAAGACCAAATTTATGAAAATCTCAAAAGAAAGCAGCAGATTCGAGCCAGAAATATTCATAAACAACATGAAAATTGAGCATACAACAGAATACAAATATTTAGGTACCTACTTTACTGCAGATGGAAAGCAGGATAAAGAAATAAAAATAAGAACAGCTATAGCTAAAGATGCATTCTGGAAAAATAAAGATCTGCTCAGAAGTTCTGTGAGTATCGAGACAAAGAAAAGAATGATAAGAACATTAGTGTGGCCAATTTTCACACATGGAAGTGAGACCTGGATATTCAAGAAGAGAATAAGGCAATAGATAATGGCCTTCGAAATATGGTGCTATAGGAGAGCTATGAAAGTCCCATGGACAGAGCATGTGATAAATACAGATGTCCTACAGAGAATGAGAACACAGAGATCTTTATTACAGGAAATGTTCCAGAGAAAGATGAAATTGGCAGGACATGTACTGAGAGAGTCAGATTTAGAAGGAAAAATTATGGGAAAAGGATCAAGAGGCAAAAAATGAAGGACATGGCTTGAAGATATAAGATCATGGACAGGATCACATGGCTATGCAGAAACAAAAAGGAAAGCCACCAACAGAGAGAACTGGAAGGACATGGTGCTGCACCCTCTCACTGAGGAAGCTGCATGAAGAAGAAGAAATAAAAGGATATCACCTGTAAATCGTTGACGTGCCACCTCTGGCACGTGTGCCATAGGTTCACCATTTAGGACCTAGGAGATGTCTTTAATGTTACACATATTAACTGATGACTTCCAGATGTCGTGAAGCAGTGACGCATCCAGAGGGGGCCTAGGTGCCCTGGTCCCTCTGAGAAAAAAGAAAAAACACCAGAAAATTTTCCAAAAATCTTTTCCTAATTAATAAAATTCGTTTTTTTTTTTTTAATGTTGTGTCGTGTCTTCTATTTCTATACTACTTATGAATAATCGATCACTGCAGATGCTCAGTCATAGATCGTATGCGATGCGTAGTGTGTATTCTCAACTCGGCCTTCCCCGCTACCCCAAGATTAAACCCTGAGTGCGCTACTGTCGTGAAGGATCGTGTCTTCAATTTCTATTTTGTGTGCCTTTTGAGTGAATGACTTCGGAGAACTGCTTAAACAACCTGTCGAAGTAATTCTCATCTAAGAAGGGCATAGAGCAGGGGTCTTCAACCTTTCAGGCAGTGCGGGCCGCATTAAAAATTTCAATGAAGCCCGCGTGCCACTAAGCTATATTGCGGTATTTAAAATTGTAAGATGCTTTCCAGATTCACAAGGAACGCTGTGCATTTGATACTTTACATAAAATCCTATAAAAATAAACAAACTTAGCTTTAAGAGCGTAAGTAGGAGTCGGGTTCATGATAAGTAAATACAATCAATACTTGAAAAAAAAAAAAAATTTAATGAAGAAAACATTCATTTTTTTACAATGTCAATGGGCAACTTGGCAATGCTTTTCCTTGACCAGCTTGTCGATGTTGGCATCAGTGTTGGAAGTCGCTATGCGCTGAGTATTCTCGAGATGTTGGTCCGTAATCTGAGTTCTTGTCTTGGGCTTCACGTACTTCATTCTGGACAAGAACTGCTCACATAAGTATGCGCTTCCTAACAAAGCGCACATCTTCAAAGCATGCCAGCGAAGATTAGGGAATGCGTCCTCAGAAATGTAGTCTTTGTAAAATGTAAGCAAGGGCATATTGAATAATTTTTCTCTCAAAGAAGAGTTGTTCTGGAGTTCAAGCAGCTCCATTTGTATTGAGCTTGGCATTTCGGCAGCATTGACCCTGAATGGCATTGAAAATAAATCTAAAGAAGCTGTTGGTCACGAAAATCACTAAATCTCTCTTCGAACTCACTTCGCAAAACGGTTAATTTTGTAGCGTTTTCATCAAGAGACGAACAGTTGGACTCAGCGAGAAGCTAAAAATGAGTTAAGTCTTTTTTGCGAGTTGTGCCTCCCAAAATTTGAGCTTGGCCACAAAAGCTTTGATGTGATCAAACAGCGTGTGCACCAGTTGAATTTTGGATTGTAGCCGTGTAATTAGGTCATTCATATGCAACGAGATGTCTGTCACAAAGGCAAAGTCTGTCATCCACTTCGGATCGTTAAATTCCACAATCGGATTCCCCTTAGTTTGCATGAACTGCCGTATTTCGCTCCTTAAGTCAATGTCTGTTTTAGGAACCTTCCCTCTGCTCAACCAACGCACATCACTATTATAAACCACATCGCCGTGATCCGCTTCGCACTCTTGGGTTAAAAACTCTTGAAATTGACAATGATGCAATCCTCTTGCCCTAATAATGTTGACAACAGTCACAATAACTTTCATGACATCCTCAAAGCCAATAGTTTTCACACACAAATTCTCCTGGTGGATTAAACAGTGGTAATGGACGAAATCGTTTCCTTCTAGTTCCGGTTCTTTCCGTAGCAGCGCAACAAAACCCTTCGTTCTTTCCCACCATAGCAGGGGCACCATCAGTTACCACACCTTTGAGGTTGGTTAAGCTGAGGTCGAAACGCTGGAGCGTTTTCTTGGTAGCTTCAAGAATATCAGTGCCTTTTGTCGTTCCCTTCATAGGTACGAGCGCCTGCAGTTCTTCTGTCACATTGAATTGTTGATCAATGCCAGGGACAAAGATAGCCAGTTGTGCCGTATCCTTCACATCTGTGCTCTCATCTAAAGCAAGTGAATATGACGTAAATTCGGACGACCGTTTTTTTTAAGTTCCTTCAATGCACTTAAACTAGTACTTAAGTACCGCTTGTCACTGGTAGATTGCTGAAGAAGCATGTCTATTTAACATTTATTTTTATGGGATTTTATGTAACGTATCAAATGAACAGCATTCCTTGTGATTCTGGAAAGCATCTTACAATTCTAAATACCGCAGTATAGTTTAGCGGGCTACATTGAAATTATTTTTTTATTTAATTGCGTTTTAATGTAAAGTAGTTATTTTTTCAAAATGGCCGGCGGGTCAAGGCAAAGAAAAAAAAAAACACCACTACTGACCCACACGCACACGCAACCTCATCTATGGCGGCCCAGTTAACCATTCAGGTTGTCGCTGGTATTTTAAGCGCGCTCTCGTAATTTTGTCCGGACTAAAGGAAGTATGTTGCCGAAAAATCCGTGGTGTATCTGTGTTTTTTTTTTTTTTTTAAATGAAATCCATTAAAATAAAAGTTACTAAGATATAAATCTTAAATGAATATCAAAATATTAAAATATATTAAATAATACAGTAAATCTCGTTATACGAGCTTTCGTTATTCGCGTTTTTGCATATATGCGGTTTCATTTCTGGAATATTCAATGTATGCGTCTTGTTTCCTATCATCCTTACTGCCATTTTGGTCTATGTGGTATTGTCTTTATCTGTTAATATGAAGATCTGACGAAAGATGAAATCAGCCGACACTTTTTGCTGCTAATTATGAGTGGTTCGACCCATATAGGAATCTCTATATGTTCCACAATTGCAGCATGATTGGAAAGACTGGAGCTGTAGATTACATTACGGCCGAAGAATTTCATTATTAAAAAAGTAATAAAAATAAAATAAAATAAAATAAAAAATGAAAAAATAATTTTCTTTGTCATTTTTGATTGCTATAGGATATTTGTGGCCATGATGAATGCTGTTATTGGTTTGGATCATTGCAATTAAAATGTACCTTTTTATTTTATTTTATAACCATATGCTCTTCCTATTTAAAGCATTATAGAATAAATAATTTAATTTCATAATCATTATGAAATTGATTGAATTGAACTGCAGGAAACTGATTAGGCCAAGAATTTAGATGCGTTGTGGACTTGGAGTTGAAGTTTAGAGGGCATATTGCGAAGGTAACCAAACGGCACATCAGATTATATGGTTGCTGAAGGACCCACTAACAAACAAGAACACACTTCGCCACTACGGGATCCGAGAGTCCAGATCTGTGTGCAGTAGTTCAGATGTGGCCTTATTAAAGCCTTATATAAGGAATAATATAGGCTTTAATAAAACAACATCTGGACTACTGTACATAGATCTGGACTCCTGGTCCATCATCACTGTGATGATGAAGTTGTGGAGAGGATCCAGAGACGAGTGGCAAAGATCGTGGCAGATCTGTAGAATGCCCTTTATAAGAAAATATTGACGGACTGTTGGCTTCAAAAATTAACTGATAGACGAAAAAAAAGGAGACATGATAGAAGCATTTAAGTTATTAAAGGGTTTTATAGGATTGACACCGAAGACTTTTTTTTTTTCAGTACATGTCAAGAAGGTAGAGGACAAAGGGTTACCAGTGGAAGCTGTGTAAGAGTATGGTTAGGACAACGTTTTTTTCTTTGAGGGATGGTGAATGGGTTACCAGAGGTGATTGTGGGCGCTTCATTAGTGAATGAATTTATGAAGTTTGATAGATATTGTGTGAATAATGGCTAATGCGTGAATAAATGGATCTCCTATGTCCTATGATGAGTATTCTAACTCCATGGAGACATCTGTATAATAATAATAATAATAATAATAATAATAATAATAATAATAATAATAATAATAATAATAATAATAATAATACTTTTTTTTCACAATAATAATAATCTTTCTTTATTATCTTTCAAAGAATCTACGTGACTATAGTATACATTTTGTTACATGTTATTACAATTATTATAATTAGGACAATATAATATTAAAATAATGTTAAAATTATTAGAAATCATAACAAGATCAATTTACGAGTTTTTCTTTTAAAATAGTTATAAAAGTTCCTTAAATATATAAAGAGCCAACAGGCTTCATTTCGGCGATATAATTTCGCCATGAAACTCTCTGATTCCAATCCTTGAGTTTCTTATTCGATTTTAAAACAATGTGGGATCTAATATCCCCTTAATTTAAGTAATGTTTATATCGCCGAAATGAAGCCTGTTGGCTCTTTATATATTTAAGTAACGTAATGGGTTCACCTTTTGGACAACTCGTATAGCAGAGTATATAAGTTCTTTTCGCTATACCCTTTGGTATTAATTTGGTCTAGCTACTCACTGATGAAGCCTCAAAAAAGGCTGAAACCGGTCTGGGTAGTGACCTCCCACCATAATGTAATAACAGCATACATTTCCTAGGAAATGTGTTTTTACATTATGGAAAATACCAAGAATAACGATCAGAACTTTACCCACCTTTGCAACGAGTTGCCCGTGTTTGTACTACGTTCTAGGACTACTTGCATTAGCTCACGCTAGTAGTCACCGATACTTTTATAGTTTTTTATACTATATATTCGGCATGAAACTCTCTGATTCCAATCCTTGAGTTTCTTATTCGGTTTTAAAACAATGTGGGATCTAATATCCCCTTAATTTAAGTAAGTTATAAAGTTCTTTCTGCATTTTACCATTTACATTTATATTTCCATTTGTAGTTTATTTTAATTCAAAATTTACATTTGGATCATCTTCTTTGTAAGCAATAGGGAATGCTGAATACCTTCATTTCACTTTTTTTTTTCACGATACATTTTTTTTTAAATCGGTAATATTTTTTAAAATAACAATAATACTCTTATTGATCTTCTAGAATAGTTACACTTTGATAACACCATGATATAAAGATTTCATTGCTAAATACTTTGTTTTTGTTACAGTAAATAAAATTAATACATGCAATTATTATTAATAGTATTAATAACGATTTCTATTTTAAAAATAGTTATTCAGTCTTCGTAATTCGTATAAATTATAAATTTTATAATTTATACGTTGCACATATGTGCAAACAAATACTTGATATATTCATATTGCTATTTAAAATCCATCATCATTATCATCATCTTGCATACATTGTATGTTTTATATTTAAGTTATTGAAGGATTTTAGGGAATTGATACTGATGACTTTTTTCTGAACAGTGCAAGAAGGAAGAGAACGAAGGGTCATCCTTGGAGTGCAAGAGTGTGGTTAGCATGAGTGTTAAGACTAGATTTTTTTTTTGCTTGGAGGGTGGTAAATGTGTGGAATGTGTCGCCAGAGGTGGTTGCGAATGCTTCGTCTGTTGTTGAATTTAAGAAGCATGATTGGTATTGTGTGAATAACGGTTAGTGTGTCGATGTAGGGTCTTCCGCGATGAGTCTTCTAACTCCATGGAGGCATCGTTGTAATAATAATAATATACTAGTAAAATATAGCTGTTACATTCTTTCGTCACTACAGGGATTAAGTGTACAGTTCTGAATGCATTCATTTTTTTATAAATATACTTTTCACAGAGAGATTATTATTATTATCATTCAGGCTATTTACAGTTATACGGTTAGCATATTGCAGTCTGTTTTGAAGAGTTCAGTGTTCCGTGTTAAGTGAAATAATAGCAATATTAATAACAACTGTGATAATGATGATTAGTTGATTATAAATAATAATAATAAATCTCTTCAAAGCAAATATAGCAGGAGGAGGTTTCACAACGAAGCAAGTGTTTAACGTAGATGCAACTAGCATGTTTTGGAAGCGTATGCACAGCCAACGAAGAGAAGACAGCGCCTTTATTTAAAGCTGCTAAAGACCGCTGCACGTTGCTTTTGAGAAGCAATGCTTCCAAGGACTACAAAATAACACTTCTCAGTCCTCGTGGTATATCACTCACTAAATATGCGGTAACTGATGGGATACATACGGCAGGATTTCTTGTTGTGTGGAGAGCAAATAAGAATGAAACCATATAGTTGAATAACACAGATTTTCAGCGAATGTTTTTCGAGAGAGAGAGTTGCACTATGTATTAATCTCTAAAAATAAAGAACTACTTTAATACTGAGAACTTTTATTGTTAAAAGACCATAAGATTTAATGATTACAAATACAAAGAGCCAACAAGTTTCACTAGCCTAATATATAATTTCATTTACTACTCTTAATATGTATGAAATATAGGTACATTTTCGATTAAATTAATCTTGAAAGATCGGAATCCCTTTAGGGAACGCAACCTCTATTATACCATGTTACAAGCCCCTTGTTTTGCGTGTTTTCGATATACGCGGCGATTCTCGAGAAGGCAACCCCCGCGTATAACGGGAGTTACCTGTATTATTATAAATAATAAATAATGAATTTTCATTATTTATCACTTGAAAACAGCCTACATTTTTCCACTTTTATTTTTCTTTAGCAAATGCCTAGAGAAAACACTTAATGCAAAAACAATGCCTGTTAAAAAAAAAAAAAAAAAAAAGTTGCTGGAGTTAGCCCGTGAGAGATATCATCAGCCGCACTGATTATTGATTATACTGTCATGGTCAAATTGCCTACCAAAATAACTATCAGATTTCAAATTTAGTTTATAAATCTTGTGATAGCTTTTATCTAGCTAATCTGATTCAGCTTCTTGTGTACAAATTTGAGACCGTATAATCAAAAGTTGAGTTAATAGATCCGCATATAGTACATTAGGTCTCACTGAAAACTTAAATTTCAAAGAAACTTCAGTAACTAGATTTTGTTTTAACATTAAGCACAAAATAAGAAATTCGTCATTTCATTCATGTATGTTACGGTGGCCTCAATGCTCGGTAAGTTTCGAGAACCAAATGAGATGTTTTAAAAGTACTTGTGCATTAATCCTGAAAACCGTATAAACGTACCGTTTTCATCATATCTAAGATGCGTAATGTAAAGATGTATAAATGTAGACACAAGAATATATTAATTATGACAAATGAAACCATATTTGACAAATATTTCAAACTGAGACTAAAATGCATTGTTAACGTTCTACCTTGTTCCTATTAACCTGCCACTGAAGATGACTTGTTAGTCTCAAGCTGAAATATTTGGCAGATGAGGTTTGTTGTTTTAATTGTGTACATATCTTTCGAGAATCAAGTATATTTTGATTACTTTCTACCTCCATAAAGTCCAAGTGACCTATCTCCTGGGGGAAGTATGACCCTTGATGTCTTTGTGCCATAAACATCAAATAATAATAATAAAAAAAACACCCCACTACGACCATCTCACCCTCGTCCTACTATTTAATCCTGCAACGACACACAGCTCACCGTCTCCACTACTTAATTCTCCAATTACACACAACAACAACACTACATACACTGATGTCTGTCGCCCACTACCACCAACAATAGTATTTTTGTCAGTAAATTGCGTGTATTCTCATGGCCGATTTGTCTGTATGCGGTAGAAATTCCCTGCTACTCCATATGAGATCGACTTCAGTTGAAAAAGTCCATATAAAGATTCCTCTCGTCACGACGAGAATCGATATCAGGTCTTTCCAGTCGAAGGGCGCAATGTCCTATGTTCTTCAAATTGTACTACTGAGACGCTTATCACAGGAAATTACCCCTTCCCTACACACAACACACCATTTTCCCCAATTTAATTCAGATGTGCTTTATATGTAATTTTGTCTGCTCATTGTATGTTCTTACACCTAGGATAATTTGCTTTCTTTGAGTGTACACATTTTTTATGAGGCAAAATCCTCCAATGTCTGTATTAAGAAATATCATTAGTTCAAATGTCCTTATAAGTGTTCCTCACATCATAATGAGAAACGTGCGTGCCACTTCGTTCTGTTGACTGAATTACAAAGATGTTTTGAGTTATAGTTATTCTCAGATATTTGAAGATTCCAAAAGACTGACTTCCCAGAGTGAAAAACAGTTAAATGGAATTGTTAAGCAGGAACTACAGAAAAATAAGTTGACATAAAAAAAGTAGGGGAAAAAAACAGTGAAGAGGTGGAATGTAGATATAGAAAGTACTAGATATGGAAAATAAAGAAACTTTGAATTATGAGAAGAGACTAAGTGAGCGGAATAAAGAAAATACTAGAGCTGGAATTAAAAATTATCACAGAATAACTTGAGCGAATGTAGACGGGAAGAAAATGATTTCAGTAGAAGTAGACGAAGTATTGAGTAACCATTTTGTTAATGTATATCGCTGATATGCAAATGATGTGAAACGTTACGGATAATGGGAAGACAACAGATGAATAAAAATGGAAGTAGATCAAGTGGGCGTCTTAAATATGTCGTCAAATCTCCACGTAAATGCAGGAATGTTAAAAGAATTGGTAGTATAACTGACTTAATGTTATTTTCGGGTCTTAAATGAATCTATAGCACTGTGCCTCAGACACAGTGCGAGTTAGTATTTCTGGACTAGTTATTAAGGTCTTGCACAAGTTGTCCATGAATGGAATTTAGATGTGAGCAGATAGTAACATGAAACTTTAAGGATGCAATAAAACTTTATTAGGAGAGCATATCGTCGAAGTAATATACTTATATTTTATAATGAAGTTACAAGTGAGTTGAAAAAAATTGAGCCTGAAAGAAACAAGAAACGGGAAATCACCTGGAGAAGATAAGCTAGGTTCAGACCTATATAAATATGCAGGAACAAAATTCAAAGAAAGACTCCTTTATTATTTTTAAATAAAATTTATTCAACTGGTAACCTCCCAATAGAATGGAAAAAAGCAATTGTGATTCCTATCTTCAAAAAAGGTAGTAGAGATGACCCTAAAAACTATAGAGGTGTAAGTATACTAAATTCCTGTTACAAAATATATAGCAGAATTTTAAATAGCAAACTAACGAAATATTCCGAAAACTTTATTTTCGAAGTGTAGAATGGATTTAGAAAAGGACGATCATGTATAGACCCAGCCTTTTGCCTAAAATTAATAATAGAGAAAAGAAGAGAATACAATTTAGAAACACATGTTGCATTTATTGACTTTGAAAAAGCATTTGACAAATTTAAAAGCAACATTTTATTTAACACATTAAAAGAAAGACAAATACCAAATAATATCCTAAAAGCTATCATAAGTATATATGAAAATAATCAAATACAAATAAGATTAAATCATGAGCTATCGTATACGAGAGAGATAAACCAAGGGATCCGACAGGGAGTCCCCTCTCAGCAACTCTTTTTAATATTTACCTAA